>NW_016818844.1:327152-369639 GCF_001698545.2 Rhinopithecus bieti
AACAAACAAATGTATTCCTACATATTGAGCTATCAAATTAATGAATTAACTATTATGTTTATGTTCTCAAGCCTTAACTTCTGCAAATTTTTCAGTGACCTTATAAAAATTTATCTTCTATATATAATCATTATCTATAGATAGTATAGGCAGATATATCCTTTTATCTTCAATCATAGTTGATAAAATACTTATTAGTATAAACTTAAAAAAATTCTTTCATATAAAGAAAATATATATGAATCTTTAGAAAAGCCTTAAGGGTGTGGAAAGTTGATCATACAAATTGGGTAATTCTTGTCATATCCAACTAAATCAGAATCATGAGGCTAAAGGGCAAAAGCGCTCAGGGCACATGAAATTGATCCAAGAATGTAATTCTCTGCAAGTCTGGCTGCTGAAACTGCCTGCTGTAGCCTGAAACTGGCTTTATCTAATAGCTGCTGAAATAACTTGCTAAGACTCTTAGACACGTTTTCTCCACAATCGTCACTCATCAATCAGAGCTTGCCAGCTCCCCAACACTTTACTGGTACCAGTGAACTTTCTGGAAAACAATAAGTAACATCTCCCCTTTTCATAAAATGTACAGCCTTCTCTTTGTTCTTCAGACATACTGAAGGCCACCTGGTATATGTGCCCCAAATTGCAATTATTGCTTCCTAAATAAAATGCTTTAAAATTAGAGATTCATCCCTATATTTTATTTGACTTCAGTAAGTATAAGATTGGCGGATATTCACAAAACCCCATTTCACAATGAATTCCAGAAACTGCAATATGGTCCACATTTCTTTTGGCTCAATTCTAGCAACTTTCAAACATCTTTATCGTCAAAAAATCATTTCACTAGATTATTTATATCTGAAAATTCATCATAAATTTCTTATATTTGTAAAACTTCTGAAGGTTTTCTTTTGTAAAATCAGAAGGGCTGGGTGTGGGGTTTCATGCCTGTAATCCCAGTGCTTTGGGAGGCTGAGGTGGGCAGATCACGAGGTCAGGAGATGGAGACCATCCTGGCTAACACGGTGAAACCCCGTCTCTACTAAAATGCGAAAATTAGCCAGGGGTGATGGTGGCGCCTGTAGTCCCAGCTACTCGGGAGGCTGAGGCAGGAGAATCACTTGAACCCGGGAGGCAGGGGTTGCAGTGAGTCGAGATCATGCCATTGCACTCCAGCCTGGGCTATACAGTGAGACTCCATCTCAAAAAAACAAAAAAACAGTCAGAAGACATCATGGAATCATAGTGAACATTACCATTATGTAATGTATTGGGTTACAATGGATATTCAGTTCTTGGTGAAAATACTCAAGGTTTTGAGACATTGCTCTTGTGATTTTTTCTGGCAACGTGGCTGCTTTTGTAACTTCTCTTTGAACTCTTCTCTGAAATGTAATTATTTGTTCCATGTGTATGTACATTTTCTCACTTTATGTTGCATAGTTGCTAACCTTTCTGCACAAATTTTTTGCCTAGATGTTTAAGATGCAACTTTAAAGCTTGATGTTAAACAATGTATTAAGCCTGAAATCTAGCTGTTTGCAAATATTTTGTGTTTGATTAATCCTACCTGAAAGTTCACATCCAAAACCAAAATCCAATAAATGGTATCTCTGATTCTATTTTCTTGATTCCTTCAATTTTGACAATTAACAAAATAATACATTTTACTATTAAATATATTCAGTAATCAGTAAACTATTTCATGTGTAAACCAAAGTTTGTACTTACCAAACAAAATATTACACTGTGCAGTTTTCTCTCTGTTTAATTTTAAACACAGAGGCTTCCACTGGTCACACAGAACAAAAGAAGAATTGAAGTAACTCAAGTTCTGTTCCTTTGCCTTTACTGTCATTGTGCTATTGCTGTCTTTCATTGTTTAGCTCTAGTATATTGTTTAAATGTAGCACTATGTAGTTCTACAGGTGTTGGAAAGACAGGAAGTATGTGGAAAGCCAGTGGCAATGATTCTGATACAACCTAAAAGAGGATACTCAGTGATGTCTGGGTGTGTCAGGGGCTGCTTGATGACCGGGAATTCCCTGCATTCATCTCTGCATAGAATACAAGGCTTATTAAAGACTAAGTAGGCCAGGTGCGGTGGCTCTTGCCTGTAATCCCAGCATGTTGGGGAGGCTGAGGCGGGTGGATCACCTGAGGTCAAGAATTCAAGGCCAGGCTGGTCAACACGGTGAAACTCCGTCTCTACTAAAATACAAAAAATTAGCCAGGCATGGTGGTGGGCTCCTGTAATCCCAGTTACTCAGGAGGCTGAGGCAGGAGAATTGCTTGAATCTGGGAGGTGGAGGTTACCGTGAGCTCAGATAGTGCCACTGCACTCCAGCCTGGGCAACAGAGCAAGACTCTGTCTCAAAAAAAAAAAAAAAAAAAGACTAATAAATGTGCTGATTTGAAGCATATATATGTGTATATATAAGCTATTAGGTATCTATATTGTGTGTGTGTATATGTATGTATATGTTGTTATATATATGTGTTTAAAACTCTGAAGACAATACACTCTTTTAGTCTTCACTGGGCTTCTGCCTCCACCATCCTCACCCATTTAGGAGAGGCAAAATTTTACCTTTATCCTCTTAGGGTTTTTCAGCTGGGCCTTATAATTAAATTGACAAGACAGATCAACAGGAGAAAAGCAGGCATATTTATTTAAGACAAGTTTTACATGACATGGGAGCCTTTAAAAAGAAATGAAGACCCAAAGATGCGGTTAGAGTTGAACACTTATATACTGAGTTGGACGAAGAGTAGTAAGTTGTAGAAAAATAACTAAATTATGTGGGGAGGCTAAAAGAAGTTAACAGTTATTTTAACAAGGTCTGTACAGAATTCCCTTGGCTTTGACTTTCTGCCCTTGATGATAAGAATGACATTTTCCTTCTGGTATGGGGAGGGCATCTTGTGCATGGTAATTTCATCTCTAGTTTTTAAGAAACAGAAGGAAGATCAGGCCAGGAGTGGTGGCTCCTGCCTGTAATCTCAGCACTTTGGGGGCCAAGGCGGGAGGATTGTGTAAGTCCAGAAGTTCAAGTTCGGGAAGGAAGGTCAGAGTAAATTTTTTTGTGCTAGCTGTTTTTCAAATGCCTTTTACTCAAAATAGTCAATATGCCAGAGCAGCATATTTTAGGGTGGCATATTCTCAACACATGCTCTCAGGTTCTGGAGCCTGATGCTGCCCTGGTAGGGGGAATCCTGAGAAGACCCACTACTCACTGGGCATCATCTCCATGGGTCCATTCTCTCCTCTGTTGTTTAAAGTTCCCCTATAGCTGCTGCATGAACAAACATACATGGACAGACCTGAGCCCAGCCTTCAGCCTGGTGCCAAGCCCAGACAGATCCTCGTCTGCAGCAGAGCCACTCAGCTGAGCCCAGCCTAAGTCAGCCAAAGTGCAATCGCCTGTAGACCGGTGAGAATGAGCAAACATTTGCCTGTTCTTGTAAGCCACCAAATGGGAGGTGAGTCTGGTGGTAATTGTTTTTCTGTGGTAAGGTCTCACTCTATTACCTAGACTGGAGTGCAGTGGCTTAATCATGGATCACTGAAACCTCAAACGCCTGGACTCAGGTGATCCTACCACCTCAGCCTGCCAAGCAGCTGGGACCACAGGCACATACCATCACGTCTGGCTAAATTTTATTTTTTAAATAAAAAATATTGTAGAGATGGGGTCTCACTATGTTGCCCAGGCTGGTCTCAAACTCCTGGGCTCAAGCGATCCTCCCGCCTTTGCCTCCCAAAGTGCTGAGATTATAGGTGTGAGCCCCTGCAGAAGAAGATGGCCATCTGCAACCTGGAAGAGACCCTCGTTAGAGCCCAACTATGCTGGCACCCTGATCTTGGGACTTCTATCCTCCAGAACTATGAAAAATAAGTTTGTTATGGTAGCCTGAACTAAGACAGCTGAGTAAAAAATTTTTTAAAAGGCCCGGCACAGTGGCTCACACCTGTCATCCCAACACTTTGGTAGGCCAAGGTGGGCGGATCACGAGGTCAGGAGATCGGGATCATCCTGGCTAACACAGTGAAACCCTGTCTCTACTAAAGATACAAAAAATTAGCCAGGCATGGTGGCATGTGCCTATAATCCCAGCTACTTGGGAGGCTGAGGTAGGAGAATCGCTTGAATCCAGGAGGCGGAGGTTGCAGTGAGCCGAGATTGCGCCACTGCACTCCAGCCTGGGCGACAGGGCAAGACTACTCTGTCTGAAAAAAAAAAAAAAACCCTAGCTTTCCTATGTAACATTCTTTTAGGGGCACACTGCGAGGAAGTCATTTAAGCTACTTCTGGTTATATAAATTCATGGGCTATATTAACTCCATGTGTGGCTCTTTCCAGATACTGATTTTGAATTTCAAATAGGGCTTTCCAGAGGTGATGTACTATGCCTCAAAAGAATGACTGTCTCAGGGTTTTCCAGTGACCAAGGTGGTAAGTGAATAGATATAGACATGCACCCCAAAGCAATTCTAAAGAATCTTCTCTGTTCCCCAGTCGGTCAGATGCTCGGAGGCCTAGTACAGACTGTAATGAAAGAGCCAGCCAGTGGAATCGCAATTGCTGCTATTTCTTGTAATTTTGAAGCTGAAACTGTGTTGAACGTTTAATTTAATATGTAGAACCTCAGAAGTAATGAATTATGGCGAAACATCATATATGATGATGAAATCACTTTAGTTTTTAGTAGTAAATGTTTGCTTGTTTATTTTAGAGGTAGAGTGTCTGTATGTTGCTCAGACTGGACTTAAAGTCCTGGGCTCAAGTGATCTTCCCACCTCTGCCTCCCCAGTAGCTGAGACTGCAGACATGTGTGACCATGCTCAACTTTATTATTAAATGTTTAGGAAAATTCCAAGATTTATACATGAGAATGACAGACTGCTACCATGAAATGGTAAATGTATTGAATCCTTAATGTGCTTTTAAATATACATAGAATTTTTAGAATTGATTTGTTCATTGTAAGTGAAGTAGAAAATAACCTGGCAACAGCCTTAAAGAGTGGTAGGATTCCCTATGGTTGAGTTGTTAGGAAATATGTAGTGTTTCCTGCAAACATCTATTATTAATGCTAGTGTTAATAAAATCATCCACATAGTATACATTTCCGAGTTCCCATAAAAGTTAAAAGAATTTCTATTTTTAGTTTTGACTTTTTTGCTTGCTGGCTTTTCATCAGACATTCACGCTGAACTCTCTCTGCCAGACCTTGTCCAGGGAAGCAAAATGCCCTCTGTATTGATTCTTTGCTATTTGTGTTGTTGCTTGCTTGATTGATCTGGTCACATCTCTCTTTGGAAAGCAGCCTGCTCTCAGCTCCATTAGCTAATTACATGACCAGTGGCGCCCATGGGCAGTCCCAGGTGGGATTCTAGGAGCAACCCGCCTCCACCTGCTCTGCTGGTGTGCAATTGCCCTTGGCTCTGCTCTCTGTGAACTGTTTAGACAGATGTCTGCTGCCAGCTCCTTGAGAGTCCCATCGTGGTGCTTTGTGAAGAAGAGACAGCACCCCAATGGGATGTTTGGCATACATTCCTTTTAGTCATAGTCACTTTATGCATTAGTCAGAAAAGTGGATATTTGAAAGGAATGTTTATGATTTGGGTGCTACAAAGCTCTTCAGCCTTATCTTTTGTCATAGATACACATACACACTTTATGCACTGTTTATTTCTCAATATGCTTCCACATGTCTCTATCGATCTCCCTATATCATCTATCAATCGTCTAATCAATCATCTATCTATTTACCTATCTATCTAATTTATGCACTTGTGCCTCTAAACTCTCCATGGCAGAGGTAGCAATCTCAGAGACCCACAGAGCCAAGATACCTTAGTCTGTTGAGGTTATCGTAACAAAGTATTGTAGACTTGTGAAATTCCTTATAATCCTATGAACAACAGAAATATTTCTCACAGTTCTGGAGGCTGGGAAGTCCAAGATCAAGACAACAGCAGATTCTGTGTCTGATGAGGATCTATTTCCTGATTCATAGAGGGCCCCTTATCACTGTGTCCTCACATGGTGGCAGCAGCAAGGGAGCTGTCTGGGTCCTCTTTCGTAGAGGCACTAATTCCATTCATGAAGCTTCTGCCCTTGTGACCTAATCACCTTCCCAATAGCTCCCTAGTCTCTGAATACCATCACCTTTAGGGTTAGGATTTTGACATATGAATTTTGGAGAGACACAAACATTCAGACCATAGCACCAGGTAAACAGTGCAAGTGAGCAAAGGCCAGTGCAAATATACCCACAGATACCTGTGAATGGCTCTGGCTGAAGAGTGTAGCCACAACCAGGGCTCAGCGGACTTTTGGTGTGAAATTCAGGCTTCAAAATTGCTAGAAGCTTCATTCAAGAGAAATCTTTCAAGGGAAACCAGAAATCCATATTCTTAGGTGAAATCTTCCAATTAAAAAAATATTAGCTCAAATGTGTTTAAAAATGCAGTCAAATAAAACAACTCTGTGCCATCATTGCATGTAAAGCCAACTTGCAGACCACTAATTTTCAACTATTGGAAAACTACTATTTTGGAAAATTACTATTACTGCTACTACTCCTACTACTAAAATGGCATCTACTCTTTAAAGTCTTGTCCAGTCTCTTTCTTTTTATGAGGCATTAGTTAATTCTAGTCCTATTCCACTTATCCTTGTATACATAACCTTCATAGTACTTATCACAATTTATTTTTTAACCTGTCTTTACTAATAGCTCATGCTTTTTTTTTTTGTAATTGTGGCAAAATAGATATAAATTTCTCATGTTAACCACTTTTAACTGTCCAGTTCTGTGGCATTAATTACATTCACACTGTTATATAACTCTCGCCACTGTCTGTTTCTAAACATTTTCATCCCAAACAGAAATTCTCTGCCCAGTAAGCAATGATTCCCTTTCCCCGCTCCCTCAGCGGCCTGGTAATCTTTAATCTCCTTTCAGTCACTATGACAGAAAGTCCAGGGGTATCTCACGTTCTAGTTACTTCCATAAGTGGAATCAGACAGTATGTCATCTAGCATAATGTTTTCAAGACGCATCGTGTTGTAGTATGTATTAGAACTTCATCCGTTTTTATGGTTGAATAATATTCCATTGTTTGTATATATCACATTTGATTTATTCATTCTTCTGTTGATGAACACTGAGATTGTTCCTACTTTTTGGCTACTGTGAATAATGCTGCAATGAAATTGGTGTACAAGTACATGTTTGAATCCCTGTTTTCAATTTTTCTGGGTACACATTTAGGAGTGGAATTGCTAGGTCATATTGTAATCCTGCGTTTAGCTTTTTGACAAAGTTCAAAGCTTTTCCACAGTGGCTGCACCAAGTTACATTCCTATCAGCAATTTACAATGTTCCAGTTTTTTCACATCCTCACCCACATTTGTTATTTTCTATTTTTAAAAGATGGTTATTTGATAGCACTTTCATGAATCTTAGTATTTTGGGGCAAAATACTGGGATTAGTTTGGATGCGACAGGTAACCCGAATCATGATTTGACAGGATCCTGGGAGGATTCTATGATGGTTGATGATGGGCCGTAGCTGATACCCAAGAAGTTCACTTTTCACTGTCAGGGAGAGTTGACAGGACTACAACTCTGTTACAAATTATGTTTAATTACTTTAAAAGTTTAAAAAAGTCAACAAACATTTATATTTTACTGTATGGGATTCTGCTGTGTGCCTAGGGTAATAGAATAAGGAGCACAAAGCAAGATTTTCTTTCCTTTCAAGGATATTTACATCTAGAAGGGGAGGTAAGTCTTCACTCTAGTGTAAGGCAGAAGAGACAGAGAAATTGTGGCAGTGGTGAGTGTCACCAAGTAAGAATATTAATTCTTGTGGGGAGAATGAGGAAGCTTTCATTAAGGAGGAAACATGTAAAGTAGATATTTCAGGACATGTAGGGTTTGGTCAGGCAGAAAGAGAGGGAAGGGGAGGAAGGATCCCATGTGGAATGAATCATATTACCAAGACAAGAGAGGATAGGATATATTAGAGGAATAGTAAACAGTCCTATGTGGTTGGAGGGCAGGAGACAGTGGTAGTTGCAGTGACAGATGAGTTGGAAAGGTCACCAACTGCCAAATTATGGAGGGCCGTGAGTTCAGGGTAGGGAATGAAGGTTTATTTAATAAAGTACAGGAAGCTACTCAAGATCTTTGTGTAAGATAGTGAAGCAATCCCAGCTCAACAGGGTGTAGAGAATGATCAGGAGACTCTGACTATGCTCTAGGTGGTCTGTCCTGGGGTATAAAGTAACGTGGTGGTGGAGGAGAGGCTTCTAGAGATGCTTTGGAGTCATAATGTAACTGTCTTGGAGTGTATGGCACAGTGATTGCTAGCGTACGAGTGAGGAAGAAGTTAAAGACCAGTATTAAGATTTTATGCTGGGGAAAATAAGATAATCGTGATACCAATTCACGTCAATAGGTTAAGAAGGAGGAATAGGTTTTTGAGTGAGATAATTGTGTGTTTAGTTTTGGACATGTTAGGATGGGGGGTTGCTAGGACACATTGGGAGAAATGTGTGTAAGATAGTGAAAAACTCAGATTTGAAATTTGGCAGAGAAGATTTTCAAAGAGGTAAAAATTAAAGACACAAAACTGCATGAAAATGAGGGTGAAGGTAGCCTTGGATGGAAAGGGATGGGCATCCCCATGTGATGGGAGTAGACAAAGTAGAGAGCGGGAAAGAGGGAAAGAAGGAGAGTGGAAGAGATATTGTAGAATGAGAACCAGGGAAATACAGCCACAACCCTGGCTGAGGCGCTCTTGCTCAAGCTTGGCAGCCCAGCCATGATGATGCTGCTGGTGATCATGATGTAAATGCTATCATTCATTGAGCAACTACTGATGTCTAGGGATTGTGCTAAGCGTCTATATGTATTACTTTGCTTTACTTTGATAACCTTGTAAGGCAGAGATGATTAGTAGTCTCATATTACAGGTGAGAAAACTGAGACTCAGATGTCAAATGACTTGACCAAGGAGATAAAACTATAAATAGTAGAGCTGGGATTTGAATCCAGTTCTATCTGCTTGCAAATTTCATTTTATTAACCGTTACACTGTTCTGCCATACCTCTGCACCTGAACCTGGAGAGATTTTTATTTTTAAGAATTTGAAAACAAAGATTATCAACTAAGGGAAAGAGACTAAGTTCTAGAAACACATAGATGATAAAGTGGGCATCAGTGTGTGCTGAATTCATACAGGTGTGAGACCATATGACATATTTTTGGTGTTGAAAATTCATTGCAAATGAAAGGACTGTGCACTGTTCTCTTTCTCTTTCTTTCTCAGAGTTTCACTCTGTCGCCAGGATAGAGTGCAGTGGCACAATCTTAGCTCACTGCAGCGGCACAATCTTAGCTCACTGCAGCCTCAATCTCCTGGACCTTCCTTGACCTCCCAAAGTGCTGGGATTACAGGCAAGAGCCATGTGCCTGGCCAAATCTCCATTTCTGATTGTTCAGGGAGTGAGGGTGGCTAAGTACATTATTTGTCAACCTAGGATTTAGAAATATGGACAAGTGTGCACGACCCACAGTCAACGCTGCAGAGGATGAGAGGCGAGTCACTGGGTCCGTGGGGAGCTGATGGGACTTTGTCTGGCTGTGTGAAAGCACTTTCTTTCAGCTAAAAAGGAAAGTAAATGCTATCTGAAAATTGAGATAAAATTTAGATAAAAGTAACCCATAGGCCAGGCGCGGTGGCTCAAGCCTGTAATCCCAGCACTTTGGGAGGCTGAGACGGGCGGATCACGAGGTCAGGAGATCGAGATCATCCTGGCTAACACGGTGAAACCCCGTCTCTACTAAAACAATACAGAAAACTAGCAGGGCGTGGTGGCGGACACCTGTAGTCCCAGCTACTCGGGAGGCTGAGGCAGGAGAATGGCATAAACCCGGGAGGTGGAGCTTGCAGTGAGCTGAGATCTGGCCACTGCACTCCAGCCTGGGCGACAGAGTGAGACTCTGTCTCAAAACAAAACAAAACAAAACAAAAAAAAGTAACCCATAAAACCTGTGATACAATAATGGCCTTAGGGGAGTCAAATCTAGGGGGGGCAGTTAAATGTCCAAATGTACTTTGGACTTTAAAGTGATGCTAATGGTAAGATTTGAATTTTTTAAATTAAGCTTTGGAGAAAAACACCAGGGTCAGCCTAAGAGGTAACTGTTTGCAATAGGGGAATGAAGAAAGTCACCAGACTGCACCTTGCTGATTATATGTCTGGTTCTAAATGATATCATTTAAAAGAGGTAGTAATTATTCTATGGTGACTAGTTTACAGGGATCATTTATTTAAACAAATAGCAAAAGTCTAATTGGTGGGAAAGAGATAATAATCAAAAACAACACAGTAAATGTGGCAAACACACACACATACTCACACATGGTGTCTTTCAGGAAACTCAACATATGGGACAGGACCATACAGCAAGCTACCGGCACTGCACACATAATTGCAAAATCCTGAAAAGGTGCTAGACTCTCAGCCTCCCTACAAGGAAGATATGCCGGAAATTCAATTTCTCACCATGGGAATGAAAGCAGATAACAGAGGGAGAGCAGGAGCACTGGAGGAATAGCTATATCTAGCTGGTGTGAAGGGGTTTATAGTCCCCATCAATGAAGGTGCCAAAAGAGAGTGGTCTGAGGGACAAAATAAATTAGTTTAAAAAGTTATACTCTAATCCTTGATAAACAAGTGTAAATTAAAAAAAAAGAGTGCCACCGTCATGCATGGATAGGTTTTCTTTCATTTATTTATTTATTTATTGAGACAGGGTTTCACCATGCTGCCCAGGATGGTCTTGAACTCCTGAGCTCAAGTGATCCACCTTCCTCCACCTCTCAAATTGTTGGGATTACAGGCATGAGCCGCTGCATCTGGCTGGGTTTCTTTTTTATTTTACTTTGTTTTATTTTTTTGAGACAGAGTCTCACTCTGTCACCCAGACTGGAGTGCAGTGGCGTGATCTTGGCTCACTGCAACCTCTGCCTTCTGGGTTCAAGCGATTCTCCTGTCTCAGCCTCCCAAGTAGCTGGGATTACAGGCACCCACCACCATACCTGGCTAATTTTTGTATTTTTAGTAGAGACGGGGTTTCACCATGTTGGCCAGGCTGATCTCGAACTCCTGGCCTCAAATGATCCACCTGCCTCAGCCTTCCAAAGTTCTGGGATTATAGGTGTGAGCCACTGCGCCTGGCCGGGTTTCTTTTTTTAATCCCCATATTTGTCCCACCTTGCTGTGTGGACACTGGCCTGGGAGTTTAAACTAAACCCTGAGGGTTCAAACACTTCCCAGTCTGAGCAGCAGTGATGTGAGCCACCTCTTCCCCTTGCTTCTCTGGCTCGCCACTGCAAAGCTGCACGTTGAGGAGGGGAGAGCCGCAGGGAGGAGGCGCGTGGGTCCCTGAGTCATGTCTCAGCCAGTGCTCCCCAGTGCGGCCTTCCATCCCCATTCCCGCTTTCGTGGGCAGGTATGAGGAGGGTCTTAGAAACAGCGGTTCCAGTGGTTGTCTCTCCCTAGTCTCTGAGATCCCCCTATGACGTGCAGACCATACATTCTGAACACACTGAAAGGCTTCGGTGGCCAGCTGCCCTTCTATTCCCAACAAGAAATAAACGCTGGGGATTCCTGGAATTTCCTTCTGGAGGTTTGTAAGTTCCTCTAATGTTTTTTTTTCTGGCAAGAGCCTCTCCTTATTGTCTTTTCTGTGGAGATAGAAGAGCAGGTATAGAGCTAAGCAGGGGTGTACACTTAGCTTCCCACGGGCATGCCCTGCCCTCACCTCTTTCCCAGAGAGTGTGCCTGAGGCCTTCTCAGAGGGATCGCTCCCCTGTCATATCCTCA
The DNA here is from genome assembly GCF_001698545.2 of Rhinopithecus bieti. Lineage (NCBI taxonomy): Eukaryota > Metazoa > Chordata > Mammalia > Primates > Cercopithecidae > Rhinopithecus > Rhinopithecus bieti. The sequence continues at coordinate 339,072 of NW_016818844.1, forward strand.
CAGGCTACTGCTACCCTTCCTACAGTTACAATGACAGCTACTAGATTGTGTGTTTATAGGTATTTCTCAATATTCTACAGGAAGCATGTACCTTTTTCAGTATGAGAAAAAAAAAGGCTTGAGCTAAAACTTTTAACACATTAAGTTGTTTTTACATTAAATCTCATTTCCTATAATTCTAGTAACTCCAAAGTTTTGATAATTTGGAGGAAATTTACCAGCTGGTTTACCATTATTTTAACTCAAGAAAAGATGTTCTCAAGAATTTGGCAATGCTGAGTGCACAAAATATATGAATGAGACAATATTATTTTTTTAAAAGTATTTTAAAATATTTTAAGAAGAGCGAGGAGCTTTTAAGCTCTCCTTACGTATATGTCATTGATGCATTTCTTATAAGCCATTTTTATCCATTCTTTAAAGCAGTTTGACCTAGGAGTCCTGCTAGACCATAATAAGCCCAGTTTCAAGAAGTGTACCAGAAAGTTAAAACACACAAATAAACCTCAAATAAACAAATGTTCAGCTTTTCTTTGAACATCCCAGCTCTCTCACATATATTGTTCAGAGTTCTTGGACTCAATCAACAGAAATGGTGTCCTGCTGACTTCAACAAAAGAGAATTGATTGGAAAGCCCATTGGGACTTTGTGAGTTCAAAGGATCTGTTTGCAAAAGGGCAGGAACCATAGTCCTTTATGGTGGGAAGAGGCCAGAGGCCCGGCAGGGCCCTCAGGAGCTGGCCAGTCAGCACCACCTTCTCGGCTGTTCTTTGGGGTCTGGCATCTTGCTTCAGAGCCAGCTCCAGTTCACACCCTCCTCGCCTCTCCTGTGCTGTGGGAGGATCCGAAATGGAGATTCTGTTTTTTTCCTTCAGCTTCCACAGCAAGAGCAAGGTGCTATTTCAAACAGGTATCAGGTGCTGGGCAGTCAAGAACACAAACAACTCAACAAATGTCCTCTCTGCTTATGAGATTTTCATAAAGAAATTTTAAATCATTTTGTGGAGGTTGGGCTTGGTGGCTCACACCTGTGATCCCAGAGCTTTGGGAGGCCAAGGAGGAAGATCACTTGAGTGCAGGAGTTTGAGACCAGCCTGGATGACATAGCAAGACCCTGTCTCTACAAAAAATAAAAAAAACAGCCAGGTGTGGTGGCTCATGCCCGTGGCTCCAGCTACCTGGGAGGCTGAGGCAGGCAGATTGCCTGAGCCCAGGAGGTTGAAGCTGCAGCAAGCCTAGATAGTGCCACTGCACTCCAGCCTAGGTGACAGTGAGACCCTATCTCTTAAAAAAAAAAAAATCTTGTGGGGCAACCATTTATTTATTAAACTGCTTTATTGAGATATAATTCAGACATCATAAAATTCACTCATCTAATTATACAGTTGATTGAGTTTTAGTATATTCACAGAATGGTGCAACCACCACCACATTCTAATTTTAGGACAAACCGTTTGTTTTCAAAATTGAAGATAAAGAATTCCATGTTATGCAACCTCGGCTAGATTTAGAAACACATCTGTTCCATGGGGTGGTAAGTCTCTGGCCATGAATTCCTCCTGCCTACCTCTCTTTATCCTTGAAGGCCCAAGAAGAGCAGGAGCTCAGGGTCTGTACAGCAGGTGTGGGTTCTTAGGGACGGCTCTGACTTGGTGTGGCAAGGTGGCCAGCCGGTCACTTCATGCCCTCTGGCTCCAAACGATCACATTCTGCAAGAGAGGAGAGAGCAGAGACTTCCCAGCGCTTTTTGCCTCTTTCATCAGCAGCAGACTTCGGGAAGACCCGGTCTGCTTTCTCGTACCTTCCATCTTGGCTTTACTTTCCCTTTTTAAAGGAGCCCAAAGAGAAACATTCTTTAGTTGCTACCCAAACCCGCCTCTAGAGGGCAGACAGTTCCCCAGCAGAGCAGGGAGGGATCCTGCATCTCAGAGCCGCCCCGCTGTTCCATCCGCAGGAACTCTTATCTAGGATTTTCCGCTTCTGGGTTCCTTCTAGGTTTGCCGCAGCGCATCCCCGTGCTGGAAACCTTCTGGCGCGGTGGGGAGTGGAGGTGTTGTGGTTGTGGCTCTTTTCTTTCTGGAAAGAAATCTCTGAACTCATCCCTCCCCACACCCCAATTCAGGTTTAGAATGTATCCAAAGGACCACAAGAGCGTTCTAACCATTTTATTTCATACAAGTTACACTTCATAGTCCCTTTAAAAATTTCGATAAAATGCATGTGCCATAAAATTTACCATTTAAACTATTTTTAAGCGTACAGTTCTGTGGCACTAAGTACGTTCACATTGTTCAACAATCGCTACCAGGTTTTTTTCATCTTTGCAAACTGAAACTATATGCCCACTAAACAATAACTCTCCATTTACCCTCTCCCCAGCCACTGGCAACCAGCATTCTACTTCTGTCTCTATGAGTTTGACTACTCCAGGAACCTCATATAAGTGGAATCAGACAGTATTTGTCCTTTCGTAACTGGCTTATTTCACACAGCATAATGTCTTCAAGGTTCAACATATTGTAGCGTGTGTCAGAATTTCCTCCTCCTCCTCCTCCTCCTCCTCCTCTTTCTCCTCTTCCTCCTCCTCCTCCTCCTTTTTTGAGACAGGGTCTTGCTTTGTTGCCCAGGCTGGAGTGCAGTGGTGTGATCCAAGCTCATTGCAGCCTCGAACGCTTGGGCTCAAAGGATCCTCTTGCCTCAGTCTCTCGAATAACCGGGGGTACAGCGATGCACCACCATGCCCAGCTAATTTTGAATTTTATTTTGTAAAGAGAGGGCCTCACTATGCTGCCCATGCTGGTCTTGAACTCTTGGCTTCAAGGGACCCTCCTGCCTTCACCTCCCAAAGTGCTGGGATTACGAGTGTGAACCACTACACCTGGCTCAGATTTTCTTTCGTTTTAAAGTGGAATAATATTCCACTGTATGGCTGTGCCACATTTTCTTTATCCATCTGTCAATGGGCACGTGGGTCGCTTCCACCTTTTGGTTGTTGTGAAGAGTGTTGCCACGAATGTAGGTGTGCACGTAGCCCTTTGAGTCCATGGTCTCAACTCCTTTGGGTTTTCATGATCATTTTTGCCCAACGGGAGAATAAGACAAACCTACCTCAAGGCAGGGCTTTTCCACTTTTTCATGCTCAGGCTTACAAAGGAAATATCTGTTTGTCTCCCTGAGATTTGGAGCCTCAACAGGGTGGTGGAGGTGACTAGCCCAGCATCCTGCTGCCCCAGCTGCCCACTCCCAGGCCTGATTGGACACACTGGGTAGGGGAGCTCTCTACTCTGGTTAACAAGATTCTCCAGGTTTAGAGTCCATGTGTCAAGTGGTCCATGTGGTGCATGGAGTGTAACGCTCTAGGTGTGGGTGATGGGATGAGGTGTACTAAAAAGGCTCTCATTTCCCCTTGGCTCACACCCCTTCCTAGAGTACTTGGCCCTCTGTTGCCCTAGAATGAGACCCACTGGCTCTCATAGCCCCCGGCATAGCAGCTGCTTGGAACAGCTGCATAATGTTACTGAAGTGGATCAGTCAAATTATCCAAAAAGCCAGCATTAGGTTAGGATGCCCGAGGCAGGCAGGTGGCTGTGGGGGCTGAGCTGGAAGACTGGGTAGATTTATGGACTGGGGCTGCCGCTCTGGGCGGCACCTAGAGACCAGTATAAACTGAGTTGCGGATCCTGTTCAGAAGAAAAAGTGAGAAGGAAGCCACGGGCAGGGCTGAGCAGAGGGCAGGTACCTTGAGGGAGAGGGAGAGGAACAGGGAGAAGGAGGGGAGGGAGAGGCTGCCCCAGGACTTAGAGCTTCTGTGAGGCTTTGGGGATGCTTCTGCGTTTCACTTGCGCAAAAGTCAATTTTATCGACACTACAGTCTCCTTTCCTTGAGACAGATGGGCTGGCTTACCCACCTTGAAAGTTCTTAGGGGCAGGTGCAGTTGAGAAAAAGCCAGAATGTGGGGAGGACTGCTTCAGGACTGGTGCAGTGGGAAAGAGTGACCACCAAGACAGCACTGATGCTTCTTTTTCAAATATTTTATTAATCTGTTTGGCCAAACAGGTAATGGAAACTGAGAATAATAATTTGCTAAAAACTTCAGGTCATGAATGCCCCTTTCCCCCAGGAAACAAAAGACTCCATGGTTACAGAATGCACCATTGGGTTATGACAACGTTTCAAAATAATGTTTCCATTTCATATGTAACAATGTAAACTTCAAAAATAGTAAACTCTAACCCCTGACCCTCTTTACAGATCTATCACAGATAGAATTTTCTGGCAGACCTAAATTGTGTAAGTAAACAGCCTGGTGCTTAAAAGTTTCATAAAAAGGTTTACAGATTTCAGTAAATAATTTTTCAGTCTTGGTCAGGAAGTAAAAGCAGCCAGCAATTCCCCTCCTGCACAAGGTACCTTATATGGGTATTGTACACCCTGGGCCACTCCGTATACACTGGCCATCAGCTCTGTCATTTTTGTACACAGACATACACATATATAGAGAGTTTTATTTGTTTCTAAAGATTTTTACATCTAAATTATAAGACGGCGCCAGTGACGTATCACGTCACCTCGCTTCACATAGGTAAAGACGAAAATTCTGTAGAAGGCACTGTGATTTCTCTTGCACGATCTTACACAGACACATGAGAGCAGGCCAGCCGGGGCTTGGACTTATCTTGTCCTTCCTGGTACCTGGCACAGACCTGTCCTCTGATAGTTTTTGATGTTCATCATCCATTTCTGCCTTGCCTCTTCACATCCCAGACATCCTTCCCTCCCTTCTTCCATCCCTCCATCCATCCATCCAAATAAATTGACAGTATCTTTTGGTTCATTGAAACTCCTTAAAATTAAGAGTACAGCTCTGGTATAAAACAAAATATGACCTACCATAGCTGAAAAAGAATCACAGTGTACAATGTCATGTTCAGTTGCTAAGATTCTAAACACTTGCCCTGACTTGTCAAGAATGTCAGCCATCCAAAACGATCTATGCAGGGATCTTTTAAACCCACTTTACATTCGTTGGAAAAGCACTGAGAGGTTCTTCTTTTCTCTTTTGTATTGAATTGGTACCCTTTAGTGGAAGGTCTGATGTGGAAAAGTGCAAGCAAATTGGACATGCCAATAAATACCATAGAACTTACCGCAGATGACCAAAACTGTACAGGTATGTACACCTTACCCAACTGAGGTTCCTCCCGGCAGGAATAGACCTCCCAGTCATTACCACCGAGTTCTAGAGGAGTGGTGTTAGCGGGTGAAGGAAGGGCGGGCTCTTCTGTTCTTGCTCTGAGGTCCTGAGCTCAGGTCAGCAGCGCCTTCTGCAGGCTCCTCCTTCTTCCTCACTTTGAGGCGGGTGAGCAGCTTGATCAACCACACATCCCATTCCTCTGGCAGGAGCAGGAGGAGAAAACCCAGGCCGATGATGATGATGGCGATGACCCGGACCCCATTGAAGACGATCTGACTGGTGTAGTGATCAATCACTGTGGGAGACAGAGCATGGAAGTTACCTAGCTGCAGGGCTGGGGGCATGTCCCCGGAGAGCGGGCAGGGCCTAGGGGCATCCTCCTCTGTCTGGCAGTGTTGTGGTCTTGCCTGGACCATAGGATTCTCCTCAGTATGATTTTGTTCCAGGTGGGCTGGGGTTACCTCTCGTAAATCACTCTTAACTTTATACAACCTCTCTGGTATGAGGCCTTGCATTTGTATGTCACCTCCCAAAACTGACTTGGTAGTTCAAACATTGATTTATGTGATTAAAAACAGTGAATGAAGGGCAATTGAGGAGATGAGAGATAGATAGATAGATAGATAGATAGATAGATAGATAGATAGATAGACAGATAGATAGATACATAGATATTACACACACACACATACACATATTTGACCCTTGAACAACATGGGTTTGAACTGTACAGATCCACTTACACGTAGATTTTCTTCCACCTCTGCCACACCAAGACAGAAAGACCAACCCCTCCTCTTCCTTCTCCTCCTCAGCCTACTCAGTGTGAAGATGACCGTGAAGATGAAGACCTTTATGATGGCCCACTTCCACTTAATGGGTAGCAAATAGATTTTCTCTTTCTTACGATTTTCTTAATAACATTTTCTTTTCTTCAGCTTTATTGTAAGAGTACAATATATTATACAAATAACACACACGATATATGTGAATCAACTGTTTTTCATCAGTAAGGCTTCTGGTCAACAGTACCCCATTAGTAGTTAAGTTTTTGGGGAACTGACAGTTGTATGTGGATTTTCAACTATTCAGGGGTTGGTGCCCCCAATCTCTCTACATTGTTCAAGGGTCAACTGTATTTTTTTTTTTTTGAGACAGTGTCTCACTCTGTCATGCAAGCTGGAGTGCAGTGGTGCGATCAGGCCTCACTGCAACCTCCACCTTCTGGGCTCTAGTGATCCTCCCATCCAGCTTCCTGAGTAGCTGGGACTATAGGTGCCACCATGCCTGGCTAATTTTTGTTATTATTATTATTATTGTTATTATTATTTTGTAGAGATGGGGTTTTGTCATGTTGCTCAGGCTGGTGTAGAACTCCTGGGCTCAAGCAAGCATCCCATCTTGGCCTCCCAAAGTGCTAGGATTACAGGCATGAGCTCCCATGCCTGGTCCGTATTTCAGTTTTTAATATTGGTTAAACATTCTGTTAATTCAGCAGATAAGGAGAACCAACCAGCCAGTCCCGTGAGCAGATGTCAGGGAGAACCCAAAAGCCGGGCAATGACTCTGCTTTGACAAGTGAGATACGCAGCAGGTTTCCCGGCTTCCCTCTTCCAATCAAGAGTGGCCTGGGATTTCTTTTTTGGACTCATCATTAAACCTTTTATGTTCCAGGTAAGTAATGAAAAATTATTTTAATTAATCTCTCAAACACCTGGTCACATTGTACACTCAAAGTAAGTTTCTATACAAGACAACTGGAACATGCCTTCTGGAGACAGGAACACGGTGTGACTACAAACTAAAGATGCAAAGAAGGTAGGGGGAGAATGGTGACAAGAGATTTTTCAGAAGCCTGCAGTGTCTGGACCATTTTCCTTTTTTACCAGCTGTCTAGGAGCTCAGGTGCTTTCTGCATTTTGAAATGCTGTCTCATTGATTATTTCATCTGGTTGTCACATTAGCCAAAGTAGCAAGGGTAGGTATGATTTCTCATTTGCAGGGGAGGCAAGCTAAGGCTCAGAGAGCAGATGTGTTGGGACCACAGATCTCCAGGTGGGCTGTGGTGGTGCTGGGCCCGAGCCCTGTCTCCTGACGCCTCCCCCAGGCCTGGTACACTGCCGCCGCTGTGAGGCAGTCCTTCCAGAGGAGTCTGGGCCATGGTGGGGCAGAGAGGTCCAGGGCCTATGGAATGGGAGCGGTGGGAAACATGGGGACAGGCTTGGGAAATTGGGGTGCCTGCAGGCATATTCACCACTGCATTGAACAGGATAAGGGTTTGCCATTCCCTTGGGGTGGGGGTGGCGGTGATCTTTTAATGGCCTGAAAGTGGCAGGATTTGGGAGGTGGCTTTGGAGGAAGCTGTGCTAGGGACAAAGGAGTGAGTGTTCTGGGGAGAACAGATTCACAGCCCTTTTCTCGCTGAGAGAGGGATGCCTAGGGAGGTCAGGTGTGAGGCCAGGAGGTTCTGGGAAGAAAATCCAAAATTCCTATCCGTGTGAGCCAGGAAAAGGAAGGTGGTGAGGGGCAGGTGTAGACAAGCTTCTGAAAGAGCTGTCAACTGTGTGCCTTGGCAACGAGTCCCCAGGGGAAAACAAAGGGCGGTCCCGAGTTCCTGGGCAAAGGACGTTCCCTCCCTGTCTTCCTGGAGGTCAGGAAAAATCACATTCACGCTTCTTCAGCTTGTCAGCGTGTTTCTACCTCATGCTTTGAGCAAATTTTCTCCTCCAGAAAGTTACCTGCAAAAGTTACATTTTTTCTGCTACATAATTGCCTACATTTTTTAATAATGCTGATGAGATTCATTTCTGCTCCCCATACCAGTTAGATCAAGATAGTTTTAGACTTACTGTATCTTGAAGTGGTATGTGAAAATCAGCCCATTATGGAGAAAATATTGCATATATAACTACTATTAACATTGCACCTAAATGCTTTTTTTTTTTTTTTTTGGCAGACGGTTAAACACGCATTCTATAGGAGGCACAGCAAGAATATATGTAAGTATGTATGTGAGAGTACGTGTGTGTATGAGTGTGTGTGTATGCATGAGTGTGTGTGTATGTGTGTGCATGTGTGAGTGTGTATGTATGATGTGTTGTGTGGGCATGTGTGAGCGTGTATGTATAATGTGTGTATGTGTGTGCTGTGTATGTATGAATGTGTGTATGTTGTGTGAGTGGGTGACGGTGTGTGTGTGCTTATGTGCAGGTACAGAAAGCGCATAGGGTTCCCTGCATTCACAGGTACGCTGGACGTTCAGACATCAGAGTGGGATATGTAACAGCAATTCCAAAATTTAATACAATATTGAATGCTGAAATAAAGAATGTAAATAACGAGTGTTATTCACAACTGCTCTGTACTTTACCTCCCTGCTGGCCTATCTGACCCAGGTTTCGCTGATGGGGCTGGAGTCATAGGAGTGACAATGACCCTTTGCTCTGATTCAGTGAACTCAGAGTTCCTCTGGGGGTTCCAGGACTTGGGACCAGCAGCAGACATTCTGAGTACTCAGCCCCTCTGTTCCCTGAGTTTTGAAGAAGGGAAATAAGTTTGGAAATGGTAACCACTGCAAAGGTGACTGGGACCATCTTACCAGTTTTGCTTTTCTCTGCTACTGGCAATGAACAGGAGCTCTGGGAAATTTTTTTTTTTTTGAGGCACAGTCTTGCACTATCACCCAGGCTGGAGTGCAGCGCACTGTGGTGCAATCACAGCTCACTGCAGCCTCAACCCCTCTGCTCAAGTGGTCCTCCCCCTTCAGCCTCTTAAGTAGCTGGCACTACAGGTGCACACCACTGCACCTGGCTAATTTTTAAATGTTTATTGGAGATGAGGTCTCATCAAGTTTCCCAGGCTGGTCTTGAACTCCTGGGCTCAAGTGATCCTCCCGTCTTGGCCTCCCAAAGTGCTGGGATTATAGGCATGAGCCATTGTGCCTGGCTGTGTTTTTAGATGGAAACTGGATAAGTCACCTCCTTGGTTGCATTCTTGCCTAGTTCTAGACTTATATCAAGTAATGGAGACAATGATGATGATGACATTAATAATAATGATAATCTATGGTATTCTATAGTATTTATTGAACATTGACACTTATCAGGCAACTTTTTTTTTTTTTTTTTGAGATGAAGTCTTGCTGTGTCCCCCAGGCTGGAGTGCAGTGGCGTGATCTCGGCTCACCACAAGCTCCGCCTCCCAGGTTCACGCCATTCTCCTGCCTCAGCCTCCCGAGTAGCTGGGACTACAGGCACCCGCCACCACACCCAGCTAATTTTTTGTATTTTTAGTAGAGACGGGGTTTCACCATGTTAGCCAGGATGGTCTTGATCTCCTGATGTTGTGATCCTCCCGCCTCGGCCTCCCAAAGTGCTGGGATTACAGGCATGAGCCACTGCGCCTGGCCCTTATCAGGCAATGTTTTAAGAGCTCTGCAGGTGTTAATTTACCAGTTCCTTGCTGTACTATGCTTAGTAGGTAACATGCAACACACTGGACTATTAGTTCATTATTCAGAGCAGCAGTGACCACTGTGACTACTACATTGATACTGGTTCTGGAATTCAAATCCAATGTCATCATTTCAAAAACTACTTTGTGAAACAGAAATATCTTAAAAACTGGTGAGAACGAAAGAATAGCAATGAGCACTGTTTTCTGCCTTCAGGGAACATGTTTCCTAAGGGTCCTCTGCTGGTGATTGCTTTCTGGGACTTCTGGACAGCTGGTCACCACTTACTCAATAAGAGAACTGAAAATCCACAAAGATTTCCCCATGGAATGTCATCAAAAGAGCTCCAGTATTCCACTTTGGTAAAGTAGAGGATAATAGGAATGCAGGTGATGAAGAGGATGTTAAACACACCCAAGATGGACAAAAATAAGGCGGCTTCTCCAAACTTAGCACTGCCCAGGAGGAGCTTGAACAAAACCTGTAGGAGAAAGCAGAGGAGGACGGGGTGAAGGCTCACCTCAGACCCCAACATAATGTAAGTGAAGCAGAGTTCCCTCCACAACGCTGGGGTTGCACTGCAGGATGGAAATCAGATTCCAGGCGAATTCCATGGGGTTTGACCTGTGTTCATTTGTACACATATTCAAATCCCAGTGACATGGCAGAGAAGAGTTGCTCTTTGGTTATACAGAAAGCATCTTTGGGAGTCATGGGTTTTCATACTAGGTTTGATTTGTCTGTGTTGTGTTCCTGACACTACATCACTCAAAAACATCTGCCATGATTACACATCCTCTCAGAGACCCCTAGAAGGGATCCTTGACCCTGTGTAAGCAGGTTGAACACCATTGCTCCCAAGAAAGAGTGCTCTGGCTGCAGAGATATTTTCTGTAAGTCAAGGGTGGAGGGATTTTGCTCATATCTGCTCCATCCCACCATATCCATTCCAGAAATGGCATGGGTTTTAGTGGAATGCACCAAACTTTTATTTTCTTGCACCTGTTCTTTTTTGCACATCATTTCAGGGGTTTGGAAGGCCAGGAGGAGAGGGTGAATGTGATGGGAGTGGCCAGGAGCTGAACTGAGAGATGCAGGTGGCCCCAGGGCAGCTCCTGTGCCGAGTGAGCTGTGGTCTAATTTGAGTCTCTGCATCGTTGTCTCTCTTACTTTTCCTGCTTTCTCTTTGTTCAGCCATTTCCCAACTCATTCATGTATTTCCTAAAAAACGTGCAGAAGTATGGACGGGGAAGTAAATGGCTTTCAGCCTCTCACCTAGGAGGCCCCATGGACAAGTTGCAGGTGGTAGAGGAGTTGGAGATGGGAATCTGAATCAGAATATTGTGTTCACTGTGGATTGTGTTTCTCCCTGTTTTTTGCTCCTCATTAGGCCACAGTGATTTGAGTCTAGCAGAATGTATGAAGCCTTCTAATATCTTCTGCATTTGGACGGTTGCTAGAGTCTCAGAGTGGTGCTCGATTATCACATCTCCTCAGTGAGAGGTGTTCAGAGAAAGAAAATGACATGTGTGTCTTCCTCTGTGGGAGGTGAGGGCAGGGAGGTGATGAAGGATAAGGCTGAGTTATTTCACTTGCCCAAAACCGGACGGAACACATGGTACTCACAGAGCTGGGGGAAAGAATGTCTTTTCTTATGACTCTCTACAGTACTTAAATTGTATCGGTCCTATTGTCTGGATCCACAAAGGGCTGATAAGTGTCAAAACTAAAATCTCATTTCTCGTTGAATCTTCTAGGTCAGTTCTCCAACTTGGAGTCCTGAAAATATTTGCATTCTCTGCTATGGATCTTAGGAGAAGGAGAGAGGAGGAGAAGGGAAGGGAGCAGGGAGAGCAGCCAGGAGACTTGATAAAGTAGGAGATGAACAGAGAAAGGGACCTGAGTGCGGGAATAAAAATTTGTTTCCTCTAGACCTGAAGTTGGCAAGTGCTTTCCCATGGTTCCCAACATTTCATCAAAATACTTTATTATCCCCATATTACAGCTGTTGTACTTTTATTTATTTAGCCTTCAAGGCAGTAATGGAAATGCATATGGATTCATAGCGAGCAGTGGCGGCTGCAAAAACTGTGTGGGCAAAGATTTACATGACAAAGCTGCACCAGATATTCAAGTCTTCCCACCCCATAGGGTGGCAAATGATCTGAGCAAGCACTGAGCTTGTCGGCTGCCATCAATGACGTCAGGAATCTGATTGTGCCTGTGTGGATGGGCACCACTCATTTTATCTCAGATGCTGCAACGATGTGGCTACAGATAGAAAGGCCCAGAGAGCCAAAGCCAAGAGCAGTGGCACACCTCCCCCTTGCCCTTGACTGAAGTCTCTGTCTGCCTGTTGCACAGTTGACTCCAGCTATCTAGAGCTGCCTGTCCTGAGCACAGGTATCATCAGAAGCTCTTGAAAAGTGAAGGACCGGCCATCTAAAGCCGGCTGTGCTGGCTGAGGAGAGCCCAGCCAGCTGAGAGAGTTCACCCCCCGTGCATACCTTGTAGAGGGCAGACATGGATGCTGAGGCCACCACCAGTGCGATGCCGATGACGGAGTGGCTGTGGAAGCCATCAGCGTAGGTCATCATCACAATGCCAGCGATGGCGAGGATGGCGGCCACAATCTGGACGGACGGAAGAAAATGCTGGTCAGGGAAGTCCGGACGGAGTCGGAGGGGCCACACAAGCGCCAAAGAGCCAGAAACGCGTATGGGGTTCGGCCACGTGAGGGGAAAGTGCTGTCTCCTTTTTGTTCCTCCTTGGGGAGCAACAGGCAAAGGTTGACTCTTGTCTAAATTTTTGTTGCTGCTTAGGGCACTTAGCAAAGCTTGGCTTGGCCAAAGAACGGAAACTGCTGGCAGCAAGGAATGGGTGGCATGGTGGTGGCCAGTCACTGTGATTCTTAGGGACCTGGGAAGGAGGTGGTCATCATTGCAGTGGCAGGTTATTAAATGGTCATGACAAGGCCTGGCAGATAATCCCTGGGCAGCCCCCGGAGATGACCTGAGTTCTTTCCCAGCCTTCTGAAAGTACCTCCTGTGACCTTGCTTTTATGTATTTCCTATCTCAACAGGGAAGCCACTATGAGGACAGAAGATCTTGTCCCCATTTTCTACCCCAGGAGTGGGGCCTGACAGAATGTCACCTGCCAATCAAGGCTACAAACAATGTCCTAACCTTGGAGGTGCAGTTCCTTTCCTCTGTGGCCGTAGGCTCCCCTCAATCCTGTTGCTGCCCTGATACTGACTTCTCAGATGGGACAGAGGCCTCATGGAGATGTACACGTTACTCTTGTGCAAAGTGAAATTGCCAGAGTAAATAGGAGATAAACCATCTGGGACAATATTCCTCAAAGGGGAAAATGCACCAGCACAGAGAATCAATACAAGGACTGATCTGAGGTAGCCATGAAGTTGCAGAAATGTCACCAGGTGGGAGGTGGAGAGGGGGTTGCAGTCAGTAGAACAAATGTGTGCAGGAGAAGTTTCCACTTCTGGATTTACTGAGAATTTTATCCCTCTTATGAATCATTCAAAATCAACTTCAGCTGTCTAAAACAATATCAAATAGCTAAGGTTAACTGAGTGATCATAGCGTATATGTTTCTATGTATGTTCTCATTTTATACCACAGTGGATATTGTCATTCACCTCATTTTGTAGACATGAAAACTAGGCTCACAAAGTTTGCCAAACCCACACAGCTGGTATGTGGAAGAGCAGAGTCAGATTTCAGGTCTGCCTGACTGCAAAGTTGATAATTACATATATATACAGGAACGCATGATTCACAGAGGAAGTACTGCCAACTTACTGTTAGATTCAAACTGAGGTTGCCTTAGTAGTTAAAACATAAGATGTTTAGGTTAGTGAAACATAATGTGGCTTAATCTCACGCAGTATATCTGAGTTACGTACTTCTCTTAGCATATACCTCATACGCTATATTTCTATATAATGCTGTATCCACCCTTAACACAGAGGTATTGAGAGCAGGTGGTTATTGTGTACGAGAGAACTCCCTGGCCCAATCTGTCTGCGTGTTCTTTCTGGTATGGGAATTCACTTGCAGTCCGCCACACCATTTTGCATCAGATATATGCCTACATTTCATATTCAAATGCTACATGTACTGTGTAAAAGTGTTCATTAAGAGAAAGAAACAGAGATAGCAAGACCATAAGGGAATTTTTCCCCACAGGAAAATAAAAAAGGGAAAAGTGAGAAAGCAGGCGGGGAAGGATTGGTTTCTGCTCCAGAGAACACATGTAATGCAAGGGTGCTGCCAGCAACATGCCAACGCGGGCGGGCATCAGAGGACTCCCAGTGAAAAGACACGAGAAAGGAATGGAGAGAAGAAAATGGCCCAATTCCAGAAGCTTGGTGCATCTCCCCTCTGGGGATACCCTTTGTTTGTTTGTTTTGTTTTGTTTTGTTTTGAGACAGATTCTTGCTCTGTCGCCCAGGCTGGAGTGCAGTGGCACTATCTCGGCTCACTGCAACCTCTGCCTCCAGGGTTCAAGTGATTTTCCTGCCTCAGCCTCCAGAGTAGCTGGGACTCCAGGCGCCTGCCACCACACCTGGCTAAATTTTATATTTTTAGTAGAGATGGGGTTTCACCATGTTGACCAGGCTGGTCTCGGACTCCTGACCTCAGGTGATCCACACACCTTGGCTTTCCAAAGTGCTGGGATTACAGACATGAGCCACCGCATCTGGCCTGGAGCTACTTTTTATTGAGCCTTTCCAGGCTTACGGCTGAAGTTGGAGGAAATGAAGGACAGTGAGGGGTGATTTTTTCTGAAGACTTGCAGGGCAGATTTCCAACCTCTCCCTCTCTTCTCTATTGATTAAATAATAAACAGCTAAAAGCTTCTGCCTGGGCTGCACTGTGTGGCTAAGCTGGGGGAAGGGCAAGGGGGTAGGAAATGAGAGCATGGTTGGCCGTTGACCTTCTGGTCTGTTGAGGGGATCAACATCAGAGGAGCTGGTGCCACTCTATCGGTTCATTCTGACAGACGGGCAGGGGACTCTGATCTCCTCCTCCAGCCTGCTCCTGGGGGTCCCACCCACAAGGCACAGTGTTGACAGCCCTGGCTGTGGACCTTCCACTCTCCAGACATCAGCAGCCCTGCAACGACCGGCCCCATGTGCTGGGATGTGAACTGGGGCTCCTACCTCACTCTCAATACACTGTGGAGCGCAGCAGGGTTGGAACATGCCCTGTGCCTTTGGGAGCAGAGCTCAAGATTCCTTCCTGATGCCTGGAATTCCTGTTAAGTTTCCAGTTCTATCTTTTAAAAAGTATGTGCATATGTTACATTTGACACCCTGACACATCTGAGTTTCTCGGTTTTCATGTGAAAATATTTTCTTGCCCATTTCCTGCACTAAAACAAACTCTCTAGCAAGGCCAGTCAAGTCCGCCCTGTGGTTCCATGTGCTCCACGTACGTCTTCTCCCTACCGGGGCCCCTGGATAGGTGCTGAGGGTGGGTTTGGAATCATGACATCAGAGCTTCCCTGACCTCCCCATGCCTCTCTTTCCTTACACTTTCCTGTCCCCCCGGCCCTCAGTGTTCCCCACGGAACAATCCTAAAACAAAGCCTAATGGGTCACGGTGGCCCAAGACCGAGATGGGTAAGAACCACCACCTCTGCTTTGTCTGCTTTGTCTAGGGAACAGTTAGGTGGAGGTAAGGAAGGAACACAGGCCGGGGGTTGCTGCTTAGTGTCTTCATGTCCTCACCCAGCGTGGTGACCCACTGTCATAACCTGCCCGGCTGCCAGAGCTCCAGGTCTGAGTCCCATGCACCCAGGCATGAGTCACGGACACACCACTCATCTCCATGACAGTTCTGCTCCCTGCTCCCTGTGGGGCTGAATGGGAAGGCAAGGGAAACCCTTAAGCCTTAAAGAGGAGAGAGGAGGGTTGGTGGTGCCCTAGGTGAGGTCTAATCACCGTTCAGACTAGGGCTCCTCCTGCTTAGTCTTGCTAAAAGGTGGCAAGGCCTGGAGCAGTGGTTCACACCTGTAATCTCAGTGCTTTGGGAGGCTGAGGCAGGCAGATTGCTTGGGCCCATGAGTTCGAGACCAGCCTGGGCAACATGGTGAGATTCTGTCTCTACAAAATATACAAAAAATTAGCTGGGTGCGGTGGCATGCCCCTGTACTACCAGCTACTCAGGAGGTTGAGGTGAAAGGATCACTTGAGCCCAGAAGGCTGAGGTTGCAGTGAGCTATGATAGCACCACTGCAATCCAGCCTGGGTGACAGTGAGATCCTGTCTCTGCAAAACAAACAAGCAAACAAACAAACAAAAAAACCTAAAAAACAGCAAACAACAAAACATGGCGGACTGCATGTTCTCTGCCAAACATAACCCCATTTGGAAGCTTTTTAGATTTGCACAGCTTCAGGCGATTTTACAAAAGGGAAAAATGGATTGATTTTAATTATCCTTCCCCCAACTCTTTCCCTCTCAGCTCCTGGCCTGCTCTCATTGACTCAAGGAATACTGGAGTTTGGAGGGAACTGGGGGATCCTCTAATCCACTCCTTCTACGTCTAAGAGTAGAAAGTTGCCTGGGCTGTGAGCTCCACCATTGCCTGTCCACTGTGTCTTTCCCCATGCTGGGCTCAGGTTGCAGAGGGCAGCCCCCACACAGAAGGGAGTCAGAACCAGATACCAGATACTGTTCGGGAATGGATGGCTCCTTTTGAAACACTGTACACATTTTGATTATTGGAAACATCAGCTGGAATCTGACTGAGATGGGAACTGATCTTGGAAAAAGGTCCATGATCCCCAGGAATGTGCCGCTAGGGTTTGAGGACCCCATGGGTGACCTCTCAGCTCACCTTCTGGCTCCTTCCCCTGCCTTCCTGGTTTAAAGACCCTCACTGTGATGGGTGGTCCCGAACAGCCCTGAACAATCGGAGAATCTCACCTCCCATTTTCCTTGACATAGAGGCTGTGGGTGGTCTCACTCAGCCTAGTCACAGCTGATGGGCAGTGTACACCCAGGGTTCTACCTGCTCTCATCCTACTCTTGCTTTTGCTACATTAAACTGCCTCTCTAAATGTTCATCCACCAACAAGAGAATTGGGCTGATCCATCAACCCCCTCTAATTGAGAAGGAATAATAAGAATGCCATTGAGAACAGATACCACTTATTGAGTTTTATGTGTGAGGCATGCATCATCTTATTCTCACAACTGCTTTCTAAGATGAGTAGTAATATTCTCTCCATTTAACAGAGGGTCAGGGACATTTACTAGTTTGCTCAAGGTCCAAACAGCTTATGAGAGTGGAGCCAAGATCTGTGACCTTGTCATTGACTCTAGCCTAGGACATCTCCATCGCTGAGCTAGAACCCTGACCTAGAGAACCAGGGAACATAGAGAAAGCACACCTAAGCAGAGAGTCAGATGGCGACACAAGGAGCCAGCTTGGCTCCTTCCAAACAGACACTCCAATGGCTTCTCACCCTCTCATACCGTACATGGCCAGGAATCTCCCCAGCATGATAAGACACGTTTGCTTCCTTCTGGATCTGTGCACATGACCTAGACTTATCGATGTTTTCCAGGAACCATGGCCCTTGTGGTTTGAGTAATTGCCTTAATAACACAAGTCTCCTTAGCAGCCAATTCCACAAACATAAGGCTGTGCCTTCAACATGGTTTTTATGTCTGCTTGGCTCTCAAGCTCATATGCTCAGCCCTCCAGGATGGAGAACCATGTTAATTCTTTTCAGTCTTTGGAAATTACCTAATGGACAGCGCTAGCCAACCCAGGTCTGAGTGAAGTCTGAGTGGTCCCATGCACCAGCTAGATATTATCTTGGAACTAAATCTCCATCTGTTTATCAAGGAGAATCTTTCAGTCCCTTTGGCACATGGCAGTGTCTCATGATGGATTTTGCTAGCTCTCTGAACTTCTGAAGAAGAGAAAAGGGAGCCCCAACACAACCTGTGGCAGGAAGCTCTAAGATGACAGGTCATGCACTTCTGAGAGGAATAATGATTATTAGAGAGACTCACAACTGCACAGTGCTTTGCAAGTTACAAAATGCCATCAATGCCATCACTGACACTGGCTCCTGGGAGCTTCATTCAGTGTCAGTCTAGTACCAAAGGCCTTCAACACAAAACCTTGCTCCATACACAGTGATCAGCAACAGACCAAATCAATCAAGTGGCCAGCATGGCCAGAATGTGCCATATTCCGAGGATGATTGTTGGGTGGGGGGTTGGAGGGGTCTTATCTGTGTATAGCAATATAGATCTAGAAGCATCATATTGCTTTCTATGAATTTAGGAGTACTTTTCAAGTTTTTCACCCCTCCTTCTCTTAATCTCAAAAAAAAAAAAAAAATGGGTTTCTTCTGCTAGATGTAGAATTAACCTTGAAGCTTCTCTTCCAGGAACAGGGTCTCATTTGGAATTTTCTAGGGACATCTGAGTCATGCCAAAAATTTCCACAAATTCTCCTGGCTCTTTACATCAAAATAAAGTCAGGAAGGACATGGGTGGGTGGCGGGGGGACCCAGGACATTCAAGTCTTCAGCATCGAGGCAGGCAGGCTGCTGGGTGGCTCACTGTGAGAAGTAACTGCATTTCTTGCAGAGATGCATCAGATCATTTATTTGCTGAAAGCTTTTCTGGTGGCACAGAGAGTGAGTTTTTATTCCAAAATTAACATTAAGCCTCAAAACAAATTTTCCCCCTACTGCAAGCTAAAAATATAACTCAGAAGTTGACTCATGTCCCCACTGCTGTTTGGGTAACTTAGGTGGGTGTGCATGCACCATTAGGGTGATGTCATTGTTCCCAGGACAGCGAGGGAAGGCCGGAAGTAGAGGGCCCTGGACTGGTGGCCAGCAGGGCTTGCTTTCATGGGACTGCCCCTCAAACCGGCTCTTAGCTTTGTGGCTGAAGGGGAAAGCTCTACACTAACTGCAAAAGAACTAGCGGCCTGGCCAAATGCTCACGGCGCTGGTTTGAAGCAAGGTGATGACGGGTCAGTGGCAGCTCCTGGCCACAAGAGGGAGCCAGTCAGAAGTCACTAGTGTTCTGCCCTGTGCGAAACGTCTCCTGTTTCTTCTATTCGGGGGACTCTCTCTATATTTCAGCTGATATTTGATAGTGCACGCGTCCTATTTCATACAGCTGTTATGAAATCCGACGAGCTAACTTTGACTAGCTTCTAATGTAATTGGCTGAGTCTCGGTTGTAAAATGAGCGGTAATTCAAGGGATATAATTTCACTCCCCCTTGGTCATTGGTTAGAAGGAAATGAAGCTGGCCCTTCACAGTTGGGATTTAGCATGAGTGTGTCTGGCCCACTCTGGCTGTGTACACACGGCCCAGGCAAAGGGCCAAGACTGCATGCATGCATGGATGCGGAAGGATCCTTCGGGTTTCACGCACATCCTCACCCGAGAGTGGCAGTGTTAGCAGAAAGCTCCAGGCTGCAGGGCACGGTCATGCCACGCACTGCAGCCGGGAAAGCCGCCCATGAGAGACTGGGTGAGCACGCAGAGAGCGGAGCATATCGCCATTCCCAGGCTGGGTCCCCGACTGGCACACACTTTAGGGAATGCTTGTTGAAATGCTTGAAATGAAAGGTGCTTTAATGAATGCTTGTCTAGTATGGTTTGCAAGCAAGAAGGTTGGCAAGGCACACCAAGAACCGGGCCCTCTGCTGGGCTCATTTTCTGCTGCAAATCAGAAGGAAAGTGGTCAGCAGCTTATGCTCATGGTCCAGCACATGGAGCTAAGCAAGCCGATGGGCAGGTTTTGGTTGACATGACTGAGTGAGGGAGGAAGACAGATAATAAGGAACTTACCCTCACTCCCATGAATCTGTCCCTGAGAACGATCCATGAGAGCAAGAACACAAAAGCTTTGTTGCAGCAGAACAACACGGAGACATCCGTAGTGTTTATTTTCTTTATTGCATGTAAGTACAGGTAGTTTGTGAGTGTCCAAAGAACACCAAAGGGTGCTGCCTTGGTAAAAAACACCTTCAAAGTCAAGCCATTGTCTCCAAAAAATCGACAGCATTCCCTAAAACAAGGAAAGAGAGGCATTGTTATTATTTTCCTGGGTTTAGACAGACCATTTATTTCCTATAGCAAGTTTTTTTTATTTTAAGCAAATATAGGAAGGGGCAGGGTTTTTAAATTATTATTTTTAATAAACTTCTATTAAAGCCCTTCAACCTATTGCTTTAGTCCACTGAAACAAATGTTGCACAGTGATCTGATGTCACAGATTCTTCCTTCTGTTCATGTTAAGCTTAGAATTTATGGTTCTATACAGAAGGTAATGTTGGTGTTATCTGACCCGAAGGCCTAATTCTATGGTGATTGACTGAGGGATTCTGTTACTTGCTGAGTAGGAGAAGGGGTTCACTACACCTTTTTATTGGGGTGGGGAGTGTTGTGGGAGAAGGATGGTAATGGAGGAGGATGGATACTCTAAGACAGGGTGTCTAATCTTTTGGCTTTTCTGGGTCACATTAGAAGAAGAATTGTCTAAGGCCACATATAAACTACACCAGCACTAATGATAGGTAATGAGCTACTAAAAGAAATCACACACAAAAAATCTCATAATGTTTTCAGAAAGTTTACAAATTCGTGTTGGGCCTCATTCAAAGCCAGCCTGGACCACATGTGGCCTGTGGGACAGGGGTTGGACAAGCTTGCTCTAAGAGAACACGTTGAAACATACTTTTAAAAAATGTTGCTCTCAATTGGAATTACCTTTGTGATCAGGCAGGGGCAGTCACTTCTTGGGCATATCTAATACCTTTTGGCTATGATACGAATAGTGTTAACTCGCGACCTATTTTCTCCCCGAGGCCATGTTTTGGGTACTTATTCCACCATGTGGAAGTCCCACTTCTCTAAGAGACTATCTAGCACAGGAAGAATAAGCAGATCCAAAAATTCAGAGTCTAACGTGGGAATGAGATGAGGAAACATCTGTAGAAGAAAGTCTTTCGATGCCATTCCAGAGTCTAGGGGGAAGGATCACAGATAGTTCAAAAAATCTTTAAGAAAATTAAAGCCAGTCTTCCACATGCAGAAGAAGGAAGGAGAGGAGGCCGTGGGGGGCTCGGGTGTGGAGAGAGGCCACTGAGAAGGCTTGGTCGACAGCTGCCTGTTTCCTTGACTGTCAGGGAGTGAAGATCATTGCTGGGTTGGGCCTGATAAACCAGGCAAGGAGATGGACGAGAGAGGAGGCACTGCTCCGTGGAAGCCTCTGTCCGGGCTCATGGACGTGGTGCAGCACTGCCACAGCTGGGGATGGCCTGCCAGCCAGGAAGGGAGTCAGCCCGCTAGCAATCTAGAAATAGACTCAGTCCCAAATGAACTGCCATGAGAGCAAAAGAAAAGACACCTCTAGAATAAAGCAAATGCACTAGGTTGGGGGAATAGCTCTGTCCTAGTGCCACTTAATATTAAAATGCAGAGAAAAGGAGGAAAATTAAAACAAGAGTCAAAGGGGATTGGGTAAGATTTTAAATTTAATTTTACTGTCTATTCTTCCTATCAATCTAGAAGGAAATCTTTGTTCATGATTCAACTATGGGATGTCCATAGCAGGAATAAGAAAACTCCTTAGAGAAAGGCATGAGAGCCCAGGATATTGACAGAGGAGAAACACACTTACCGTTTTGTAGAGTCTGGTGCAGTTTGGCCACCTTTCTCTGCACACAGAGTCCTATGTTGCTTCTGAACAAACGGGGGCCAGGTAAAACATTCACATCACTAAATGTATCACGAAACCGATTCAATGGAATTGATTCCATTTTGGCTTTATATAGCTGCAACCCTCATCTAACTGAGAGGCTGATATTTCTTTTTGCCACGTATTTTTCATACAGTATTCCAGCTACATTTTCTATGGGGTTTTCCCAAGCCCCTGTTTGCAGAAGACTCTGTTCCCCCAGGGGCAGTGACCGTGAATGATGGCTTCCTTTATGTTTGTGATTATGGTGGCTACAAAGTGATGCTGGTCCATTGAGTATGACCAAAATAAAATACAAATATTCTTTCTGGCCACTCATGCCAACCTAGCTCCACTATACTTAGAGGTTTCCTTTCCTAAGAGAAGAACATCACACAAGTAGAATTTCCAATTTCCACCTGGCTCACTGTCATGAAAAGTAATTCATGTTCTGGAAGGGGCCATCCAAGGCTAACTGGACAACCTGTTTCCTCTCTGAAAATCCATATTTGACTCCTCCAAAGCCTGATTGTTGTAGGTGGGATGGAGAAGGAAGGTAGGGCACAGACATGGCTTGGTATTGATGGCCCAAGTTGCTGGAAATGGGGAGGGAGTGGGGGATCCCATCCTGGAGATGAAAAAGGTGAGACTCTGAGGCCTGGCAGAGTCCTGCTGGCCCTTTAAGGCATCATGGCCAGGAGATCACAGCTTAGGTTGGTGGATCTTGGTTCTAATGAGACCAAGACAATTGGCCCCCTGGACCTGTGAGCCTTGTGATATTCTGAGACCAAAGACTATGCACTAATCTTCAGTGCTAAGAGATTAGTGCACAGTCTTCGGTCTTAAAACAGCATAATATTGGCCCGGAGCGGTGGCTCACACCTGTAATGCCAGCACTTTGAGAGGCCAAGGTGGGTGGATCACTTGAGGTCAGGAGTTTGAGACAAGCCTGGCCAACATGGTGAAACCCTGTCTCTACTAAAAATACAAAAATTAACCAGGCATGGTGGCAGGTGCCTGTAATCCCAGCTACTCGAGAGGCCAGCACAATATCTCAGGGTCTGGCTGGCCCATGTATGTCTCTGATTGCAAGGGAACCCAAGACAGATGATGAACATGAATCCATTTCTGCCAGAGACCTCCCTCTTCTTGGTATACAAATGGAGCACAGTCAACACTCTCTCGACTGACGCCCACATAACTGACTGGACAGTCTAACGCCCTTCATTCCTTCTGCTCACTGATGCTGCTGGCATGCTAAAGACTAGAGGGTGGCAGGTTACTTCCAGAACACTCAAGTCCTTCTGTTCCTACTGATTGAGTCACATACAAAGATTTAGATGTGTTTACTTCTGATCCTGCTTTTGCCAGTTAGTTCTTGGTATTTCAGTTACACAGTTTAATTAAATATTTCATGAACCAATGAAATATGAGTGGGAAACAAAAGCTTTTTTTCTATGAAATCTAAATTGAGAGCTTCAAGAAAGACTTAATAAAAATAAGCAATACCAAGCCAGGTGCGGTGGCTCACGCCTGTAATCCCAGCACTTTGGGAGGCCGAAGTGGGTGGATCACAGGGTTAGGAGATCGAGACCATCCTGGCCGACATAGTGAAACCCCACTTCTACTAAAAACACACAAAAATTAGCCGGGCATGGTGGTGCGTGCCTGTAGTCCCAGCTGCTTGGGAGACTGAGGCAGGGGAATCGCTTGAACCTGGGAGGCAGAGGTTGTAGTGAGCTGAGATGGTGCCACTGCACTCCAGCCTGGTGACAGAGTGAGACTCTGTCTCAAACAAAAAGCAATACTGCTACTGAATATTGAATTATTCAATAGAATTATTCAAAGAAACATGGTAAAAGAAAAAATTGTAAAAATCAGTAAGTTCTGCACTCATATTATTTGACAAATACTTATGTTCTTAGTACTCTTTAAAGAATCCCAACTGGGATAGCCTAACTTGACTTTATATTCTAACTTTTCTACAAATTTCTAAAATTTGGTTATATTATATATTTAGGGACGAGGATGGCTTATCATTTAATTCATATCAACAAACCCTGGTTTAGCACTTGACATTCCCACAATTCTAGACAAGGTCTTATGGTTGATACAGAAAAGTAAACTTTTTAAGCTAAGGAAACGTCTCTTTTAAACTAAGATGAGTTATTTCTTTTGTAATTTCTTCCACTTCAGTTTTTCTATTTAGTTTTTTTCTATTTCAGTTTTTCTGGTGCTTCTTTTAGTTTGATATTGGATCTTTTGGTTTGATCTTCTAATTTTCTTTTTTTCCTTCTCTCTTTCTCGATCTTATTTTATGGGAGATAATCTTGACTTTATATTCCAACTCTTCTATTACATTTTAAATATTGGTATCCTCCATTTAATTTTCAAGAGCAGCTTCTGCTCATGAGAAGGTGTAATCGGGGAGATGACATTTATCCTTCAATAGGAGGCAACGCAAGCCTAACATATTGACATAGGAGATAGATGGTGTGGAATATAATGATGCTATACTGGAGAATTGGGTTGATTGGATAAGTCCTCATAAAAATGTGGATTTGGAGCTGAACCGAAGGACTAAAGGATAGGAAGGATTTATATAGGTATGTGTGTGGTGTGGGGCAGAGATAATATCCTTGTAGAGGTAAGAGAAGATATTGTATCTATGAAACAAGAACAAATGGTTATTAAAAAGGATATAATCTTGGAAATTAAATATACGATGTAGCTACATTTTTAAAATTAATAGACATTTTGGGAGGCCAAGGCAGGCAGATCACTTGAGGTCAGGAGTTTGAGACCAGCCTGGTCAACATGGTGAAATCCTGCCTCTACTAAAAAATATATAAAAATTAGCCGGGTATGGTGATGCACACCTGTAGTCCCAGCTACTTGGGAGACTGAGGTATGAGAATTGCTTGAACCATGGAGGTGGAGGTTGCAGTGAGCTGAGATCATGCCACTGCACTCCAGCCTGGGAAATAGAGCAAGACTCTGTCTCAAAAAAATAATTAATAGGAAAGTTGGAATATAAAGTCAAAATAATCTCCTACAAAATGAGAGAGAGAGGGAAAGAGGAAGAAGGAAGGAAGGAAGGAAGGAAGGAAGGAAGGAAGGAAGGAAGGAAGGAAGGAGGGAAAAAATTAGAAGCTTAAACCAGAAAGTCCAATATCAAACTAAAAGAAACCTCAGAAGGAGCAAACAGAAAAAACGAAGTGGAGGAAATTACAAAATAAATCATTCAAGAGTTTCTCAGAACTGAAAGACATGAATCTTCATAATGTAAGGGGTCACCAAGTACCAACAAAATGAATAAAGAAAGAACCATAACAAGGTGTCTATTTGTAAAATAAAGGTATACAGAGAAAACCTAAAATCTCCCAAGAGAAAAAAAGCAAACAAGGTCAAGAAATAGGAAATTGTAATCACCTCGGACACCACCACAACCAAAATGGAAGCCAGACAATCATGGCACAATGCATTAACATTTTTGAAGGAAAATTTTTTTTTCTAGCCAGAATTCTATCACCAATCAATTATCAATCAAAGGTGGAGGTAGACTGAAAGCATTTTCAGCTATGCAGTCCTCAACAGCGGTGTCTCCCAAGCCACTGGAGGACACGCTGCACCAAAGCAAGGGTGGTCTGGAGGAGAAAGATGTGGCAGCTGGAAGCAGGCCAACTCCACATGGGCAAGAGAGAAAGTGGGTCCCAGCATCAGCAGGGTGCTCTGCTGCAGACCAGGAACCACAGAAGGCTCCTGGAGGAGATTCTCTGAGGAAGTCTTATGATGAAGCAAGAACAGGCAAAATAGTGATAGGCTTTTGAGGTGGCAGAACGTTTAGGGAAAAAAATAACAATCATTACATGGAAATCAAGATGAATGAGACAAAAGAGGGAAATATTGTTGGCAGGAGAAATGATGGGTTTTTCACAAAAGACGGCAGAATCAGTGAACAACATGTGTGCTTATGATAATGCAAACACTATTAACTAAAAATTGGGATATTATTATGTTGGGGGGTGGGGAAGAAAGGGTAGGGTGAGATAGAAATCAGAGGATGTCTATATTTAAGAAATACGGAGATAAGAATTTAATTTAGCTAAATGGGTCTAAATACCAGAGAAAAGTATCCACAAGAATTGAGGGTGGTTGAGAGTAGGCAGATGTGGAGCTGCAAGAAGTTACTCCTCTTTACCATAATTCTTTTACTACTATTTTGCTTTTCCAAAGTATGTGCATGCATTAAATTGCTAAAATTAAGTTAATTAAAAACACATAAGAGAGAGGTAAAGTTTCTGTGGTTGAAGCTGAAATGTGGGCACTCAGACAGCTTTGAGGGGTGCAGTTGCAGTTGGAAAACCACAGAGAGAGAAAAGCCCCGCGATTAACAGTGAAGGATGCCACAGCCCAGACAGACGAAAAGATCCACTCAAGTTCAAACAGATGTGAGTAGTAGAGCCAAACCTGCAGCCTGGCTTGTTCCTCAGTGAACACTCTTATGTTCCTCTCTTTTTCCCGTACCCATTTCATCACCATTTAAATATGTCTAAGTCTTTCCAACTTTAACATACTCCTGTACAAAAGCAAGCCTCTCACCCAGCCCCTTTCCTCTGTTCCCCTTTTTCATAGCCACACTTTTCAGAATAGCCATCTACGCTCATGTTCTCCATGACCTTGCCTTCCTCGCTGTCCAGCTACTCTAGTCCATGCCTGCTCCCCACACTCACTCAAACCCCTGGACGAACTGTGAATGACCTTCACATTACCAGTTCCAGAAGGCACTTCTGGGTGTTCATCTTACTCTTGGAAGCCTCTGACATTGTTGACTGTTTCTCCCTGAAACACCCTCTTAGCTTCCAACTCAGCACAGTCCCCAAAGTTTCCTTTGACCTCTCCACACCCTTCTAGACTTCCTCTGTAGGCCTTCTTTGGTATTTTCTTTTTTAATTTCTTCTAAAAAAAAAAAAAGAAAAAACCCAGGATACATGTGCAGAACATGCAGGTGTGTTACATAGGTACACGTGAGCCATGATGGTTTGCTGCACCTATTGACCCGTCCTCTAAGTTCCCTCCCCTTATCCCTCACCCTTCAACAGGCCCTGGTGTGTGTTGTTCCCCTCTCTGTGTCCATGTGTTCTCAACGTCAACTCCCCTTATGAGTGAACATGCGGTGTTTGGTTTTTCTTCCTGTGTTAGTTTGCTGAGGCTGAATGCTTCACATGCTTCATCCCATGTTCCTGCCAAGGACATGATCTCATTCCTTTTTATGCTGCATAGTATTCATAGGTGATATGTAACCACATTTCTTTATCCATCCTTGATGGCATTTGGGTTGGTTCCATATCTTTGCTATTGTAAACAGTGCAGAAATAAACATACGAGTACATGTGTCTTTATAGTAGAATGATTTAGATTCCTCTGTGTATATACTCAGTAATGGGATTCCTGGGTCAAATAGTATTTCTGGTTCCAGATCATTGAGGAATTGCTGCACTGTCTCCCACCGTAGTTGAACTAATTTACACTCCCACCAAGAGTGTAAAAGTGTTCCTATTTCTCCACAGCCTCACCAGCATCTATTGTTTCCTGACTTTTTAATAATTGCCATTCTGACTGGCATGAGATGGTATCTCATTGTGATTTTGATTTGCATTTCTCTGCAATGCTCAGCAATGTTGAGCATTTTTTTCATACATTTGTTGGCCATGCAAATGTCTTCTGTCGAGAAGTGTCTGTTTATATCCTTTGCCCACTTTTGATGGGGTTGTCTTTTCTTGTGCCTATGTTTAAGTTCCTTGTAAATTCTGGATGTTAGACCTTTGTCAGATGGGTGAATTGCAATACCACCCTGAACATGCCTGATCTTGTCTGTTCTTTGATATTTTCTTAGGGTTCTCTTCAACCTACAAATAGTCACTGAGTAATATCATCTATTGTCATGGTTTTAAAGCCCAGCTGATGACTCTTTAATCAGGATACTTTTAAAAATCTGATACCACCCTTGCTTGGACATTCCCAGATGCCTGAAATTCAGCCTTCCCAAATAAACTCAGTGTCTTTCCCCTGCATCCTCAATCCCGAGATGCTACCGTGATTTAAGTTTCTACCCAGGCCAGATACTTAAGAATCATTCTCAGCTTCTCCTTTTTTGTATTCACATCTAATTTATCACCATGGCCTATAGATTATTTCTACTAAATATTTTATTCTCACAGTTAGTACCCTGACCTATGCCCTTATTCTCACTCACTTCAACTACTGCTGCTGGAGACTAGCTTCTCTCATCACTGCTGTCCCTCCTCTAATCCAATTCGTTCCATTTTCCACACTACACTCAGAGAGATCCTCCTTTTCCCTCGCCTTCCCTTAGGATAATGGCCAACCTCTTTGGTCGGTTAATTTCCATCAGTTGCATATCAGCTCATATATCCCCTTCAGTGTTGGGACCATGTGTCAGTGTTCCTGACACATGGTCCCATAATGCCCTGTCTTCCTTGTCGTAGTGTACAGGACCGTTATTGTAATTGCACTTTATTGTAATAACAGCTTATTTAATTGTTCGACTTCTTCACTAGAACATACACTCTGTGTGGTTGTTATACTTTTGCTTCATATTATATCCTCATAGCCTGGCATATAATACATGTTCACAAGTAATTTTTTTATAGAATGCATGCACTTATTCCTTTATGGAGGACCAGAGGTTTTTCAAACAATGAAGCATGGGGCCATTTGTCTTAAAAAATCCCAGGGAGCTGTTAAAAATACAATTGCTTGGATGTGACTCTAGACATACTCAATCATACTGTCCAGTGAGGGGCCAAGAATTTTGTAGAGAATGGTGCAGTTTATATGCGGGATGCATTCTTGACAGCATGCCATAATTCAAAATTTACAAATCTTGACTAGTTTTCCCCCAGTAGCACTGTGTTTCTGTTCGTCAGCCAGTTAATGTTAACACCATTACCTGGCATTTATAGTTCACTTGGCCTTCCAGAACTGGTATTTTGATTCTTGTTTAACTTTTAAAATCTCAGAGGAGTCACATTATTTGAAATTTTATGCATACATAAAACCTGTCATAGTTGTGTTTTGCTACTGCAAATTTTCCTTAAAATGTGAACTTCACTGTATTTTTTTCAAAATTTCCAGATTATTTTCATGAACAAATTTGAATTCAAAGGTTCATGCTCTTTTCTCACTCTTTCTCCATTTTCTTTATTTCTCTCTTTGAAAAGTTCTTCTAAATTTTAATTGTGGTAAAATACATATAACATAACATTTACAATCTTAACAATTTCTTTTTCTTTTTTTCTTTTTTTTGAGGTGGAGTCTCGCTCTGTTGCCCAGGCTGGAGTACAGTGGTGTGATCTCGGCTCACTGCAGCCTCCACCTCCCAGGTTCAAGCGATTCTCGTGCCTCAGCCTCCTGAGTAGCTGGGACGACAGGCACCTGCCACCATGCCCGGCTAAGTTTTGTATTTTTAGTAGAGATGGAGTTTCACCATGTTGGCCAGGCTGGTTTTGAACTCCTGACCTCAGGTGTGAGACACCATGCCTGGCCATGTTTTACTTTGTAAATATGGAATTACACATCTTCTGTGCTTTTTTTTTTTTTTTTTTTTTTTGCTCAACATTATGTGTGAGAGAGTCATCCATGTTGTTGTAGGTGGCAGTATTTCACTTGCTATATAGCATCTAATAACACAATTTATTTACCCATTCTACAGTTGATGGACATTGAATGGCTTAGATTATAAATAATGCTGCTATAAACATTCATGGATATATCTTTTGGTGCACATATGTATGTGTTTAGTTTGGGTATATACAAAAGAGTGGAAATACAAGATTAGAGAGTATGTACATGCTCAGCTTTAGAAATAGTACCAAATGGTTTTCCAAAGTAGTTGTACCAGTTTACACTATAATTTTTTTTTGTTGTTGTTTTTTGAGCAGAGTCTCACCCAGACTGGAGTGCAGTGGCACAATCTCAGCTCACTCACTGCAATCTCTACCTCCCAGGTTCAAGCAGTTGTTGCGCTTCAGCCTCCTGAGTGGCTAGTATTACAGGCATGTGTCACCAGGCCTGGCTACGTTTTGTATTTTTAGTAGAGATGGGGTTTTGCCATGTTGGCCAGGCTGGTCTCGAACTCCTGGCCTCAAGGGATCTGCCTGCCTCAGCTTCCCAAAGTCCTAGGATTACAGGTGTGAGCCAGCACACCCAGCTTATCTTTAATCTTTTAATTGAAATTTTAATCCATTTACATTTAACTTAACTACTGCTATATTTGGGTTTAATTCTATCATTTATCTTTTCTATTTGCCTCACAAATATTTTTATTTTTTCATTTGTGTTATTTTTTTGCCTTTTTGTGGGTTAATCAAATTTTAAAATGATCCAATCTCTCCTATATTAGCTTGTTAGAAATACATTTTAAAAATTATTCTTCCAGTGGTAGATATTACAACATGTACTCTTGACTTACTAGAATATATTTTATTTGATAATTTTATCACTTCTTGGACAATACAAAGGCCTTACAACACTAATTCCATCCCACACTTCTTTATCATATTTTAGGCTATTATTTTTATGAGTTTTTGTTCTACATATTTTAAAATCCTGTGACGTGTTATTACTGCCATTTTAGACAGTCAGTATTCATTTATATTTAATCACATATTTACTATTTGTAAAGCTCATTATTTCTTCCTGAGCTGCTGTGCTTCCCTCTGGGGTCATTTTATTTTTTTCTGTCTGAAGAGTCTATTTAAAGTATTACTTTTTGCATGGGTCTGTTTTCATAAAAATATCTTTATTTTGTCTTCACTCTTTTTTTTTTTTTGAGACAGAGTCTCACTCTGTTGCCCAGGTTGGAGTGCAGTGGCGTGATCTTGGCTTATTGTAGCCTCTGCCTCCCAGGTTCAAGTTATTCTCTTGCCTCAGCCTCCCAAGTAGCTGGGATTGCAGGTACGCGCCACCACGCCCAACTAATTTTGTATTTTAGTAGAGACGGGGTTTTATCATGTTGGTCACGCTGGTCTTGAACTCCTGACCTCCTGATCCACCCACCTCAGCCTCCCAAAGTGCTGGGATTATAGGCATGTGCCACCATGCCCAGCCCCTTGTCTTCACTTTTTTTTTTTTTTTTTTTTTT
>NW_016818844.1:372691-381876 GCF_001698545.2 Rhinopithecus bieti
TTTTTTTTTTTTTGAGACAGAGTCTCACTCTGTTGCCCAGGTTGGAGTGCAGTGGCGTGATCTTGGCTTATTGTAGCCTCTGCCTCCCAGGTTCAAGTTATTCTCTTGCCTCAGCCTCCCAAGTAGCTGGGATTGCAGGTACGCGCCACCACGCCCAACTAATTTTTGTATTTTTAGTAGAGACGGGGTTTTATCATGTTGGTCACGCTGGTCTTGAACTCCTGACCTCCTGATCCACCCACCTCAGCCTCCCAAAGTGCTGGGATTATAGGCATGTGCCACCATGCCCAGCCCCTTGTCTTCACTTTTTTTTTTTTTTTTTTTTTTTGAGGCGGAGTCTCACTCTGTCGCCCAGACTGGAGTGCAGTGGCCAGATCTCAGCTCACTGCAAGCTCCACCTCCCGGGTTTACACCATTCTCCTGCCTCAGCCTCCCGAGTAGCTGGGACTACAGGCGCCCGCCACCTCGCCCAGCTAGTTTTGTATTTTAGTAGAGACGGGGTTTCACCGTGTTAGCCAGGATGGTCTCGATCTCCTGACCTCATGATCCGCCCGTCTCGGCCTCCCAAAGTGCTGGGATTACAGGCTTGAGCCACCGCGCCCGGCCTGTCTTCACTTTTTAAGGAACATTTTTATTAGTCTTAGAATTTCAGGTTGATAATGATTTTCTTTCCATCCTTTGAAGATATTTTTTCATTGTCTTCTGGCTTCCAGTTTTCTGTGGAAAAGTCAGTTGTAAATTCTAATTTTGCTCTTTTGATGACAATGAATTATTTTCTCTGGTTTCTTTTTTAAAACATTTTGTATCTACTTTGGTTTTCAGAAGATTTGCTATGATATGGCTAGGTGTTTTTTGTTTGTTTTTCTTTTTGTGGTAAAGGGAGAGCTTGGGATTTATAAAGTTTGAATCCATGGTTTGATGTCTTCCATCAGTTTTGGAAAATTCTTGGCCAATATACACTCTCCCCTCTACTCCTGGGACCCTAATTATACACATATCAGACCTTTTTACTGTGCCCATATATATGTTTCTTATGCTTCTTTCTGAATTTCTACCTTTTTTTCTATCTGTGTTGCAATCTGAGTATTTGCTAATGACCTATTTCCCATTTTATGAATCCTCTCTTTTGTTATATCAGACCTTCTGTTAAACCAACCTATACATTCTTAATTTCTGTTATGTTTTCCATTACTTGGCTATTCCTTTGATTATTCTTTATAAATTTCAGTTATCTGGTGAAATTCTTCATATTTTCAGTACTCTTTTGAATATATTAATCACAGTTCTTTTATAGTCTGCATCTAATAACTCAAAACCAAGGAAGATCTCTGGATCTGCTTCTAATTTCTCTTTTATTTTTACTTTTTGGTTTTTGGTGATGTAGTCATTTCCTGGCCAGCTTTCTTTTTCTTTCTCTTTTTTTTTTTGAGACAGAGTCTTGCTCTATCACCCAGGCTGGAGTGCAGTGGCACAATCTCAGCTCACTGCAAACTCTGCCTCCTGGGTTCATGCCATTCTCCTGCGTCAGCCTCCTGAGTAGCTGGGACTACAGGTGCCCGCTACTGTGCCCGGCTAATTTTTTGTATTTTTAGTAGAGATGGGGTTTCACCGTGTTAGCCAGGATGGTCTCCATCTCCTGACCTCGTGATCTGCCCGCCTCGGCCTTCCAAAGTGCTGGGATTCTAGACATGAGCCACCATGCCTGGTCTGTTTTGTTACTTTTTATTGATGACAGACTGTGTAAATAAAATTGTAGGGCTCTGAATGATGTCATTTTCTTCTGATGTAGATTTATTTTTTTCTGGCATGATCACCTTAACTGACTCATACTAGTCAATTTCTGTTTTTCCCCCTTTATTTTTAGGTCATGGAACTTTCTTTGGTCTCAACTAAAAGTACTGGTTGTTTACAAGGGCTTCTCCCGCCTTGATGGGTCTGAACTCCAGTTTTTCTCCCCACGACTATGAGACTACTAAAGTCTTTGCCTTGGTGGATGCTTTTTCTGTTTGGTTCCTCCTTGTCTGATCCCAAACATTCACAGTTTAGCTATCAGTCAATGCCTTGAGGCTTAACTGCATATGGAATTTAGATTAACTTCTGTTGAGTTATTCTCTTCTGTGATCCTGAATCAATCTCAATCTATGGCTAGGTTGCCAGCCTTGAATTTCTAGCTTTTTGCCCTCCCAGCCTAATGAGTGCCATAAGTTCCATGCTGCTGGTTTCTGTTTGGCTTCCATGACACACTCTGTGAACTGGAAAATTCTCTAAGAAGTCAAAGCACCAGCAAATGTACGGCTGCCCTCCTCTGTGTCCCTTCACTCTGGATCTTGGCACTTTAAATCCTGGCTGTATTGGTTGCTCTCTGATGCCCCCAAACAATTTTTTAAAGTATTTTCTCCAACTTTATAATTCTTCTCAAAGGGAGGGTTAGTCTGATTTACTCTGTCAGAGAATTGCCTACCTTTGTTTAAGCTGCTCAATTTTACAGGCTCAAAGGAGTTTCTGAAATTACCCTCGGTAGGGGATCAGAAAAAAGTTTTAATAGTGGCAAATGGATCAGTCATGAGCCCCAATCCAGAGATGCTATTTCAGTAGGTCTGGAATGGGGTACAGAAATCTATATATTTTAAAATACACTTAGGAGATTCTGATGCATATCCAGGTAGATCACTATCTCTGAAAATGTGTCTGAGGAACATTTGTGCCATTAACATCTGGGGCACTTGCTAACACTTGTCTAAGCCACTATCATTTCTTACCTAGATTATTATTATCCTTCTTTCATACCTTTGTCTCATTCTTTTCAACATAAATCAGGCCATGTTATTTTCTTGCTCAAAAACTTTCTTTGGCTTCCCATCTTATTTGGAGCAAAAACTGTAAATATAGGGGAAGATTTGGACATGGTTCTTTTCCTCATCCCTTCAGATCTCTGACCAAACGTCAGAGAGACCTTCCCAGACACCCTCTATAAAACAGCAACTACACTACCTCAGTCACTTTCAGCACACCTTAATCCCTCATTTCTTTATCACTTGCACTGTCCTTCTCTGAGATGTCACATATTTACATTTTTCCAAAAAACCTGTCTTTATTGAGGTATGATTGACCTAAAAAAGGCAGTACATATTTAATGTATACAACTTAATGAGTTTGGAGTAAGTACACACCCATGAACTCCACAATTAATGCCACAGATATATCCATCACTTC
Organism: Rhinopithecus bieti; assembly: GCF_001698545.2. Lineage (NCBI taxonomy): Eukaryota > Metazoa > Chordata > Mammalia > Primates > Cercopithecidae > Rhinopithecus > Rhinopithecus bieti. Next base: position 375,905 of record NW_016818844.1, read on the forward strand.
CAAAGTTGCCCCAGCCCTCTTTTTTTGTGTATGTTAAGAACACTTAACATAAGAATTACCCTGTTAGCACATATTTAAGTATATGCTGCAGTATTAGTAGCTATAGGCACCCTGCTGTACAGAAGAGCTCTAGGACTTACTCATCTTGCATAACTGAAACTTTGCACTCTGACTAACTCTTCCCTGTTTTCTGCCCCCCTTATCCTTTAGCAACCATCATTATACTCTTTGCTTCTATGAGTTTAACTTTTTTTTTTTTTTTTTTTTTGAGACAGGGTCTTGCTCTGTCTCCCACGTTGGAGAGCAGTGGCATGATCATGGCTCACTGCATCCTCAATCTCCAGCGCTCAAGCAATCTTGCCACCTTGGCTTCCCAAAGTGCTAAGATGACAGGCATGAGCCACTGTGCTCGGCCAAGTTTAACTATTTTAACTATTACCTTATATTAGTGAGATTATGTAGTATTTGTCCTTCTGTGTCTGGCTTATTTCACTTAGCACAATGTCCTCTAAGTCCATCTATGTTGCCCAGATGGCAGGATTTTCTTCTTTTGTAAGACTGAATAGTATTTCATGTTGTATACATACCACACTTTATCCATTCATCCATCAGAAAACATTGAAGCTGGCTACTGTGAATCATGCTGCAGTAGCATGGGAATGCAGACATTATCTCTTTAACATACTGATTTCAGTTCCTTTATATATATACCCAGTAACAGGATTTCTGGATCATATGGTAGTTCTATTTTTAATTTTTTGAGGTATCTCCATACTGTTTTCCATGGTGGCTGTACCCATTTTCATTTCTACAACAGTGTACAAGGGTTCCCTTTTCTCCATATTATCACTAACATTTGCTGTCTTTTGTTTATGATAGTAACCATTCTAACAGACGTGAGGTGGTATCTCATTGTAGTTTTGATTTTCATTTCACTAATGATTAGTGATGCTGAGCATCTTTTCATATACCTATTGGCCATTTGTATGTCTTCCTTGGAGAAATGTCTATTCAGGTCCTTTGCCCACATATTTTTTAGTTGTTTGTGTTCATCCACCAAAATATGAGTAGGCAAATATTTCATTAAAAGATGTAAGTTCAAGGCATTTGCATTCTACAAGAAATTTTAGTTTCTGAGATTTTTCCCTTGAGGAATGGTCCAGCCTGAACGATAAGGTCTTCGAGAGGAAACATGGAGAAGCACAGACTGCATATATGTCTCACTAACAAGGAGTTTTACAGCCTCCTCCACAGGAATCTGTTCTTTGGGGACCAGCTGGTTATTTTGCATGCTCAATCAAACAGCAGAGGTATCTGAGAAGTGCCGAGAGTGTGCCTGTTCCCAAAGCATCACTGGTCCACAGGGCCCCTGGCCAACTTGCTAGGTTCACAGTGAAGTGATTCTGTGCTCTATGACTAAGGTGAAGATGGAAGCTGCAAAGACAGAGGATGAGACAGCCTCCATTTATGTTTAGATACTAAGATGGCAAGTGAAGCGGTCTGGCTACCTAGGAAGGATGGACCTTCTGAACTGCTGCACATTTCCTTCCAATCTGAAACAGCCTCTCCAGATCAGAAACCATTCTGCCTATTTTAAAGAGTTCATTAAAATATTGCACAGAATAAAGCTACTCTGAATCACTTTGTTTGTGACAGTCCACTTAACCCAATGAGGTTACACACAAGGTTTCTTTCTTTCTTTTTTTTTTTTCAGCAGAAAGACCCCACAGGACCATCTCTTGCAAGATGTGATTTTTTTGTTATGGAGGTAGGAGATGAAGAACAAGCTGGAGATGGGCTCTACTGACAGCTGTTAGTACCGAAGTGGAACAGGCGGCTCAGGAAAGTGTCAACCTTCTGCTTTAAACAAAGCACATCCCTCCACAAAACAGAGGAAACTGCGCTCAGCTCTTATTCAACAGGTCCCAGAAAATAACAGCTGCTGGGCTCTCACTTCCATGTTGCTGCTTTTTTACAACTTCCACATCAGCGACGATTGGTTTTGAGTTTCACTAAACTGTCAAGAGATGAACCAGGAATACATTTGTATAACACATGATCCAACAGCATTTATATCCCAGAGTGGAGAAGACACAGCAGAGTGTGTGGACCTTTACTTGGCTTCTTTAAAAGTTGGAACTTAGACTCAGTGGGAACAGTGGAGCAACACCAGATCTGAAGGTGCCCACCAGAGTCCCAGAATGGGACTCCACAGCTGTGGCAGGTGTCTGTGTTCATCTGCACTTTCTTCCTGGCTTTCTTCCCCAGGGGTGGTTATGTGTTTGGGGCTTTGCAGTGGTAGAAAAGAGTATATTTAGCTTATTATGAAAAAGAATTTTCAAATAATTGTTTAACAAGAAAAGAAGTTGAGATTTCAAAGCTGGGCTTGCTTTTGTACCTCCACACCACCTTTCAGGGATCTAGGATTCTGTCAGTGTGAAAAGACAACCAACGACAATTCCAAACTTGTGATAAGATTTCCTGAAGACCTTGGGTGAGCAGCACTCCCTCTCAAGCCCAGCCTGGCTCCCATGCTTGCAATTGAGAGACTGACACTTGAGAACTGGCCTGACCAATGTGCTCTTTGCACTTATCGCCATGAAAGGGAATGGCAATTGGGTACACATCAGTGGGCAGAATGGCAATCTTCAAAGCCCAAGCTTTGCAAGGGAGCAATGCAGTATCCAGTGAGATATCTCACAGAGCTACCCGACAGATATTCAAGAACAGTATAATGGAATAGTTCAATTATCCTATGGGGATTCCAAAAGGCCTTCGGCCCAACTTTAGTCCCTTCGTCACTCATGTTAACGTCACCTGCTGTCCTTGGCCTTTTTCAGAGGAGCAGGAACAACATCTTGTCCTAGTGATCTGTCGCTAAAACAGGCTGCAGGAACACAGAGCTGCTGTCACAGGGCTCAGCTGGGACATCGAGGCACCGAGATGGCACCCTTCCTCACTAGACAATCATGACATTTCTCTGCATCTGGCCGAACTCAGTTTCTGCCTCAGGCCCCATGGGCTTCATAAGTTTGCAGATACTTCCCTGCTGCTGTCTCCTTCACGGAGTTACTAGCTCTCTCCTCTTCCATGGCTTTCTCTTTGCCTTTGGGCTCCTCACAGGCACCCTGTAAATCTGCCTCCATAATACTCTGTGCCCACCTCCCTCACACCTCTGCAGAGCTCCATCATTACTGTTTACATAGCTCTCTCTCCCAGCAGAGCACGATCTCTTCCTGGAAGAAGGAGTCTGTGTCTCAGTCACCTTTGTACCTTCCAGCATCTAGGATAGTGCACAACTCAAAAACGGCAGTCAGGAAATATTTGCGAATAAATGAGCGGAACTCAGTGCTTGATGTTTAGGCAGATTTTGCCAACATCAGCACATTTACACTGCCAGAAAGTTTAGCAAGTGGATATCTTTAAACTGTGAACTATCAGTTGGCAGGGACGTCAGAGCTCTGACTTCCGTACTTTAGATGTAGGAAAGCTTTGGCATGGATGTGATGCATTCTGTCCAGGGTGGTGAGGAGCTAGTTAGTAGCAGGGCTGAGTCTAGAACTAGGGGCTCCTCATTCAATTCCCCACTCTGCATTTATTTTAGTGAAGCCTTAATTGTGGCTGATGTGCTGGGTAAAGTGGAACAATCTTTACCAGAAAGAGAGTCGCTGCCCACCTACTCTGCTGGCCGAGACAGAGCCAGGAAACAGAGCCAAGCCTGTTGCAATGGTGGTTCCTCCACTGCTTCAGCTCAGTGCTGTCGAGGGACCTGTGTGGAGTGCTGAGCCTAAGGAACCTGCCTCCCTGAGTTTTGCAGGAAAGGGTATGTGGATTTGGGGTTTATACCCTGCAACTAATTATGCAGATGTGTGGGCAATGCTCTTTGCTATTTCCAGGAGCTGTGTTAAAACTATTTAAAGCCATGGGCATAGATTTGTCTTTAGCAAAGAAACATTCAGGGGAATTATCCCAAGGGCTCTCCCTCTGGCTTATGATTTATGCTTTTAAAAAACAGCTTCCTTCAAACTGAGGAGACGTAATGACCTGTGGAATTCAGCATCAAATGAACAGGCTGTGTTTTCCTGGTCTCAAACCTAGAGTAAGATGAAGATGACCCCGATTCAATAGCTTTTGAAAAATCAGGATCATTCCTAAAGAGAACAGTTTTGTGAAAGTTGAAATGAAAGGTTGTTATATCTCAAGGGCAAGAAAGCTTATGGTTGGGGTCAACTCCATAATGTGCCTTTTTAGATAACACTGATTTCTATTAATTGCAAAGCTTTTCAAGGCCAGCCCCAGGAGACTGGTGTGTCTGGGTGCACCGCTTTTGAAGGTAGTTGTGCTCTTTTGGTATGTCTGTCTCTCTTTCTCTCCTCCTCGCACACACAGCCAGACTGCCTACATTCAGACCGACAGTATGGACTTCTTTAGAATTGGATGGATTTCCATAGCACATGCTGATTGATGGCTTCTTGTAAATAGAATTTAGATTTGACTAACCGTCTAAATGTGTATTCCCTGGCTCTGCAATGTGATGTGGATCACAGACATGCATTGTTCACCCTTGAAGAAGACACAGAGATTCAAGGATTCAAAATGGGTTAAGAGAAAGTTATCCTTGTTTTGGATGTTTTCCAGCATAGAGAAAGTTCCCGGGTAGATTTGAGCTCTGGCTCTCAGTTCCTCGCCTCCTAGACCCAGACCCACCCTGGAAGCTGCCATTCTCAGGGCTCCTGCCTGCTCCAGAGGCTTCCCGACAGGCCTTCCTAGTTCCCATCTTGCTGTGATTCCTGTTTATGGCTCCTTTCTGCGCATTCGGAGGCTATGGACACCCGGTGACAGTCAGCTCTAGCTGTGAGAGAGGTAGTCTATCTTTTCTAGAAAAAGTGGAGCTTTTCAAAGTAAAGCTACTCTCATCTGCCTATGGCAGCAGAGGGGTCTGGAGGCAGGATCTTGCTCGAGTGCCCTTTTTGGGAACCTGATAATGAGTCGTAGACATCATAAGTCCAAAAATGAATTAGCTGCATAGCTCTGGGTGCCAGGTGTTTTCTTTGTTTGTGAAATGAAGGGCCAGATCCAATGGCCTCTAGGATCCTTTCACAGTCAAAAATCAACAAATATGAGATTCAAATCCTGATAATTTGAAAATCTAAAGCTGGAAGTAATTTTCTGGAGGAGAGGCCCAGGCCTGGAGAAAACATCACTGTTGAAGGGCCCTGGTTTGGGAGGAGGGCAGGCCCCACCTGCACTCTGCTTCCTCTCTGTTCATGGCAGGGAACTGACAGTTCATAAGAACAAGGGCAACTCTGAACAGCAGCAAAGCCTCTCACTGAGCATGTTAAAACCACCCTAGTATGAGCCCAGGGCCCTTTCTCATTCCAAGACAGAACATTTGGGGGTGATATACACCCATGGGTGGGATCCTAACATTTATAATTTATTACAGACCCCAGAATGCCCCAACAAGCACCACAATTGTTTTAGTCTTTTCTTGGTAACAGTTCTGGAGCCAGATAGTTAACCCATTTATGCCGGAGGTTGTGATTTTTTGAATTTAATTTGAATTTAAAAATCAGATATTGGTGATGACCTTGAGCAGTAGGATATAAATAACTCCCACATGCTTGGCGTTCCAATAATGGAACACTAGGCATAAGTGGATTGAGGGAGTCAAAATCTTCCCTGATCATGTTGTCTATGCAAGCCCAGAATCAAGACCCTGCTGATCTGTAGAGGGCCACTGCTGAGAGGCCAGATGGCCTTCCTGCTGTCCTTAGCCAGGCTTGCAAGGGATCAACTGCCTCAAACATTGCTTTCCTTGCATGATTCTCAATGTGCCGGGCTGCCAGAACTTGGCAAAAAAGGCAGCAGATAGGCACTGCAGCAGTGTTTATAGGAGTGGATGCATCTAAGCCTTACAAATCTTTTTTTTTTTTTTTTTTTTTTTTTTTTTTTTTTTTTTTTTTTTTTTT
>NW_016818844.1:384878-400718 GCF_001698545.2 Rhinopithecus bieti
CAGATCTCAGCTCACTGCAAGCTCCGCCTCCCGGGTTCACGCCATTCTCCTGCCTCAGCCTCCCGAGTAGCTGGGATTACAGGCGCCGCCACCTCGCCCGGCTAGTTTTTTTTGTATTTTTAGTACAGACGGGGTTTCACCGTGTTAGCCAGGATGGTGTCGATCTCCTGACCTCGTGATCTGCCCGTCTCGGCCTCCCAAAGTGCTGGGATTACAGGCTTGAGCCACCGCGCCCTGCGACAAATCTCTTTTCCCTCACTCCAAGACGCAGAAGCACATGCTACCACCAGTCCTGCAGCCAAATGCAGACACATGCAGTCCAGGCTTGGTGAGCTATGGTTTCCCTAGAGCTAAGACAGTCAGGGATCTGTCACTGCCACTCTTGACCTCTTGTTCCCCTGTTACTCTCATCCCATCTCGAAGCCTAGTGCTTCTTTTTTGTCTTCTGAACACCAAAGACATCTGTAGCTCCTGATACCTTTGACTTTTGCCTTAAAGTGTATTTGGAAAGTACAAGGACCAACTGCAGTCAATTTTGCTTCTGGAAGGCAAGATGACCCTAATTAGTGTGAGTACAAATTATGGTGGCTTCTCCACCACGAAAACCCCACTAGGGGCCTAGCATGGTGACTCATCTGTAATCCCAGCACTTTTGGAGGCCAAGGCAGGAGGATTCCTTGAGCCCAGGAGTTCAAGACCAACCTGGGCAACAGAGTGAAACCTGTCTCTTAAAAAATATTTAGGCACTTGTGGTGGTATGTGCCTGTAATTTCAGCTACTTGGGAGGCTGAAGAGGCTGCAGTGAGCCCTGATTGCACCACTGCACTTCAGCCTGGGTGACAGAGCCAGACTCCATTTCTTAAAAAAAAAAAAAAAAAAAATCCTCTAGTGCAGCTCTGTGCTACCCCACTCCATTTTTCTGGGGAACTGCTCCTTCTCTGGCTCTACTCTGACTCCCCCCAAGCTCTAGCCAAGGGCCTCACCATGTGGTCTGGGGACCAGCAGCATCAGCTCTGCCTGGGAGCTTGTTAGGAATGCAGTGCCAAGCCCCACCCCAGACTTCCTTCTTGAAATCAAAATCTGCATTTTAACAAGTTCCCCTAATGTGTGCACATCAGCATTGATAAGCACCGCTCTAGCAATCAGAATTGAACGATGGGTATTGCCTGTTGCTTTTTTGGCTACAGTGATTAATGTCAGTCAGAGTGTGTGTGTGTGTGTGTGTGTGGCAGGGTGAGGGGGGAAGGAGGGGGTGGTTTGGTTGGGGGTGAGCAGGCATGTGACCCAAGCTGGGCCCGAATCTTCTATCTCCAGCAACCATAATCAGCCTTTGGCTTTTTCACATCTCCAGTGAAGAGCCTATTCTTTAATGGTGAATCTGAAGTCTAAGGTCATATCTCTTGGTGGCCTCTCCTTACCCCCAATCCAATCTTCAATAAGAGAGAATCAAGCCAGTACACAGAGAGTAGCAGAATTAAGAGGGACCAAAGAGGGAAAGGGAGGAAAAATAAAGGTGAGTTCTATTACTTTTCAAGTTTTTAGCTGTAGAATGAACCCTCAGGTTCTTTAATGTACTGGTTCATTCCATCCTAAGGCCAGGTGCTCAACTCCTCTAACAAGTCTCTCAACCTCTAAAATATCATTCTAGTAAATCGCCTTTTTGCTTAAGCTAGATTGAGCTGGTTTGATTAATTTTCTAAGTATTCCTGATGAGTGCCCTTGCAGTCAGGGGCTGAGGCCTCTAGGGCCATCCAGGGTGAGGGAGGGAAATGGAGTAGGATTCTCAGCAGTTTCCTGTTGATGAGTGTCCCATCCCTGACCTCCGACTCCAGGACATGGGGCCATCACTTCCACTTCGAACTTTCCTGCAAGTGCACCGAGGCTAGCCCTTCTCTTCAGCGATGGAGTCTACCCTATATGTGTGGGAGTATACATTTTATATGGGCTGAAGTATATAAGACTTACAATATGTCTCAGTCTGATATATTTTATTCAATGTTACCTGGAGTTTACTGTGTTGTACACTCTAAAGATTTATATCATATCATTTTTGAGAATTTTTTTCTCGTGATTATTCTTTAAAACAATTTATTCTCCCCATTTCTTCATTCTGCTTCTGAAGCTCCTGTGAGGTAAATGTTACAGCTTCTTATCTTATCATCTCTTAACATTCCATTGTGTCTTGTCATTCCATATCTCTTCACTTATTTTTTGTATTTCTCATCTCTTTATGTCTCTGTGCTTTATTTTGGATGATTTCTTCAGAATGATCTTCCAATTCATTAATTCTCTTTTGAGCTGTGTCTGGTTTATAGCTTAACTCATCATTAAAAAATTATAACTATTTTTTCCTTCTGGAGTGCTTATAGTTTCCAATTTCATTCTTCATGTGTAATGCCCTCTTATCTTCTTTCTTTGAAAACTTTAAACATACTATTAATAAAGCTCTTTTGGGTTGTGCAGCAGTTCCTGGGATGTGAGTTCCACCATTTGTTGCGGTTTGCTAACTTTCTCTCTCATAATGTTTTGGTTTACCTTGTGATTTATAGGTTTTGACTTTGGGATCACTTTTAGTGGGTGTTTGTTTTGTTTTTTAAATACTATCTGTGCAGTACTGTAGAGATGTTCCCATGGGACAGTTTCATGTTTTCTTCCACCTGGACTGTATGGGTTTCCCCAGTCTCAGTTTGACTTTTCTGTTAATTTCTTAGCTCATGGTTTTGGTTCTGTTTGGCTAATGTGAATTTGGACTCCATACTTGCACATAGCATGGACTTGGTGTTCCAGTTTCTAACAGGTGACGTTTTCTTCCCATATCCCAAGGGTGGGTGATTTCTGTGCCACACCCCTGGTCTGGTAGGCAGAGTTACTCCAGCCTCCTTTGATGAGTGGGAAGGCCTTCTTGGATTTCCAGCTTTATGTAGAGAGGTATAGTCATATTTCCAGTAATGTAGGAGGCCTGCACACTTAACCCAGCCTCAGGATATATAGTTAATTCTGATAGCCCGGTGGGAAGTTTGGTTCTTCTTCATTTCTGGCACCTGTTGCCTTCCCTTCCTTACTTTCAAGAATAGTAGGTATTTTCTTTAAACTTGTGTGGAATTTTATTCAGCATTGCTATCGTATTTGGAGAAAATCAGGGATAGAATTGCTAAAGCCAATGTGGTCTACACAGTGATGGGAAGTTTCAGAGACAAAGGCTTCTTGTACATCCCAGGACCCCAGTGGGGTGATCCTCTCCTAAGGAAGCTCAAATGCCATGATGTCATTGGACATCAATTAATTCACTTTTCAAGGCTCTGGGCACTGCCTCTGCCTCTGCCTCAGAATTGTGCTCATCATAGCTATGCTTTCTCTTCCCCTCTTTCCCCCGGATTACTATGAGTGTGATGCTTATTATTCTTTGTCTAAGCGATTGACGAAGCCAGAGCTTCTGAATGAGTCCCAGAGGAAACAGTCCCATTTGAAATGGGTAACATTCAAGCTGCACCCTTTGGATCTCTCAGTCCCTGGTTCCTCCTGCTTCGATCAGGAGGCAGTGTGGATCAGTGAATAAGGCATACAAATTTTTGAAGCCAGAAAGACAAGGGTTTGAACCCCACTTCCACTATTTATCAATAGTGGAGCCATATGCGTCTTCTGGAATCTTTGAGTTCCTTAATTTCCTCATCAGGAACTCCCAGGCTCACGTGATCCACCTACTGCAGCCTCCCAAGTAGCTGGAACTAAAGGTCCGCACCACCTTGCCCAGCTAATTTTTTAATTTTAACTTTTTGTGGAGATTTTGACTTTTGTAGGCTGGGTAACACAGCCTGCTATGTTGCCCAGGCTGGTCTCAAACTCCTGGCCTGAAGCTATCCCCCTGCCTTGGCCTCCTAAAATGCTAGGATTACAGGCATGAGCAACTGTGCCCAGCCATAGTTACTTTTATTTATTTATTTATTTATTTATTTATTTATTTATTTTTGTACTAAGACAAAACTCACTACATTTGAGAAAACCTACTCCTCCTTTGTCATGTCATGACAGAAGTATCTCCTTTTATCCTGCTTTATTATCTAGCTCCATATAACTTTTACATATTGGTCCTAATTCTACTTCTTAAAATCCATCTAATATCTTTTCTGTTTAGAGAGACAATCAAATGTTTGTCGCTTCTTGCAGGAGTTCATTTTGAGCTCCCTTGTCACCTTCATGGCCTCTCACCTGTGTCTCTCTTAAAATGTGGCCCCACATAATATTACTAGTATTATCCGGTTATTGCAGAAGAGAACAATATTGTCACATCCTTAATTTAAATTACTATACTTCTTTACATAACTGGATTACATTAGATTTTTGGGTGACTGCATCATGCACATAACTCATGGTAAAGTTCCAATCAATCAAAATCCCTTTCCCACCTGTGGCATTTGGACTGCCCTCCCCACCCCCCACCCCCGCCCCCCAACACCAGCCTCCAGCCACTGTTCCTGTATCTTGTAGATCCATGTGGATACCTTACATTTATTCCTATCAAATTTTCTGTTCTATTTGGCCCTTCTTTCCAGCCAGCCAGTTGCAGCCAATAGTTGTCTTGTGCGTGGATTTAGAAGTCAGACACATCTGGGTTTGAATTCTGCCCTTACCACCTCCTAGCTGTGAGATCGTGAGAAAGTTAATTTTCCTCTCTGAACCTCAATTTTGTCATCTACAAAATGGAGATAATAACACCTATCTTAAAACATTATTATCAGACTTTTTGGGATCCTGATTTTAACACATATGATATCACTATGCTCTCTGATTTTGTGTGACTCATAACATTTACAAATGTAAGTTTTATGATTTTACCAAAGTCATTGATAAAAATATTGAACCAGACAAGGCGATGGACTAAGCCCAGTTATAAGTCCCGAGAAATTTCCCTTGGGGTTGACTGAGATAAGGGACACACATCTTTGGGGCCGTTATTCTAACTCCTACCTGCCTTACTTTCAACTCTTTTTTCTCCATTAAAGCCTCTTCCAAGATCAGATGCTTTGCTGGAGTTCAGCTGCACAGTGTCTACCACACATTCTCCAGCTGCCCCTCAGGAATCCTCACCCACAAAGGAAATGGCACTTGATTGACATGACGTATCCTCGGAGAACATGAGCTGCCTCTTACTAATCACCACCTATGTTAATAGCTAATTCATTTTTTTCAGTTTAAGAAAAAGTCTCAAATTAATAGGTCTGTTATTAAATCATTAAAATATCACAAATAGGTCTTAGGACTCATCCGGCATCTTGTGTCTGTAGCTGGACAACTCTTGGATTGTACTCATCAGCCTGCTGAACTGTTCCTGTTTCAGAGACATAGATGGCACCCCAAAATTTTCTGACTGCCTTCTTTTTGCTGTTGTGACTTGCTGAATCAGAGCTGCTGAACTGGAAACAAGCTCAACGTCGTTTTCTTCAAGGATTAATTCATCTCTCTGGGCTTGAGATACCGAACAAGCAATACCTGGCCTCATCTGAACCCTGCAGATGTATTTTCCACCCAAGAAATTTCAGATTTCAACAAGAGACCCATTCTTCCGGATAAGGACATTGATGGGGAAGTGAGCAGCCTCATCTTGTGAGGGAAGCCCAGTGAAATGTCCTTGATCATGTTCTGTGCATGACTCTACATGTAGTGTGAACAGTAGCCACTTCCTTCCTATTTTCCTACCATTTGTCAACCCAGAGCTGCTTCTTTGTTTTCCACGGAGACTGAGTTCTACGTTGATGCGACTGAAGCTCCTCTGCAGGGTTCCCCTGTGGCTCTACACAATTAACTGCATCTCTTCAGAGGAATGTTGACAATTTCTGGAATATCTACAGTCTGATTTCTGAGAATGGTCTTCATTCTTGCAGTAGATGCGGCAAAAGCCACTTTTGTTAATTTAAAGGCTCACAAACCATTCCCTTTGGAACCATTCTAGTATCTGACCTGGGATCAAAATCATGCATGCAAGTGTGAATGCCTCTTTCCTTGCCTGTCTCTACTCTGCTCTCCTTTCTCCACAAAGCTCCTCAAAGAGCTATGAGTCAGTGGCCTCACTTGCTAGTTCTGTTGATACCCCGGAGCATCATCATTCAGACCAAGTTACCTGGATGCCTGCATTTGGAAGGGCCAGGCATTCTCTCACCCCCACCTCTGTCTGGACTTACAGTAACCCCTCCTTTTCCCCACTAGTCTTTTGAATTCTTTGACACAAGAGGCACGATCACAATCAAAGGCACTTTGCTTTCTCTTTTACATCTTCCAACATTGTCCAGGCCACTAGAATAGTCCAGGCACACAGAAAGAGCTCCATTTACATCTGCCAGATGCATGAATCCTATCTGAAACCAAACTGACAGTTCCAGTAACCACTCATACAGGGAGATGAAGAGTGCGGAGGAAATATTTATGTGGAACATGAGCAGGAGTAGATGGAGGGGCAGCCACGTGCTGTGCGGCAAACAGTTGTCTTGTGCATAGACACAGAAGTCAGACACATCTGGGCTTGAATTCTGCCCTTACCACCTCCTAGCTGTGAGATCTTGGGAAAGTTCATTTTCCTCTCTGAGCCTCCATTTTGTCATCTACAAAATGGAGATAATAACACCTATCTTAAAAAGTTATTATCAGGGCAGGCACAGTAGCTCATGTCTATAATTCCAACACTTTGGGAGGCCAAGGCGGGAGGATTGCTTGAGCCCAGGAGTCCAAGACCAGCCTGGGCAACATAGTGAGACCCATCTCTGCAAGAAATTAAAAAAATTAGTCAGGTGTGGTGGTGTGCACCTGTAGTCCCAGCTACTCCTGGGGCTGAGGTGGAAGGATCGCTTGAGCCCAGGAGTTTGAGGCTGCAATGAGCTATGATTGCACCACCGCACTCCAGCCTGGGTGACAGAATGAGACCTTGTCTCATCTGATAATGTGTCTAAAGATTCCTGACATGTAATAAGAGCTCCAAAAGTGGTATTGGTACTGCAAGTGCTCTTTACTATAATTAAAAAGTCCTAGGTACCAAGGGTGATCATTCTCATGCTGTAATGTCTGCGCACTACAATTTTTTTCCTTATCACCATTTCCACTGCAGAGTGCCTGTGTGTTGTCTGCTGGTGATAAGGGCTGTGATGATTGATCATCCAGGCCCGTATTCTCTGTTATGTGGGATTCTCCCTCTTTTAATGATTCTTCCCTCTCAACGATTCTAGAATTCAGCTATCTTTCAGTAGCAGCCAACATTATGCAGTCCATTAAATCTACCTCTTGTTAGGATCCATCTGCCTTAGGAACAACTGGACCATTCCAAGTATCTTTTGGTTTGCAGTGCTATTTTGCATTCCACAATAACTTCAACAAAGCATCAAGTGGACTTAAACCCAGGGCTGCTAATTAGCAGTGAGTTGCACAATTGTTTATTCTTAGTTACTTGTGGATGGAGAAAATGACAGTAATGATCACAAAATACCTGTCTTTTGTGTTTAAAGAATACTTGTTGGGTAAAGCATAAGAAGGAAAGGTAGTTTGTTAAAAAATCATTCCTGGGGCCGGGCACGGTGGCTCATGCCTGCAATCCCAGAACTTTGGGAGGCTGAGGCGGGCGGGTCATGAGATCAAGAGATCGAGACCATCCTGGCTAACACGGTGAAACCCTATCTCTACTAAAAATATAAAAAATTAGCCAGGAGTGGTGGCGGGTGCCTGTAGTCCCAGCTGGAGGCTGAGGCAGGAGAATGGCATGAACCCGGGAGGCGGAGCTTGCAGTGAGCCGAGATCGCACCACTGCACTCCAGCCTGGGTGACAGAGCGAGACTCCGTCTCAAAAAAGAAAAATAATAATAATAAAATAAAAATAAAAAAATCATTCCTACAAAACCAAAATTTGGCTTATGCTCATGTGCACATTGGTTTGGCCCAGCCTGATGGGAGTTGGCCATGGAATCAGTCATCCCTCAGGAAGTGTGCTTCGGGGCCCTGAACTCCTGGGATAAAGAAGCGCATTCCCTCACTGTCCCCGAATGGAGATGGAGGTGGGACATTTTCACCAATCCCATGGCGCTGATGCCACCCATGTGCTCACTCAAAGACTAACATCCAAAGCTGTTTCTGGGTGGCAGGAAGTGTTTTTCTTTCTTTCTTTTAAGAAAGAACAGCATCTCGTGGTTTGGCGTAATCCTCAAGAAATAATCTAGTTCTCCAGGTTCTCTTTCTAGTCTTTTTTGCATGGAACTTCAGGAGGGGAGACTTCACAATCACCTTTAATAACCCATTCCCCAAGGATCATTGTCACAACTATTGGTTTATGCACTAAAATAGCCTGTCAGAAAGGATGGTGGCCTGGCACACTGCAACCTTTAACATAATGTGTGTACAAGAACAACCCATGCCAATGCCAGGCCCAGAGAGGAGGAGCTCGGATTTGGGTCAGAAGCTAAATGGGGGTCATTAGAGAAGCGAGGGGAGCTTTTGAATGGGGAGTGCAAAGAAAACATCAAAAAGAACTGGGCAAGAGCAGCTCACACTTGCATGGAACCAGCTTTCTTTTGGCGGTGCTTTGCCATCTTTCATTCTCCCCCAGCTGGTCGAGGGAGACACACCTGGTCACTGGGAGATCTCCCACATGGGTAAGGCCCTCCCCAGCAAGGCTAAGTGTAAGTTCAGCTGGGTTCCAGGATAAGCAGCCTGGTTAGACAGCAAGGGAAGGCCCTGCTCTGGGCTGTAAGTGGGGCTGTCCTCTGAGGTCAGACCCAGGCCAAGGGCAGGGGTGGGAGAAGACCACCAAGTTCAGGGTCCAGCCCCATCTGTATCATGTACTAAGGACATAGGAGGGGCCTAGAGGCTCACACACACACCATTAGCAGGTAGATCAGATTAGCACTGGAGACTCTAGTCCTGGCTAGCAACAGAGACTGAGTATCAGCCTGGTGGGTCTGCTGCACACTTATTTATTCCTCCAAACTGAGCACAGCAGTAACTGTCTGGTGAAGGATTATGGCTATTTCTTTCCTGCAGAGTGACTAACAGGCGCTGTGTGCATCTGGGCACAATGATGCCGGAGGGTGTTGAGAGAGGCCTTTGTTCCATCTGGCAGCTCACTCCACAGGGCTGTGAGACAGGATCCCACTCCGCAAGATGTACAAGGGGACATGCGTGCTTTGGAAAAAAACACAGAGCTAAAGCTGAGCCTCAGCCTCACAGCCATGGCGTGTTCCTCGCTCCCTGGCCAGGGCTGCAGCTCTGACAGTGATTTGACATGATGAAGAACAGATGAGCGTGTGGTTGATTGGGCCTTCACAATGCACTCTACTCCCGAGACAAAGTAAACAGAAGTCTTCACATGAGCTCGATACGGTTGATTCACAGGATCTGACAGCACAGGGCATCTCTTTCCAAGTGAAAGGTGGAGTCATTTGAAGGTCACCTTGGAGGTGTGGGTTAGTCACCATTTATTATAGACCCCTTTCCAGTTCAAGAGCAAAACTGAGTTGCCGACTTTGTTTGCATAGATTTATCCCATGATGTATGTCTCAGGATTCTATTTTAAACTACCAGCCATTTTGCTGTTGTTGTTCTGAGATGTTTTGAAAAGTCTGTTTTAACATCTTGTTACATCTCTGTGTTTCCAATGAAAAAGTGCTCATAGTAGATGGAGGCTGACTTTGATCCATTCTCCTCTGCCAAATGGGTACAAAGAGGAAACAAGGGCTGTGAACTTGTGTGTCTGGGTCTGCCTGGGCTGCCATAAGGAGGTACCACAGACTAGGGGCTTAACACATTCTTATTTGCTCACAATTTGGAAGCCAGACATCTGAGATCAAGGTGTCGGCAGTGCTGTTTCTTCTGGGCTTCTCTCCTTTGCTTGTAGATGGCCATCTTCTCACCGTGTCTTCCTACCATCACCCTTCCGTGTCCTCATCTCTTCTTCTTATAGGCACACCCATCAGACTGGATCAGGGCCCACCCTTAGGACCTCACTTTTACCTAATTACTTCTGTAAAGACCTATCTCCAAATACAGTTACATTCTGAAGTACTGGGGATTAGGGCTTCAGCATATTGAGCAAGGGGGGACACAATTTAGCCCATAACACTTATATAAGAACACAGCAGGCTGGGAAGGCATGCCCTCTGCTGACTTCCGCCTTTAGGAAGGCATGCCCTCTGCTATCTTCTGCCTTTAGGAAGGCATGCCCTCTGCTGACTTACGCCTTCGGGAAGGCATGCCCTCTGCTGACTTATGCCTTCAGGAAGGCATGCAGCATGGAACCCAAGCTGCCATGCAGGATCCACCACCCTTCATATTGGAGCCCCAGCTGGTGGACACAGAACTTCAGTATTCTGGTTGGGATGAGGGCGGAGTAGTGAGTAAGTCAGGCAGGATCTCTAGTCATACTTGGGTTCAAATCCTGCCTGTGAAAAATGACAAGTTGTTCAATCTCTTTGAGCCTCAGTTTCCCCATTTTCAAAAGGAACACAGTCACTGTACTTACCTCTTAGGATGACTGTGTGGTGGAAGTGAGACACAGTATGCACATGTGCTTAGCACCAGCACCTGGTGAGGGCTCAGAAATGTGGCTCTTCATAATGACATGCAAAGTAAAGACTGTCTTGACTTTGGGAGAATCATCCCAGGGCGTGAAAGCGCCTCGTCACCATGCTTCCTGTCTTTAATTCAGCTTTACCCAGCCATCTTCTTGTTCTACCCACACTCCTTGCTGAAGGCTGTCAAGCTCAATTAATACTGCGCTGTGACTTCCTGGTCACTTGGGTTACTCTTCTCTCCATTTGCTTCCAATAAACAGAAAGCCAGTTTCAGCTACAGAGTGAATTTATCTAATGATGATTCTCAGTAGAAAGGTTAAAACAGCCATTAGTTATTGTAATTATAGCCCCTTCTCTGTATCGCCAATGTGCTTAGGCATCTGAAAGCAGATGGTCAGCAAGAATAAGGAGGAGACAAAATTTAGGAGGAAGCCTATTTGTTGCCCAAAATGATTTGGTAGGCCCCCTCGTTTTAGGGGAAGCCATAGGCTGAGAAGGAAGCAGGAATGTTCTTTAATGTGCAATGGATTGAAGCCAATGAAGCATCTTTGCCATTGAAATGCTAATATGTTCTGTATGGGAAAGGAAGGCAAGTGGCCCCTGGTGGATTAGGGTAGGGCTCTGTGTGGCTCTCATGTGAGGCTCCAAGACCAGAGAGGAGCAGACCTCTCTAGCTAGTTGAACCATGAGTCACTGAACGAGCCAGGTTCCAATTTATGTAGCCATTGCCAAGTGTGATCATTTGTTACCTGAATTGAGTTATCCTATCTGATATGCTGCCAGTCTAGGAAAGTCCAACTAATGTGCCTGTGAAAGAAAAACACATCCCTAATTTGATGGGATGGAGAAAACATAATGAATGGAGCAAAGCCAGCGTCTGAGAAAAGAACCTTAAATGGGACCAATTCACAAATCACGATTTTTTAGTTTTTATTCTCCACTGTGAGGCAGTCTTTGGCCATAATCATTTTTTCTATTCTAGACCCACCCCGTAAGCAGCCAACCCAAGCCCACTCCACAGGCAGCCTGGTATTTCCCAGATGTTTTGCCCATGTTCACTCGGGCACTGGGCTCCTAGCCCTCCACCATCTCAGTGAGGTTCTCCACTGCCCACCATCTGGGAAGGTCTGTTTGAACACCATGCAGGTGTTCTTCTCTGGCTCACTGACACACTCAGCTCCTGGCTCTCTGTCCCTCACTCCCTGGGCCCTCAGCCTAGCAGGGAGCCAAAAACTATAAGCCTCATGTTCATCTCCCCTCTGTCTTCCCATTTCTGTTTTAAAACCCACCTGAAAGCTGCTATGGACTAAATTTATGTGCCTCCTGTGAAAGGGCAATAAATCTTGGGACTCCAAAATCACTAACCTAAAGGGAAAAGTCAAGCTGGGAACTGCTCAGGGAAAACCTGCCTCCCACTCTATTCAGCCACCCCTCGGCTCCCTGAGATAAATGCATATCCGATTGCCTCCTTTGGAGAGGCTCATCAGAAACTCAAAAGAATGTAACCATTTGTCTCTTGTCTACCTATGACCTGGAAGTCCCCTCCCCACTTCCAGTTGTCCTGCCTTTGCTTTGAGTCGTCCCACCTTTCCAGACCAAACCAATGTTCATATGACATATATTGATTGATGTCTCATGTTTCTCTAAAATGTATAAAACCAAGCTGTGCTCGGACCACCCTGGGCGCATGTCATCAGGACCTCATGAGGCTGTGTCAGGAGCACGCATCCTTCACTTTGGCAAAATAAACTTCCTAAATTGACTGAGACCTGTCTCCGATATTCAGGGTTCACACCCCCAAAATTCATATGTTGCATCCTAACCCCCAGTGTGATGGTAACAGAGACGGCACCTTTGGAAGGTGATGAGGTCATGGCGTTGGGGCCCTCATGGTGGGATTAACGCCCTGTAAGAGAGACAAAAGAGAGCTTGCTCTCTCTCTCTGCCTTGTAAGGGCACAACAAGAAGACAGCTCTCTGCGAACCAGGAAATAGGTCCTCATCAGACACTGGATCTGCTAGCACCTTGATCTTGAACTTCCCAGCCTCCAGAACTGTGAGAAGTGCATATTTGTTGTCAAAGCCACCCAGTCTATGGTCATTTGTTACAGCAACTTGAAAAGACTAAGACAGAGGCCAATCAAGTCTCACAAAAACTTATCTTAGGAGAAAGAAATGTGAATGACAACTCAGCTTTAGTCTGTTTTTTTTTTTTTTTCTTTGTTTTTTGAGACAGAGTCTTGCTTTGTTGCCTAGGCTGGAGTGCAGTGGTGCAATCTTGGCTTACTGCAATCTCTGCCTCCCAGGTTCAAGCAATTCTTGTGCTTCAGCCTCCTGAGTAGCTGGGACTACAGGCACATGCCGTTGCACCAGGCTAATTTTTGTATTTTTGGTAGAGACAGGGTTTCACCACATTGGCCAGGCTGGTCTCAAAATCCTGACCTCAAGTGGTCACCAGCCTTGGCCTCCCAAAGTGCTGGGATTACAGGCATGAGCCACCACACCTGGCCCTTTTATTTTTTTACTTTTCCTTTTCCTTTTTTTTTTTTTTTTTTTGAGATGGGGTCTTGCTTTATTGCCCAGGCTGGAGGGCAGTGGTGTGATCATGGCTCACTGCAGCCTCCAACCCCCAGGCTCAGGCAATCCTCCCACCTCAGCCTCCTGAGTTGGTGAGACCATAAGCACATGCCACTATGCCTGGCTAATTTTGTATTTTTTATAGAGATGGGGTTTCGCTATGTTGCCCAGGCTGGTTGTGAACTCCTGGGCTTAAGCCATCTTCCCTCCTCAGCTTCCCAAACAACTGGGATTCCAGGCATGAGCCACTGTGCCCAGCCGTTTTAGCCTTTCTCTTTCCCAAGTGATGCAGCACGTCCTCCTTTTAGAGTTAATAACTTATTTGTCAGACATTTCCTCTCTCATTTTGCAGTGTTGTTTGCCTTCCAGAAAACAAATATAAAACCGTCAGTCTTGTTTGTTCCAGTTTCTAGCCACAGTGTATTGCTGCGTCCTTGCAGGCATACCATTTCTACTTGGTTATGATGAGAGAACAATAGGAATCTGTATTGAAGTTGATAGAGAGGGTGAGAGGAAACAGTGGCACCCTTTGTTGTGTATTTTCTTTAGTAAAGTTCAATTAGCATTTCATAAGACTTTGGGCTAGAACACAAACCCACTTCCAATGCCAGTAATTTAGAAGAGTATTAAAGTAAAGGGCCAGAAATGTAGAAAACGTTTTTCTACCTATGCAGCACTGACGTAAAGATGCCTTTGAGTCGTGCTGAGATGGCCAGTGTGTCTGGATAAAGGGACTCCCCTTCGGGCTAGAGATTCTGGCTATAGCACACGGTTGTTTGGTGAGCTGCCTCTCTTCCAAAGCTTCCTAACCAGAAAACAATGACGTCTGACAAGTGTGGTCCAGCAGCCTCCAAACCATGCCACCCTGTCTCTACCTCACCGATTTCACTGCCTGCTGGCCTCTCCCCATGACCTTCATCCAGAGGGACAGGGAGGACATTCCCCCCAATCCTCAGCCTACTGCCGGCCACACAGAGCCCTGGTAGCTGGATTTAGTTTCTCTCATTGGACTATGGATGATGGTTTTGTGAAGAGCCAAGGGCTGGGATGACATCAGAGAAGAGCACCATCATCCCTGTAAGAATGGCTCTGGTCTTTCCCCTTTCCTCTTAAACAATTGAGAAATTGCTATTTTAAGTTATGAGTGTTCAGAGAAAGCCCAGCATTGAGGGGAAGAGGAACACCCCCAAACACCCCCTGGGTGCCCACATCAGCTCCTCTTGCTCTCCACCTGCCGTCACTGTTGATGCCAGTGGCAACAGGCCAGATGCTGGGCACCAAATGTTATTTATAACAAGGCCCTAGCTGGATTCCATTAACATCCAAATAAGAGTGTTCCTCATTTTTCATTTAATAAAATCCCTACCTATTTTTCTGCATGACACTTTATTGCACCTGCCAGGCCTGCAAGTCATTTATAAAGCAGAAATACAGGCATAGAAAGTGACCTGCCTGGAGAATAAGTCTGCTTGAATGAGAGCTGTCACAATAGAGAGGTGTGTTCTGTTTGTTCTTCTGTGCATAATCCTCCATGTTAATTTCCAGTTATCTCTTCTGTCTCAGGCACTGGGTCAGATCCTGGTGATAGATATGGATCAACAGGATGCAGCTCCCATCTTTATGAAGCTTTCTACTGAGTTAGTTAAAATCCATGCATGATACGCTTTAATGTTAGCTAGAATGTGTACTCTGCCTTATACACAGTAGAGGGATACTAGGAGGGTCTCCCACCCTGAGCTGCCCAGCACCGGCTCTGCTACACGACCTTGTGTGACCTCCTCTAGCTTCTAAGTCTCTCTGTTCTGAACATGCACAGATTCTGGTGAATGAGTCTCACTGTGGATGAGAAAAGACAGGCATTCAGAGCTTATCTCAGGTCCATAGCTGCATCATGTTGGATGACCAGAAATATACTAGATTTCAGCATTTCTGAAATCGAAGAGGCTTAATTTAGCATTTCTTTCTTTACAGACTGGCTATAATGAGAATTTGTCCTGATTTCTGTTGCATTAAAATATCCTACTTAATTAACCGTAAAAAGGGGGTGATAAAATGCCGAGTTGATGACCATTACTAGGTCTCATAACAACTACCCGTCCTCCCCCAATGTTGCCTCATGTATGATTAAGAGTGTGGGCTCTGGGCTTGGACCACCTGAGCTCCTCTTCTGACTCTTTCATTTCATAGCTGCGTTGTGTTGTACAAAGGATGAAAGCTGCTGGTGCCTCCATCTCATATGGAAATGAGGAAAATAAAGGTAACTACTCTACTGAGTTCTTATTCGGTTTACATTATTTAATATGTGCACAGTGCTTAGAATAGTACCTGGCATATATTAATACTAAATAAATATTAGCTAGCAGCAGCAGCAGCAGCATCTGCTGTGCCATATATATATATACATATATACATATATATATATATATATACATATATACATATATACATATATATATATATACATATATACATATATACATATATATATATATACATATATACATATATACATATATATATATATATACATATATACATATATACATATATATATATATACATATATACATATATACATATATATATATATATACATATATACATATATACATATATATATATATACATATATACATATATACATATATATATATATATACATATATACATATATACATATATATATATATACATATATACATATATACATATATATATATATA
>NW_016818844.1:400764-414662 GCF_001698545.2 Rhinopithecus bieti
TATATATGTGTGTATATATATATATATATATATATATATTTTTTTTTTTTTCAATACTTACCAATGATGTTTCATTTATCAGAGTTGACCTGGTGGGAGAACATACTGCAGGCAAACTATCTGAGGTCAGGACCTGAGTGACGTGTGTGTGTGTGTGTTTTAGTACATGTGTTTTGTGTGTGTGTGTGTGTGTGTGTGTATATCTGTCTATCTATCTATCTATCTATCTATCTATCTATCTATCTACTTACAAGCCCACCCACCCACCTATCTATCTCAGCTGATGTAGGAGGTTTGGTCATCTCTCTGTCTCTGCAATACTGAGGAAAGAATCTGTGTTCTCTTAACTAGGGGTGACATAAAATAAGGAATTTAGGGGAATGAAATTGGTAACTTAATGAATGAGATATAGGCTGAGTACCCCTTATCCAAAATGCTTGGGACCAGAAGTATTTTGAATTTCTAATTTTTCTTTTTTGATTTTGGGATGCTTGCATATACACATTATCTCAGGGGATGGAGCCCAAGTCTAAACTAGAAAACCATTTATGTTTCTGATACATCTTGTACACATAACCTGAGGGTAATTTTCTACAATATTTAAAATAATTTTGTGCATGTAACAAAGCTTTGACTACATTTTGACTGTGATCCATCAAACGAGGTCAGGTGTGAAATTTTCCACTTGGGTCTTGTTGGTGCTCAAAAACCTTCAGATTTGAAGCATTTCAGATTTTGGATTTTCTGATGAGGGAGGCTTTCAGAAGGATTGCTGCAATATATGTCACAAGGTGGCGAGGGTCTGGAATAGAATAGGCGTGGGTGGGAATGCGGTATATGAAGAAAGAAGTAGGGCATTGATGGAGAACTCATTCTTTTTCATTTAATGCAAATAAAATCCCTCTCTAGTATTCTGCATGGCATTTTTTGTTCTTTGGCATCCTCCAAGTCTGCATACCATTTATAAGACAGAAATAGAGTCCTCGAAATGCAGAATTCTGTCTGCTTTTGTATGCAACATTGAAGATTAATGTTTGTGAGGACTAGATAGACAAGGACTAGGGGCAAAGTCACCAGCCAGGGTGTTCTTCCTCAGCGATTGGAATCTGCACCATCAAACTCGCCTTGGCTTGAATGGCTTTTCCAAGTTTGGTTAGGAGATGAGCAGAGAAGTGCATTATCCTACTGTCAGCAGAGAGCCCTGGCCCCTTGTGCCCTGGCCTTGGTGTGCTCACTCACAGACATTCCTCTTTCCTGAAGTTACTATCCAGGGATCCCACTTGACAATTGATTATGTGCTGTTTTCTGTGAAATTTCTCGAGTTTCTTTGTAATGTTTTGCATGTCTCTATGTAGTTGTTTTCCTAAATGGATGATCCTTTCCCTGGAAATACCAGACCATGTCTTATACCATTTGGTATCTTCTCCCATCCTTCCTAATGCCTGTACCAGTGTCTCTATGTGTCACAGCACTGAGAAGGCAACGAACGATTCACAAAAACCAGGCCGATGAATTAAAAATCTCTTTGGTGACGGAATACACAGACTGTGCAGCGTGTTGGTGAAATGGAGAAGGAGTTGAAGACCTCACAAAATGGTTTTTTAATTAAGACTTTTGTATTTGTTCTCCAGCTGCCTGGAAATTCCAATGAGACAGTTTTAATTAGAACCAATGTTCACATTTCCCCCTGAGAACTATCAACATTTCGCTAACCCCATTTTAAGAATCAAGCTATGAAGACAATAGATAACTTCCTCTGTATCTGTTTTTCCTTTTAAAAGTGGAGTTCAATGTATGTGACTTTTTTTTTTTTTTTAACCAAAACACTATCCTAGCATGTGGTCTATTTTGTACACGAGGGGTGTTGCCTGGGCCTGCACCCCCTGTACCCTCAGCACCAGTCATACCAGAGTGGGCCTTTCTGGGCAGTCATCAATAAAGAAAGTCAAAGAAAGCCATCACCAAGGTTCTGAAGACTTACAGGCAACAGCCTGTATAAGGGATAGTAAAAATAAGTAGACATAGCTGGCAGTCAGACATCTGGGTTTGGAAATAATGATTCAAATTGATGCACTGAAGGCAGGAGTGCCAACTCCAGAGAACCAGGCAGGGACAGCTGGAGTGAGCCCATGCTGGCAATTCCCTGAATGCAGCAGGTGTCAGATGACGACATAATGCACACACGATTCAATAAGGGAATAGGGAATACAAGGAAAAGGTGACAGAAAAGCAAGAGAGGGACCTGAGGAGCGCTGACCAGAGAGGCACTTCATGTAGCCTCATTAGTAAAGCCCCCGGGGGCTGTGACTTTCCTACAAGGGCTTCCAAGTCCACCTGAGAGTTCTGATGCTGTGCAGACCCCATGGCACACCTGGGGCAATGAGCCTGCTGTCCACACTGGCTGGGAGAAGTAGCAGCCAGGCAAGAGAACAAACAAACAGGGGCAGGCAACCACCCACCAAGAGGGTATGTGGAACCAGGCACCACACCATTTGGAAAGCAAGTCTATATGGGAATGGTCACTATCATGGAAAGAAAAAAGAGTGGAAAAACACGAGATTTAAGAAAAATCCAATGGTGTTCTAGAAGCATCTTCAGAAAGAGCCATAAAGCTTCTTTGAGGAAGTCACAGGACACAGATTCTCCAGGGTGGAAGGGATCGTAAAGAGCACCAAGGCCAAGTCCTCATTCATCTCTCGACTTCCTTCATGACTCATCTGAAGGTGGTTGGACTGGTCTATGTCGGTACCCTACCCTCACCCCACAATCCCAATCCACCCTATCTCAGAACAATTTCAAGTGCAGGGGAGGATCACAGGTGAAGACGTTACTCCAACAGTATACATGCAAAGACATTCTGGAAATGCTACTTCTTCACCTGTCTGGTCTTACAGTCTGTGGCTGAAGTGAGTTTCTCCACTTCTAGAACGCTTTAGGTCTTGTTTCCTGTCCTCTTTGAAAAGTTTTATTAATCATTACCCGCTGCCCTTCTATTACTCCTACTTTCCATACCTTGGAAAGTATACACAGTTCTAGAATATTCCATTAGGAGGGTCAGGTAAGGATTCTTAAATATGAATGGATTTTATCACTCTCTGGCTGTTGTCTTCACACATTTCTTTCTTTCTTTTTTTGAGACAGAGTCTCACTCTTTGCCCAGGCTGGAGTGCAATGGCACAATCTTGGCTCACTGCAACCTCCGCATCCTGGGCTCAAATGATCCTCCTGCCTCAGCCTATCAAGTAGCTGGGACTACAGGCATGCTCCACCATACCTGGCTAATTTTTGTACTTTTTTGTAGAGATGGGGTTTTGCCATGTTCTCCAGGCTGGTCTTGAACTCCTGGACTCAAGCGATCTGCCCACCTTGGCCTCCCAAAGTGCTGGGATTACAGACGTGAGCCACTGCATCTGGCCTTGTTGTCATCACACATTTCTTAAATGGAGCTCAATCCCTGCACTCATTAATTGAAGGTCAAGGAATTATCATTATTCACTGGGATCATGGTACCAGATTGATTTACTAGCAATATTTTAGTTTTTCTTTGTGTGCAAAGTCTATTCATGATATGATAATGAATATCATCTAGACACAAATCTCGATGAATGAAGGTTTTGCTTTTGGCAAATGTATTATTATTAAATAATACCAATGCATAATAAATAACATTTTAAATTTTATAGCACCTTTTACATTTTCCCTGATGGGTCTCAAGGGACCTCACAAACACCTTTCCAATCAAAGATAACAGAAAGAGCATTATTTCTCTTTTGCAAAAGGAAAAAACTCTGAACCAGAGAAGGTGAGACATGTACTAATAATTCTGTTTTCGGTTTCTGTATTACTAGCTTCCACAAGAGTTCAAGATTTCAAGGACTTTTCTTTTTAACTATCTGAAAATAATGAAGAATGACTCATCATACTATAGGTACCCTGCATATGCTTCAAAATAAGTGTGGTTTTTGCTCAGTTCTTGTGCCTTCCTGGACCGTCATGACAACAATAGGAATAAACCTATGTAGAAAGTCTATCTCAGTAGTAACCATTGGGGCCACCAAGTGGACTCAACTGACTCATATTTCCCACACATCTTTAAATTTACAGCTAGCCTCTGACTATTTTAGAAAGCCTATGATTTGAACTTCATCCGAGTTTTAACTGCAATAAAATTCCACAGGAAATGGGTTCTTTAGAACCCAAGAAGTGCACACTTAGGCTATTGCCTATAATCAGATTATTCTGCTGTTGGATCTGTGTTGCTGGAGAGAAGACGATCCCTTCTTCCCAGAGGAGGCCATGTTTGCCCATATCACAACATGCATGGAGTTGGCATTGGTCAACACTAACCCTCCTATAAGCATCATGAGGACAACTTTTGGGCAGCATCATCAAGCCTACCTCTCCTGGGCCGCTGAAACACCTACCTCCCACCTTGACAAGCCCTGCATCAGGCAGGCATCATCCCACTTTGGCCTTACAAGTTGTTACACAGAACATCCTTCAAGAGTGATGCCTGAAACAATCAGTTGCCTTTTTGTCTGGCAAAAAGCCTTTGCTCTCATCTCAGCTTAGAATGTCCATCCATCACAATTAAAAGGGCTGGGCCAGCACGGACCTCCAGAATGTGCAATGAGCTTTGTGGGCAATTACCACTTTCTCCAAGGACTCTGTAGGATGAGGGTGAAGTGAATGTCATTGGAACAGTAGCATTGTGGTCTAAAAGCTGCATTCTGCCACAGATCAACATGATGAAATGCTTAATTTAGCCTAAAATTATTTATCTGTATCACTGGCCATACCTCAACCACATACCCCTCAATATGTAAACAACAATAGATTTATTTGTTTTATTTCTGAGAAGATAAGCTGAGAATTCTTTAAAAAGTTGTAAAATGGACCCTCTCCTTGAGGCTGGTGGCTTCCCTTTCTGAAGCCAAGATTATTTTATGACTCACTGGCAGAAGCAAAACGACTCTGAGATGTTTTCTTGGTGTGGGAGGAATTGAGGCGGGGGGCAGGTGCCAAAAATTTTGCATAGCCAAAATGAACGAAAACAAAATCCACAGGTAAGAATGAAAGAAATCAGGAGGTATTAGTTTTCATGCATTAGCGAGAATTTTTAATCCTTGTAACTCAGTTTGTCCTAGAAGAGCAAGTGAACAACGGGCATGGCTGTGTGGGCTTTAATGAAAACGTGAAGGTTAGTGTTTTGGTCCATTTAGTGTTGCTATAAAGGAATACCTGAGGCTGGGGAATTTATAAAGAAAAGACATTTGTTTAGCTCATGGTTTGCAGGCTGTACAAGAAGCATGACACCAGCACCTGCTTCTGGTGAGGCCTCAGGGAGCTGCCACTCATGGCAGAAGCAGAAGGGGAGCCAGTATGTGCAGAGATCACATGGCGAGAGGGGAAGCAAGAGAGAAGGGTGGGGGGCCAGCCATTTTTTAAACAACCAGCTCTTATGAGAACTAATAGGGTGGGAACACACAAATCCCAAATCCAGGGGTTCTATTCATGGGAACTAATAGGGTGACAACTCACACACCCCAGAATCTATTCATGCCTCCATGACCCAAACATCTGCCATTAGGCCCCACATCGAATAATGGGGATTGAATTTCAACATGAGATTTAGAGGTGACTGACATCCAAACTATGGCACTTAGAAATATAGCATGTGGATGGGCGTGGTGGCTCAAGCCTGTAATCCCAGCACTTTGGGAGGCCAAGACGGGTGGATCACAAGGTCAGGAGATCGAGACCATCCTGGCTAACATGGTGAAACCCTGTCTCTACTAAAAAATACAAAAAACTAGCCGGGCGTGGTGGTGAGCGCCTGTAGTCCCAGCTACTCGGGAGGCTGAGGCAGGAGAATGGCGTAAACCCGGGAGGCGGAGCTTGCAGTGAGCTGAGATCCGGCCACTGCACTCCAACCTGGGCGACAGAGTGAGACTCTGTCTCAAAAAAAAAAAAAGAAAGAAAGAAATATAGCACGCTCTGCAACTCACCAAGGGGTGCCAGTTTTTGGAATGTAAAGGGAGGGCAGCATGCACGCCTGGGTGGGTGGGTGGGGGTTGGGACACACTGGGCTGCAGGAAGGATGGACAGTGTACCACCTGGTTGATCTATTCTGTTCTATTCTGGCTACTTCCCACCTTGCTTGTATAAAGAACACTTTAGACACCATCTCTCAGTAATCAAAGGTTTCATAATCTCAGCAGCTGTGGGAAGGGTGAGGCCCCTTTTTTGCTTCTGTTAATAGTTCAATGCCAGGAAATGGTCCTCCTCCAGTTAAAATATTCTTTAACATATTAAACTCAATATTGGATTTGTAAAAACATTTATACTACATGAAAGGTGAAATACAGTGTGCTCAACAATAAGCTTAAAAACTAGAACATTTTCAGTAACTTTGAAGACCCCATGAGCCTTTCCTTTTCCTCAATAGGCTACTATTATCATGGGCTTATATTCCCTTTATGTTTTTTATAGTATGTATAATAGGTATGTACTATGTGTGTGTGTGTGTGTGTGTGTGTGTGTGTGTAATCAACATATAGTTTAGGTCTGCAGGCCTTAAACATTACATCAGTGGAATCACACTGTATTCATCTGTCATTTGCTTTAGTTTTTTTGTCTAACACTATGTTGTAGAGAGTCCTCCATGGAGAAGTCTACTGCCAAGGTCTGCTGATTTTCACTGCCGTATGATATTCCATCGTGTGGCACATGGAACAATGGGGATCAAATTTCAACATGAGATCCCCATGTTGATGTCTCAATCTGGGGTGGACATGGTAGGGCTGGTAGGAAGTGGTCAAATTACTTCCATTCCTCTGTTGCAGCATTTGGGTTGCTTTTGGGTGTTCTGCTATTACAAACATTGCTGTCTGCTATGATTCTTTTTTGTACAGTTTCTTTGGAGATTCCAATCCACAAAAGCCTAGGATGGAATTATCAGGTCATAAGTATATAACCATGTGATTCATATGGACATTTTGGTCAATGATGGATTGCATATATACCGGTGGTTTCGTAAGATGATAATACCGTATTTTACTGTACCTTTTCTATGTTTAGATATGTCTAGATACACAAATACTTATCATTGGGTTACAGTTGCCTACAGTATTCAGTACAGTAACATGCTGCATAGGTTTGTAGCCTAGGAACAATTAGCCTATCCCATTATAACCTAGGTGTGCAGCAGGCTACACTGTTGAGGCCTGTATAAGTACACTATATGATGTTCACACAACAACGAAATCCCCAAGGATACGTTTCTCAGAATGTATCCCCAATGTTACATGATGGAAGACTATATGTATATGATGTAAAAATGTTTTAAAAAGGAATAGCAAATATTTATCCTTCTACTGACAATAAATATAGGTTCAGATGTTGTACATCCTCACCTCGCCTGATACTGGCTGCTTTATTAGTTTTAAAAATATTTAAGTTGCTTGAGAAATGGAGAGCTCATTCTACACCAGGCAC
This sequence comes from Rhinopithecus bieti, assembly GCF_001698545.2. Classification (NCBI taxonomy): domain Eukaryota; kingdom Metazoa; phylum Chordata; class Mammalia; order Primates; family Cercopithecidae; genus Rhinopithecus; species Rhinopithecus bieti. The sequence goes on from NW_016818844.1 coordinate 408,262, forward strand.
TACTCTAGGTTGTGGGATACAGCAGTGAATAAAACAAAGTCCCTCTCCTCATGTATCCTAGTAGAGAGAGCAAACAAACACATATAGAGTAAATAGAGAGTGTGTCAATGCTCCCCTGCATTATAGAGAAAAACAGAGCTGGGTGGGAGAGACGGAGTGGGATTGCTGAGCTGTAGGGTCAGAAAAAGCCTGAAGGGGTGATATTTGAGCAAAGGCCTGAACAGAGTAAGAGGGTGAGGCCTGCAGACGTCATGGGAAGAGCCAATGAGGAAGAGCAAACACAAAGGGCAGGGGACCTGAGGAAAGGCTGGTGTGGGTGGAGCCTGGGAGAGAGACCCAGCTGAGAAGGGAGGAGAAGGATCAGGGCCTCCATCATGCGGGGTACATAGATCTGGCTTTCATTTTGAGTGATGTGATGGGTGAACCAGGGGTTTGGGTAGGCAAGTAAGAGGAGGCTTCTGTCTGAAGGACTGTTCTGTGTTGAGAACAGACTGCAGGGAGGTAAGGAAAGAAGAATGAAGAACGCCTGGGAGGCTAATCTTGTGATACAAGGGAGAGAACGATGTCTTAGTCTGGGGGGGACATGGTGGGGCTGGTGAGAAGTGGTCAGTTTCTACATATGTTCTGGAAGTACAGTCAAAAGGGGTCCCTGCTGGCTTGGCTGGGGTCATGAGGGAAAGACAGGCATCAGAAATAATGCTGAGGCTGGATGCAGTGGCTCATACCTATAATTCCAGCATGCAGGGAGGGTGAGGCAGGAGGATCGCTGGAGTCCAGCAGTTGAGGCCAGCCTGTGTAACATAGCAACACCCCATCCCTACCAAAAAAAAAAAAAAAAAAAGAAAAGGAAAAAGAAGAAATAATGCTGAGATTTTTGCCCTGTGCAACTGAAAGAATGGTGCTACCGTAATTTGAGGTGGGGAGGATTGTGAGAAGAATAGAACATGAAGGGTTTGATTTTTCGCATGTTATATTTGAGATGTCTATTTGCTATTCGAGGGCAGGTGTTGAACAGGCAGTTGGTTATAGGTCGTGGAATCCATGAGAGGTCCAGGCTGAGGGCATGCATTTGGGGGTCATCATCAGGGAGACATGAGACAGGAGGGGCTCACCTAAGAAGCGAGTGTAGACACTGCCCAGGAGAGGACAACAGACTGAGTGTGGGGCCCTGGACTGTTCAGAGATCAGGAAGGCCAGAGGAACCAGTAAAGCAGCCTGAGAAGGAACAGCCAGAGAAGAAGGGAGATGACACAAAAAATTCAGTGTCCCAGGTAAACAATAAGGAGGGATCAAGTGTCAGGTGAGGTAAAAGGAATACTGGCCAGGTATAGTGGAGCACACCTGTAGTCCTGGCTACTCAGGAGGCTGAGGCATGAGGATCACTTGAGCCCAGGAGTTTGAAGCCAACCTGTGCAATACAGCAAGGCCCCTTCTTCACAAAAAATTTAGAAATTAGCGGGCATGATGGCGAGTGCCTGCAGTCCTAGCTACTCAGGAAGCTGATGTTGGAGGATCACTTGAGCCCATTTGAGGCTGCAGTAATGATGGAGCTATAATCATGCCACTCCACTCCAGCATGGGTAACGGAGCAAGACCCTCTGCCAACAAGATGAAAAAATAAAAAAAATTAATAGTAAGTTGACAACTGAGAATGGCCACTGGATTTGGCAACATATGACTGATAAGAGCTCATCCATAGTGGCGTGGGTTTAAGAGAGAAAGGGAGACAGAGTACAGACTACTCTTCCAGTGAGTTTTGCTGGATTCAGAGAGATAAATAAGGTGGCATTTGGCCAGGTGTACTTTTTAAATTCTTAAAGCTATCATATTATAATGAGCAGATGAGCATGATCCAGCAGAAGGTGGGAACAACTGCTGGAGTGAGGTCTTTGAATAGATACCAAGTGGAAGTTTCCTTGTGCCCACCTGGAGGGTTAATCTCAGATAGGGTGTGGTGAACGGTATTTGGATATTAACCCTTTTCAGTTATTTGTACTGCTAATATTTCTGTATTGCTAATATTTCCTCCCAATTTATGGCATTTTTGTTTTAGACAGAGTCTTGCTCTGTTGCCCAGGCTGGAGTGCAGTGGCGTGATCTTGGCTCATTGAAACCTCCGCCTCCCGGGTTTAAGTAATTCTCCTGCCTCAGCCTCCTGAGTAGCTGGGATTACAGGGGCATGCCACCACACCTAATTTTTGTATTCTTAGTAGAGACAGGGTTTCACCATGTTGGCCAGGCTGGTCTCGAACTCCTGACCTCAGGTGATCTGCCCGCTTCAGCCTCCCAAAGTACTGGGATTACAAGTGTGAGCCACCGCGCCGGGCCAGCATCTGGACTCTTAGAAACTCCCCTGGTGATTCTAATGTCAGCCAGCATTGAGCACAAGTGTCCTAGCTTTCTAGTGAGTGACACTAGTAAATCTCAAGTGTTGGCTGTCTCTAAGTGCTGCTTTTAGGATGTCACCCTGCCCCAGTGGTTCTTAAACTTCAACAGCATTAGAATTACCCAGAGGACTGGGCTTCAACCCCAGAGTTTCTGTTTCAGGTCTGGGGTAGGACCTGAGACTACAATTCCAACAAGCTCCTGGGTGGTACTCATGCTGTTGCTCTAGGGACCACATTTCGAGAACCTGCCAGCCTTAAATCAAGCCTCAAAACGCTATTGCATACTCTCCCGAGTCAACAAAGCCCATAAATATAGACGCAAGCAAGATGAATTTTACTTAAGATTTCACAAGGGAGGTGGAACAGAGGGTTTATTTTGCACACTAATAATTTTAATAAGAATTAAAATTCTCATTGGAAATTCCTGTACTCCTTTAACATTCTTTCAGCTCTCTTTAAAATTCTTGCTCTTTTAAAATTCATATCTCTTTTAAGTTCCCCATACACAATAGAACCTAAATATGCCTTAACTTCTAGTCCCCAACTCCCAGATTTTTCTCGTCATGCTTCTGTTAGTCTCTCCCTTTCTCAAACGGAGCTTCTCAGTTTTAGCACCCAGCCCAGGATTAGCAGGATCAATCATTTGAGTTATGGTACCTAGCAACTCCTTTTTTTCACCAGCAGTCTTGTGTGTATCTTATGTGTCTGATCCCATCAGCAGGGTACCCAAATGCAAAGTCTCATGATCACTGGCACTCTGCTCGGGATATGAACTGTAGCCCAGAACTGTGGCGACCTGGGAATGTAAGCAGCTTGCTTTTGTTCCAAGGCCAAGTCCCTTAGTCAAAGGGCTGTTTGCCTAATAGAGACTCAGCTCTGTGTTAGAATACAAACAGTCCTGTTTTCCTAAAGCCAGCTGAATTCCAATAACCTGCACCTTGGGGCTAAAAAGGAGAAGTAGGGAACACAGCCTGTGACTTAGCGGTGCAGAGGGTCTCACGACCTGCCCTCAGACCGCAACCAGAACCGCATTCTGTAGCAGTGCCTGAAGCTGTTGCAGATTGCAGCTTACCTGCAGGATCCAGGCTAATGGTGTGGGTACCAGAGAGGTTTCATTTGGCACACTCAGGTCCTAATTCTGCCAAAGTCAAATGCCAGAGGACCTCCCGAGGACCAGGAAGGGAATGATAAAAACAGCTTACCTAGAAGGAAGTAGAACCGCTTCGTTCTCCTGTAAGAAGAGCCAGATCCTAGAGCAGCCACTGCAACCACCACTCCCATGACAGACACCACCATTCCTAAGTGTCAGCCACATGCCAGGCACTGGTGAGAGCTTTTATTAATGCATTTATTCTCAAAGTATTTCTTATAGTCATATCAAACAAGCTTGTTATGTCAGTCTATTAACCTTATCTCACAGGTGAGAAAACAGAAGCTCAGAAGAAGAAATACCTCGCCTAGATCCAGCAAGCAAGTCAGTGCCACAGCAGGGCTCTCCCCCTGCTAGTCCAAGGTTATCCTTCTCACTGATAATTACTAGCACATTGCTTCACACTCTTTCTCCCTTTCCTAAAATAACTCCCTCCCCTTTGTAGCACATTACAGAATGCCCTGAAAGTTGAGGTTTTCTTTGCCATCACTTTACCCTCCAGCATTTAATATGGAGTATGGCACATCGTAAGTGCTCAGTAAATATTTGTTGAGATCAACACCAAGAGCTTCCTCTTTACCCAACCAGGCAACAGTCCTGGGGGGAGCCTTAGAGGCTGGGGAGATGTCAATACCTTGGAGATAGAGGGGTGAAGGATTTCTCATCTGCAAACCCAGGTTTGAGTCTCTGCCCTGCTGTTCACTGGCTGTACAACACTAGTTAAGCCCTCTCGCTTTTCTTACTCACCTTATCCATGCATATCCTTAGCGGATGCAATAGTATTTCCAAATAATAACACCTCACTCCTACCAGCATGATCACTATGGGAATCCCAGGCTTGTCACACCGCTTTTGTCAGAGACGTTTGAACCAGAGTGACTCCATTTTGAATGCAGTCAGTAAAATGAGGCTGAGACCTGCTGGGCTGCATCCCCAGGAGGTTAGGCTTTCTTAGTCACAGGATGAGGTAGGCACAAGATACAGGTCACAAAGACCCTGCTGATAAAACAGGATGTAATAAAGAAGTCGGCCAAAACCCGCCAAAACCAAGACGGTGACAAAAGTGACAGCTTGTCATCCTCACTGCTCATTATACACTCATTATAATTCATTAGCATGCCAAAAGACTCTCCCACCAGCCCGTGACCATTTACAAATGCCATGGCAAGATCCAGAAGTTATCCTATATGGCCTAAAAGGAAGAGAAGCCCTCAGTTCCAGGAATTCCCTGCCCCTTTCCCAGAAAATTCAAATAAACCACCCCTTGTTTAGGTGGTTTTTTATGTGATCAAAAACAACCAGCAGCCCTTAGGGCTCCTCTGCCTATAGAGTGGCCATTCTTTTATTCCTTTACTTTCTTAATAAACTTGCTTTCACTTTCTTCTGTAAACTTGCCTCTAATTCTTTCTTGCATGAGATCTAAGAACAGTGTCTTGGGGTCTGGATCAGGACTCCTTTCTGGTAACACTTTCTCAGGAGGTAGCCTGGATGGGTTGCCACCAGCCATCCCCACTTAGTATTGTGTTAGCCAAAATTTTACTTAATAAAATTATTTTCATTTTTAAGGGAAAAAGAATTTCAGTCCTTAAACTCTTCCATCTTTCTAGGTTTGGCTTCATGTGAAACAGAAAACTTAAGTTGCCCATACCTGTTTTGATGCTTAACTATTTCCCTCTCATGGGAACTCTGTGTATACTTGGAGGTTACAATCGAGGGAGGCGAACACAGGAAGTCCATCCAGTAAAGTGTCTTGTTCTTGCTGTTGGGTAATTTTGGTGGAGGAAATGGAGGGAGAAGTGAGGCACTAATGTATGCAGAGTTTCTCCCGGGTGCCTTGTGCTTAATCAGGAAACGACTCACCTGAGCCTCATACTAACCTGACTACATTAAGATAATTTGTTATTCCCCTTCTTTCTTTCTTTTTTTTTTTTTGAGACGGAGTCTCACTGTGTTGCCCAGGCTGGAGTGCAGTGGTGCGATCTCAGCTCACTGCAAGCTCTGCCTCCTGGGTTCATGCCATCCTCCTGCCTCAGCCTCCTGAGTAGCTGGGACTACAGGTGCCTGCCACCACGCCTGGCTAATTTTTTGTATTTTAGTAGAGACGGGGTTTCACCATGTTAGCCAGGATGGTCTCGATCTCCTGACCTCGTGATCCATCAGCCTCAGCCTCCCAAAGTGCTGGGATTACAGGCGTGAGCCACCACACCCGGCCTGTTATCCCCCTTCTATAGATGAAAAAGATGAGGATCTGCAAAATTAAGCAGTCTGTCCATAGTATTAAGATAACTGAATTCCATATCCCAAGTCCTGACCCCAGAATGTTACTCCTCAGCCTAGGCTAGTCTTACCATTCAAAACTCAAAGAAGGAGGACCCAGGATGGAAGACCACGATCTCCGTCCAGAGGGCTCTCTGGGATCCTGAGCAGAACTCACATAGAGAAGCCCCAAGCTCCCCAGGTGGCTTCTGCCTTAATTCCAGATGGCCATCACTGAATGCTTTTCTGAATTACAATGTGAAATTTCACTTCTTTGGTCTAAACAAGTAGTTTTTATTTTATTTTATTTCAGTGAGAACATAATGAAGAAGAACAGAAGGGCATATTTTCGCTTTTGGGTCCATATGGCAGCCTTCACGAAGGCATGTCTAGAGGCTGAGCCTCGGGATCAGCATTTAACCAGCTTCCTGGGTGATTCTTCTACACAATAAACCCTGAAAACTGCTTTGAGACACAGTAACCAGTACTAAGGATGTACAGAAAAGAGAAGAAAACCAGTACTGTGATGTACAGAAGAGAGAATATTCACTTTTCATACCAACTGATTTCAAGTAGATGGAAGCTTCAAAAGATATAATAATCAATTC
>NW_016818844.1:415006-485712 GCF_001698545.2 Rhinopithecus bieti
TTTTTTTTTTTTTTGCCATAGAAGTTAAACACCATCTCCCCACCTGTCCTACACTATCCATTTGCCTTAGAAACTTCTTGTTCAGGAGTAGCTCAGAAAACCACTAGGGGCAGTTTAATCTCTATCAAAATTAACTCTTAATGAAAGGGGCCTGAATTAATTTGATTTTATTATATTGAAGCTGTGATTTCACTCTTTAAGGCAACAGCATCAAAACAAAGATATCACTGAATATAGTGATATCTATAGATATTGATCTATAGATATAGTGATATCTGCAGATAGGCAACCACCAGAAAACAAAAACAGTCCACTAAAGAGATTACCCTGTCCCTGCCTAAACAATGGTGTGAGTATAAATCAGGAGATAAATTATTATTATTATTGTTTGAGATGCAGTCTTGCTTTGTCACCCAGGCTGGAGTGCAGTGGCACGATGTCGGCTCACTGCAACCTCTGTCTCCTGGGTTCAAGCAATTCTCCTGTCTCAGCATCCTGAGTAGCTGGGACTACAGGTATGCCACCACCATGCCTGGCTAATAAGATGGCTTCTTTATGTTTGAGCAACTCTGCCCCAGAGGAACTGGAGCACCCCTCAGCCTGCATCTGGAAAAGCATCTTGGAACTTTCTACTTAGCAGCTCAGTTATGTATGTGGCAGCCTGGATTGAATAAAAACCCTGTTTCTTTCTTATTATTGTTGATTTCAATTAGCTAATGAGGTGGGAAGCTGTTAGCTTGCTATCAAATGATAGTGATAGGCTTTTGTTTAAGGCTTATGCAGTATACTGGAGGAAGAAGTAGAATTACAAGTAGAAGGTCTTTTAAAGTAAATATTTAACACAATAGGAGTAAGAATCTTTCAGGGAGAAGGACTCTTAGAGGTCATCTTGTCCAACAGCAAAATGCTACAATTCTCTATTTTTTGGTTTGAAGGTCTGAAGACAGCTGTTAGGCTCTCCCAAAGTCTTACTTCATCCAGGATTAATATTCCCAATGCTCTCAACCACTCTTCATAAGAAGTGGTTTTTAGTCTCCCCTTTCCCCAAATACCCCATTTACCTTCTTCTGAACTCAATAATTTATTAACGCCTTTCTAAGAGGGTGGAGCTCAGAACAGGACATACTATTCCAAGTGTTTGCATTAGTGTAGAACACAGCATGACTTTTATTTCCACCAGTTGGATGGTGTACCCTAATTAACCCAGACAGAATGACATTAGGTTCTTTTGTCATTATCTGACACTGTTGGCTTGTCCTGACCCAGACGTGATCTGAAACTGAAATGCCTTCGCAAAACTAGAACAGTAAGAGAAATCTGACATAGCTGACTCCATCTTGCTTCTAACCTCACAAGCTAACTATCTTTGCTCATTCCTGGGCATAGGCCAAGATAGCTATGGGAGGAATTTAGTTTATAGTTTACCCTTAAAGCAAGGATGGTAATAGCCTCTTCCCAAAACTATTTGCTCCTTGTTCGGGATGGAACTGCCTTTGTAAAACTAATGAAAGGTCACAAGATTAGAATTATGGGAGGGGCCTGAATTCCACTAAGACCTAGGCATAGTTTAATGATAACTAGTCATTGTTTACTGCTCAGGAGTCATGTAGGGATAGTCACAATATTTGTAACTTCTCTAATTGCTCCCACAGATAACATCACTATTGTAAAACCTACAATTGGTGTTTGAGATATTTTTCAGACTTTTCCAATTTCTTCACTGAGGGAGCCCACCTGGACCTGTGACTCACGTTGAGGAACTAATTCAACCAGTCCTGTGAACCCCTGTCCAGGAACTGACTCAGTGCAAGAAGACAGCTTTGACTCCCTATTACGATTTCATCCTTAACTCAACAAATCAGCATTCCCCATTCCCTAAACCCTTTCCCACCAAACTATTCTTGAAGATAGCTTCCAAGCTTTTGGGGAGGCTGACTTGAGTAACAAACTCCCATTCTTCCACTTGGTGAACCATAGTAAACACTTTCTCTACTGCAATACCACTGTCTCAGTGAATTGGCTTTATCTGTACATTGGGCAAGAACTGCAGGTGATTACACTGTCAGATGATTACAAAACCAAGGGCTTCCTGTAAGCATTACAGACAAGTCACAGGTCCAACCTACACTGGACATTTATACTTAAATATGTAAAGCACCTACAAAGGAATGCTTGTTAAATCTCTCCTTCCTGGCTTAGGCTGATCATTTCAACCTTGTCAATATGTTTTTAAATCTCAGTAGGGCCATCCACTGTATTAGCTATTATTTTTGCTTGATTTTATCTAACCATTTGATTTTAAAATGCATCCTCTTTTGGAAGGCACTTTTACAACTTTCTTATTGCAGTCTCTGTAGTTAGGAAGTTGTATGGAAAACAAAATTCACCCTAACATAAAATTATTCTCTAATGAACCAGCTATAATACAATATGAAAGTATTTCCAACTCAAATATCTTTCCCTTTTCAACACTGGCATCTATGTCCATCCTTTGATTCAAATCCTTGTCCATCTTCTTTTGCTGTGTGCAAATACATGGCAATTTGTTACAAAGCAAATGGCAAATCTTAAAAAGATAAAACCAAACCAGTAATCTATGGCAGTGATGTTGGAGAACAACTCAAATCATACAAAAAACCACTGGCCAACTAGAAAGAGCAGATTTAGGAGAATTAACAACTAAAGAAGAGAAATTCAACAAGGGTAATAACTTCAAAGAGGGTTTAAAAGAGAATGACTTGAATATTAAAGCATTTAGAGGAGACTGGAAAAACTGACAAAGTACTTGAATATTTGAATATTTATGTAAAAATCATTTTCTTTAGGATCATGGAGTAAAAGTCAAGCATAAAGCGACAGACAACATATTGCACTATTATAGTTTGGTCATAAAATTATATCCCCAAGCTACTTATCTCACTTTAAAAATATTAACTTCATTAAAGTGTAATTTACATACAACAAAATGCACCCATTTTAAGTTGTAAGTATCTATGTGTTTTGATAAATTTTTATTACCATGAAACTATTATCATATCAACTGAAGAGTGACAAGGTTCATAAATTTAGAAAGGAGAGCTTTCTCATAAACAGTTGCAGCCTAAAGGGTGGCCACTCGGACAGGCTGAGAAGCATAGCCTCTGACCAGGAAGCTGTGAGCAAGCACTTCAAGGGTCAAAAGAATAAGACAGGGATTTATGCTGGATGGGGTGGCCAAATATACATATTCAATAAGCTATAGGAGCAGTCATGAATATTTACAGGAGAAACATGCACATGCACAACTGCGTTTCATGCTCCTTTGTGGGTCCCATGTTAGATAAATGGTGGCATTAGCATAATCTGGTGGTGTTTTTGGTTCTCTGACATCAAAAGGTGAAGGAGAGGATACAAAAACCTTCATGCACATCATTCATAGACTGGCTGGAACCACTCCATGGTCAGTGGTCTCTTATCAGGAAGGAATGCTGGTTGGTTGTTTTGTCAAAACCATGAAAGAGAGGAGCAGTCATGAGGCTGTGAAATCACTGATGAAGTCTTTTGAAAGGGCGGGTTTCTGGCAAGCCCTTAGGCAAAAGAGCCTAATAACAGTTAGCAAAGGAGAGGATAAAAGGAGGCTTGTCCGACCATCCCATCATAGCTAAAAATTCAGCTTCCAAGCTTCTTCTGGGGTCCTCTTGGCCAAGAAGGAAGTCGGTTCAATCATTGAGGGGAGCTTTGAATTTTATTTCTATTTCTCAGCCACAATCAAAATATAGAATATTTCCATCCCCCCTCAAATTTACTTAATTCACTTTTTATTAATTCTAATAATTGATCATTGCATTTGTAAACTACATTTTGAAAATGCTTTTCACCATTTTAGCTTCATTTTCAAAAGTCTCAATCAAATATTTTTTCCACTCTTAATATGATATTAAAAGATGAATAGACTTTGTTTTTCAGAGCAGTTTTAGGTTTACAGAAAAAATGAGCAGAAAGTAGAGGGAGTTCTCATATACTCCCTCTTCCCCATTATTAACAGCTTGCATTGATGTGGTACATTTGTTATGACTGATGAACTAGTCGTGATTTATTATTATTAACTAAAGTCTGTAGTTTAAATTAGGGCTCACTCTTTGTGTTGTACAATTTTGGATTTGTAGGGTTTTTGGTTTTTGTTTTAAATAAACGCATAATGTCATGTTATGTACCATTATAGGATCATACAGAATTCTTTCACTGCCCTAAGTGTTTTAATCCCCCAAGTTCCACTGGTTCATCCCTCCATCCCCAACCCTTCCAGGGTCCAAATCGTCACTGATTTTTATTGTCTCTATAATTTTGCCTTTTCCAGAATGTTACGTAGCTGGAATCAAATAGTCTATAGCCTTCTCAGACTGGCTTCTTTCACTTAGTAATATGCAATTTAGGTTGTTCAATGTCTTCCAAGGGACATCTTGGTTCTTCCGGTTTTTGGCAATTATGAATAAAGCTGCTATAAGCATCTGTGTGCAGGTTTTTGTGTGGATATAAGTTTTCAGCTTATTTGGGTAAACACCAAAAAGCACAATTGCTGGATCTTACGATAAAAGTATGTTGAGTTCTGTAAGAAAACACCAAGCTGTCTTCTAAAGTGGCTGTGCTATTTTGCATTTCCCCCAGCAATGAATAAGAAGAGTTCCTGTTGCTCCACATTCTCACCAATATTTGGTGTTGTCAGTGTTCTAGATTGTGGCTATTTTAATAGGTGTGTAGTGGTATCTCATTGTTGTTTTAATCTGCAATTCTCTGATGACATGATATTGAGTATCTTTTCACATACTCATTTGCTATCTGTATGTCATCTTGGTGAGGTATCTTTTTGGATCTTTTGCCCACTTTTGAATTGGGTTTTCATGTAGTTTAGTTTTAAGAGTTCTTTGTACATTTTAGATATCAGTCTTTCATCAGATGTTTTGTAAATATTTTCTCCCAGTCGGTGGCTTATCTTTTCATATTCTTAACAATGTCTTTCACAGAGCAGAAATTTTTAATTAATAATGACATTTAAAAATAAATTATGTAAAAAACAAATTATCTTGTAATAACAAAGACCTCAGTCATATCTGTACATCTTAGTTGCTAACAAAAGTACTTAATAAGTCAGGATCAAAGTACAAGTTCAGTGGTGAACATCTGGATGTCTCCCTCCAGATTGGCAATGATGAACTAAAACATGTTGACAAAGATTTTTCAGCTCATTTGGCATATTTTTATAAAGAAACCATGCTTGCTTCTAGATACACCTTTATTAAGTGCTTACAAACTGGTTAATAAATCATTCATTCATGAACTTTACAGTGAGTGAGTGGTATGCCTGTTTGGTTAAGAGTATTTTTTCTTACCATTTAGAAAACTGAGAAATGATCTTCCAAAATCATTTCTTTTCTTTATAGTATCTTTTATAATCCTGTTTGCAAGCCTTTTTATTACCCTGGGATAGAATTAACTTGGGCCTAAAGACTTAAAGATTTTTTAAAGTGGCTAAGTGTATTTATATCTTGTCTCCTTTCTTAGATTTTACCTCCTTCTTCACAAAGTTTGTGCTTCATTGTCCTCACCCTATTTAAAGATTATTATTCTTGGATGGGAGAAGATGGTGACATTTCTCTCTGATGGTTTGACACCCAAAAAAGTAAAACCCACATCTGCACCATTGGTGACCTCTGGAAAGAAGAGGCCTAACGCCTAGTGGGGGCCTTCTTGGTTGACTTGTTAGGTCTGGTGTAACTGGTTGAGGCTGAAATGAGTTCCAGATGGGTTGGGTTTTGAGAGTAGAGAAGAGTGTGAACACTACTAAGGATACAGAAAGCCAGTCCATAGGGAGGTTTTGAAGAAGTCAAAGGCATAAAAAAAAGAACCAGCCCACAGGGACACATACAAGCCAAATATGGTACTCTTAGATCATTAAGCCAAAGGAAAACCAAGGCCAGTCTTCGTGGAAGTTAATGAATTCAGACAGTCACAAGTGAGAGAATAATTTTTCCCACATGGGAGAGCAACCTTTGCCTGGTTTTGGACATGGATGAAGTTCAGAGTCCCAAGTACAAGCAGGACTTAAAGGATCCCCATGTGAGAAGCAGTAGGGTCATAATAGGGAAGCGGTTCTCCTTTCTATCACCAGCTAGCATCCTCCCATCTCCCTCCACCCTCCCAGTGACACTGACCTTTCTTGTTACATTCTCCCTCACAATGACTGAAAAAAAATGTCCTTGCCCTTGACATCGTTCAAGGCTTAGCTCATCTGGAGGCTGCTCTTGACCTTATTTGGCATTCAGCCTTGGGTATGTGCCTCTCTGTCCATTTTCTGTACGTGCTTGTAAAAACTGAGCTCATTAGAGAACACCCTGGATGGTCATACTGATACTCTTGGTTCTTATTGTTTTGGAACTGCCCCCCTCTCTTTTTAGCTGTTGCTGTTTTTTTTTCATTATGTACTTCTTTTTGACAACATAATACATTTAACCATTTGCCCTCTTCTCATACTACTAATAGGAAACCACTATTTTTAATTTTCTTGTTTATCCTTCTAGAGGTTTTAAATGAATATTCAAGCAATACAAATATCTATTCTTCCTTTTAGTTTTAAAATTCAAATGGTAGATCTTGCTTTTTCACTGAACACTATTTCTTAGAGCTCTTTCCTTATTGCATAAATAGTAGCCCTTTTATTTACAGCTGAACAACATTTTTTTAAATGCTTTTTTTTTTTTTTTTTGAGATGAAGTATTTTTGCTCTTGTCGCCCAGGCCGGAGTGCAATGACACCATTTTGGCTCACTGCAACCTCTGCCTCCCACGTTCAAGTGATCCTCCTGCCTCAGCCTCCTGAGTAGCTGGGATTACAGGTGCATGCCACCACGCCCAGCTAATTTTTGTATTTTTAATAGAGATGGGGTTTCATCATGTTGGCCAGGCTGCTCTCAAACTCCTGACCTCAGGTGATCTACCAGCCTCTGCCTCCGAAAGTGCTGGGATTACAGGTGCGAGCTACTGCACCTGGCCAGCTGAACAGCATTCTACCATAAGGTTGTATACCACAATCTCTTTAGCCAGTTCCTAATTGTTGAATATTTTAGGTTGTTTCTAATCTTTAGCTAATTACAAACAATGCTGCAATATCATGTTCAAACTTTATCGTCCATGCTTGCTTGTATATCCTCTAATGTAAATTCCTAGGAGTAAAGCTACGAGGTCAAAGCGATACACCTTTGTGATTTTGAGAGGTATTATTATAAAAATTACTACTAAGGTTTATCAGTGCCATGGGTACTGCCTTGGCAATGGATTAAGTACTTTTTTCGTCTCAACTTTGCTATCATGGTATATTATCAAGTCTCCGTTTTAAAATTTATTTGTTAATTTGACAGGTAAAAATATGTTTTAATTCACATTTCTCACGTAAAAGTGAAAGTAAGCATCTTTTTATATGTGACTCATTTCAATGTCCTTTCCTATGCAGTATCTGTTTATATCCTTTGTACATTTCTCTATTGAGTTGTTGATTGTTAACAGAGATTAGCCCTTTGTTTATCATATGAGTTATATATATTTTTTCCAGTTTGCTAATTTGGTTTTTCACTTTGCTGACGGTGATTTCATTATTATTTTTTATTTTTACTTTTGCCAAGCAGTAGTCTTTAAGCACTTTTAAAAAATATAGTTTTGGGTCAAGCATGGTAGCTTATGCCTATAATCCCAGCACTTTGTGAGGCTGAGGTGGGTGGATCACTTGAAGCCAGGAGTTTGAGACCAGCCTGTCCAACATGGTGAAACACCATCTCTACTGAAAATACAAAAATTAGCTGGGCATGGTGGTGTGGGCCTATAATCCTAGTTACTTTGGAGGCTGAGGCAGGAGAATCACTTGAATCCGGGAGGCAGAGGTTTCAGTGAGCCGAGATCATGCCACTGCACTCCAGCTTGGGTGACAGAGACACTCTGTCTCAAAAAAAAAAAAAAAAAGCAGTTTAATTTATAATCAATCTTTTCTTTGATAACTTCTAAACTTTGTACCACAGTGAGAAAAGTAAGAAAATAATTGCTCCATGTCTTTATCTAGTATTCATAAGATTTCAGGTTTTCCATCTAAATTCCATTTGGAATTTATCTAGGCTTATAGTAGAAGGTATGATCAAATTAAATTAATTTTTTTCTAGGTGGTTTCTTAGTTGCCCCAGTATTACTTACTAAGTAGTGTATCTTTCCTTCACTTACACAAGATTAATTTATTAGGTACTAAAGTTCTTTCTGCATTTAGGTCTATTTCTGGATATTTGTCTGAACATGTGCCAATACCACATTGCTTTAATTACTGAGGCTTCAGAGTATATTTTAACCTGTAGAACAGCTAGTTCCCCCTATTGCTCTTCTTTTCCAGAGTATTCTTGTCCATTTCCTAAAACAAACATTTGGATATTTTAATTGGGATAACACTCAATTTATAAATTAACATAGGAAGGATTGACATTTTTATGTTGTTGATTCTTGGGAGAGTTTTAAAGCATTCTTTATGCAGTTCTATAAATTTTTGTTACATTTACTACCAGGGATTTAAAAGTTTGTGTGTGTGTGTTTTGGTTGAGTTTGTAAATGGATTCTATTCTTCTATATATATATAGTTTCTACCTGGCTGTTGTTCCCATCATTATCCTATAGGGCGAAAGGGTCAAATTCAAATGATCTCCTAATTGAAAATCATACATCCACTCACCATGCACTTTCCTTTCATAAACTTTAGGATGCCATGGTTACTTTCTCTTTCGCCCCTGTAACCTTCACTCACTACGCAGTTTCTCCTAGTTGGTCAAACCAGTCCTTGTGATTTCCTTTACCTCTTGAGCAATGAAATCATCTTAAGAAAGGTCAGAGATTTATTAGAGGACCAAAGTCTAGTTTAATGAGGCATCCAGCATTGGTCAAGATGTCGAAATTCCCCATTATTCTTAGGTGTTCCCTTCAGACTTTGTTGGCATTGTCATCTGTTCCAAGCAGGACGTACCTCCAGCCTTCATTTGCTAGGGGATTGCTATGGTTTCATCTGTTTGGCCCCTCCAAATCTCATGTTGAAATCTGATCCCCAGTGTTGGAGGTGGGGCCTAATGGGAGGTGTTTATATCACAGGGGCAGATCCCTCATGAACAGCTTAGTGCAGTCTTTGCGGTAATGAGTGAATTCTCACTCTATTAGTTACTGTGACAGCAGACTGTTAAAAAGAGTGTGGTACCCCCTCCTCTCTCTTTTTGCTTCTTCTCTTGCCATATAATCTCTGCTTCCCCTTCCATCGTGAGTGGAAGCAGCCTGAGGCTCTTACTAGATGCAAATGCTGGCACCACGCTTCTTGTACATCCTGCAGAATCATGAATCAAAGGAAAGTCTTTTCTTTGTAAGCTACCCAGCCTCAGGTATTCCTTTATAGCAACACAAACAGGTGAAGACAGGAGCCATTGCCCCACTCCATTTAGCCTCCTCTTTGCCTTTGCTTTGTCCTAAACAAATTACTGTTTTTCTAACTATCATAGTCACCAATGTCCACGTATTGTATCTCTTTTTACCTCACAGTTCCATCTATCTCTTATTTTGAGTAAATAGTATCTTCAAAAATGTGCTTCTTAGAATGCTGGCACAGGTGTTATATCCAGTGGAAAAGAAGGTCTATTACAGGGCCTATAATTTCCTTCTTCTCCCATATATATTTCTAGCTTTTTTCCTAGTTTGGTAAAATATGCTGGGAGACACGGCATACTGTATACTCCCTCAGAGGGTTCCGGTACATATTAGCACTTTAAAGAGTAAGGAGTTCTGCAGTCAAAAACTATACATCCTACAAACTTCTTTGACCACAGAAGCCTAACTGACATGCTGCATTACTAACATTGTATGGAACACACTTCAGGGGATGCAGCCTCAGGGCTAAAAGCACACAAGTCTGTCTGAGTTATTATGCCCCGGACACCTGTGCTGTCAATCATCTACTTGGACTGAAGTGTCAAGTTCACCCATGAACGATAACAGCGAGACAGCATTTGAATTCAAATTGGCTTATTTACCCTCAGGATGACTACATAATTTTGGGGACCCAATTTTACTTGCAGCAAAATGAAAATGCAGGGCCCTGGCCAGGGGTGGGGCAGTCAATCTCCCCTTCCCACAGGACCCCTGCCCCAACCCACAGTAGACCAGTGACCACTCCACTACTCCAGATGTGCTTGGTACTTGGATGAAGGTGGGCAAGAAACCCTCGCCAACATGCCCACCAAATGTGCCATAAGAGGTGGCATAAGGAATCTGTTCAGACCCATGGGATAAGGGGGAGGTCCCTCTCCTGCCTGAGGGTTCACACACAGGCTGGCCTCCTTCAGGCAAGGCCATGAAGAATTCCTCTTTCTCACTAGGGAGGATGGAAGCTTCCATATGGGATAGAAAAAAAAACCCGTGAAAGAAGCTAGATATGTGTAAAGGCGTAGAGGGAAATTGAGCAGAAGAATATGACAGTATACACACCTGGAGCTGGTGATAAGGATGAGATCATCCATGCATGGTGAGGCCAAGCCCTCTTAAAGGAAGAGCAGCAGATAAGGGTCCTACTGAGTGGATAGGATACACTTTCCCTGCTCCTAGCCCCAGCCCTGCCACTTCCAGGAGGATACTGTGTTTTCTATTTACAATTAGCTAGCAAATCCCTGCAGGGATTCAGGAAATCCTCTTACTGACTGCTCAGCAGGTTGCTTCCTGGGGTGCATTCCCTAAGATTCACCCAGAGCACCTGCAAAATCTACCCTCTCTGGATTTGCTGTACCAGCAAGGGATTCCAACAGAAGAAACCTGGAGGATCCCTCACACATATCTGAAGGTTTTCCTGGTGGCTGCGCAAGTGAGGTTTTCATCTGGCCTTCACTCTGAGTAGGGGTCCATTACTCTGGAAGGGCAGGGAGTGTGGGAAGACACCTTGGTCACCTAAGTGGCAATAAGGAACACAGCTTGATTTCTGGGCTGTGACATGGTGCTTCTGGCAGGAAGAGATTTGTATCTTGGGGCTTAGTCTCTGATCAAGAGGATCTGAAATAAGCCTGGGAAAATATGAGTGCTTTTTGAACATAGCCAGAATAGCTCTTCTTGAATCTCTTTTCCATATGGCATTTCTTTATGTGATGTTTTTCAATTAGAAGGAAGTGTTCCTCTGCTAAACACCCCTGAAACCAAAAATGAACCAGCCAACCAACCCACCAAACAATGGATCAGCCAACTGATACATCAAACAATGGACCAACCAGCTAGCCCACTGAACAATGGACCAGCCAACTGACCCACAGAACAACTGACCAGCCAACCAGCCCACCAAACAATGGACCAGCCAACTGACCCATCAAACAATGGACCACCCCACCAGCCCACTAAACAATGGACCAGTCAACCAACCCACTGAACAACGGACCAGCCAACTGACCCACAGAACAATTGACCAGCCAACCAGCCCACCGAACAATGGACCAGTCAACCAAACTATCAAACAATGGACCAGCCAACCAACCTACCGAACAATGGACCAGCCAAACAAACTATTAAACAATGGACCAGTCATTCAACCCACCAAACAATAGAACAGCCAATCAACTGACCAACCCAACGATCAAATGACAAAGTTTAAAACCATTGCTGTATTATACACATACTCACACATAGACACATGCATACATGCACCCATGCATTCACATAACTCCACTACTCCCTGCCACACAGAATTTCTCTTCCTTTTTTTCTGTTTCAAGTGCCTAGTACCCAGCATTCCCATACAACTTGGCCTTGGAACTATTTAAGACACCATTGCTGGTGCTCAAGCTCCCACCTGTTTGGTTTCACACCTTGGTTTCCAGGTTTCCAGCCCCACGAACTGGTAACTGGATCTTGAACTTGGCTGTGGTTTCTGCTATTTTGAGACCATCACACCCTGCAGTGTCTGCCACCTCCTCTATGCTGTGCCTGGCTCCTAGGACAGCACCATGGTCTGGCCTTACCCGCTACAGACATCATCTGACTTGAACACATACAGCAGCCGACAGGGCCTCCCAATTCTCAGAGCACTCAACCTACAGAGCCACAATAGCACTCTGCTCTGCTGTTCTCGCCGCTTCTGGGAGTGATTTCTTATTCATGCCTTAACTCAGCATATGGATGTTTCTGTTTTATGTGTGGTTTTTATTAATGCTAGGTCCCCTGGCAGTTCAGTGCATAAAAGGACATGACTTGGGTTCTACATGACTGTGTTGTAAGTGGCCTGCATTACTGTACTTCTTGGGCATTATTTGCATAAAAATATTTCACCTCTTCAGAAGGGGAAAACATCAGTATGGGAAAAGGAATCCAGAAGATTCATGGACAGAAAACACATCATGGGTTTGCTCTTATCATTTGGCAGCTCCAGAGTAGTTTTCCACTCTCTGAATAATTTATTATCATTTTTATTGTCTTCTCTATCCAGGTTGACATTATTTTCTGCTTTACTGATACAGGCCCTGCTTCTCTGAGAAAGGAGACAGCAGACGCTGTAGCTGAATTCTAGGGGAACCTGGGTGGGTCCCAGGGTGTCTAGAAGGGCTTGAAGCTAGGCCAACTGCACCCAAAAGCTCAGGGGAAAATCAGGGTCCTGATTGCTCTCTGGGGTCAGGTTAGAGAGAGTGAACTGCTGCTGCCCTGGTAGAATTCTCCATCTGAGCCACTCCTCCTACCTCCTAAACCCCAAGCCTCTGCCACTGGCAGCCTTTCCTAGCTCAGTAACACATCTTCCTAACAGAGGCCAGAGTACTACTCTCTCTAAACACCACCTTTGCTTCAGATGCTGTGGAAGATCATATTTTCCAAAGGTGGTAGCAGCAATACCTCCCATTGCACGTAGTCTTCCCCGAGATGATCTTGCCACCCTCCAGTCAAGAGGCAAAGTTGATGTCCCCCTCCCCCTTGAAACTGGGCAGACTCATGACTGCCTTAACATAAACTATGGTGGAAGTGACACTATGTGACTTCGAGGCTAGGTCCTAAAAGGAAGAGTTTCTGCTGTGTGTCCACTGAGACCTCTGGGGCTCTGAGCTGCAACCATGAACACAGTGTGATTACCATGGGCCACCCTCCTGTGAGGAAGCCCAGGCCATCAGAAGAGGCCATGTGTAGACCCTGAGGTTGGCAGCTCCAGCTTAGGTGGCCCATGACAACAAGCATCAACCTCCAGACATTGGAGGAAGACAACAGATGTGTCTAGCCCCCAGTTGTTGAGTTGTCCCCCTCCAGCACACGCTCTAAATATCATGGAGCAAGGGTAAAGCCATCCCTTGATGCCAACAAAGGAGTTGTTAATGCCACTAAGGTTCAGAGTAGTTTGTTAAAGAGTAACAGTAACTGAAACAGATATAGATTCTCAAATCCCATAGCAGGAAGCAATCCCAAAGGAATTTGGGTATTTATCCAAAGGAAAATAAATCAGTATCTCAAAGGGATACCTGCACTCACATGTTTATCACAGCACTATTCACAAGAGCCAAGTTATGGAATCAACTTACGCGTCCATCAGTGGACAAATGGATAAAGAAAATGTGGTATGTATACGCAATGGAATACCATTCAGCTGTAAAAAGGAATAAAATCATGTCATTTGCAGCAACATGGATGGAACCGGAGTTCATTCTGTTAACTGAAATAATCCAGGCACAGAAAGAGAAATACTGCATGTTCTCACTCATGCAGGAGCTAAAAATACTTGATCTCAAGGACATAGAGAACAGAATGATAGTACCAGAGACTGGGGAAGGTAGGTGGTCGTAGAGGGTAGGAGTGAAGAGAAATTGGTTAATGGGGACAAACATACAGTTAGATAAAAGAAAAAAGTATTAAGAAAAAAGACTAGGGTGACTATGCTTAGCAAACAATATTTTGTATATTTCAAAGTAACGAGAAAAGAGGACATGAAATGATATCAATGCATAAAAATGACAAATACTCAAAGTGATGGATACCCCCAATACTGACTTGATCATTATATAGTCTATGCATGTAAAAAACACATTTACACATAATACATATTTTATATAGATAAAAAAGTTAGCAGGACTTTTAAGACCCTAAATGCACAAATCCTCTAAATTCTTCTCTTCCAGCACTCAGTGAGTTTTAGGAGCTTTTGAAATTCTAGCCAGTATAAATGTGGAATTGAAACTTCCTGAAGATGGGTTTTTACTCTCAGTTCAATCAGATGGCATAACGGAACTTCCCCTGTGCTAGTCTACTAATTTCAGACCTGACTAATTTCCAAAAAAAAAAAAAAAAAAAAAAAAAGTCTGATAATCAAGCACTTCTTTTTCTAAAACTTACTTTGTCATTCAAGGGCTCTTTCAGAATAGGATGTCTATCATTCGGAATGATAGAGGAACAGCTTATTATAAGGACAGAGGGAAATGATTCCTGCATTGCTCCTTGGAGATTACCTGCCAAGAGCTGCTCTTAGCAAGTCTACTCTGATTGTGAACACAAGATTGGCAATACCACCATTGTCCATGCATAATTTCTTCCTTCCCCCCACCCCTTTCTACTAGCACCTAACCAGGCACTGTGCAAGGTGCTGGGGATATGCAGGTAAGCAAGACAGACATGATCCCCGTCCTTGTGGTGTTCAAAGATGGACATTTTCTGTCCAGATACTCTTTAAAATCTTTTTTGTTATATTCAGAATAAAAATAAAGCCACATGGAAGCTTTTGGCCAGTAAGGATATCTAAGTATGCATGGTGGAGGATGTAGGCTCTCAGACTGACTCCAACTCTGAGCTTGTGGGGAGAGTTGGAGACTGTAGTAATGAGTGTCATGCTAGCTGTGAGGTTCAACTCTTCAGTTCAGAGGGTTGGCACACAGAAGTTGAGTTTTGATTCATGTTATTGGTTGACAGGTGTCATTTAACCCCTTGGTGATCCTTCTCCCGCCTTGCAGCTATGCCATCCCTTGAAGCTTGGGGATTCTGTCATGTGGCCAGTGGGATGGGGAAGTGGAGGAAAATGCCCATCTGCTTATCTGTCTTGGTTGACTCCTAGCCCTTTGGAGGGAAGTCACTTAGCCCAAGTTAGATGCCAGGCTGGGAGATGTAGTAGTCTCTGGCTGCACAGCCCTCCCTGCAGCAACCCTTTACTATAGCAGGAGGAGCAGGGATCTTGGCTTCAGAGTTACCCATCTCTGTCTCAGAATGATGTGTCTTTGCAAAGTCAAACAGGACACTAGTGGCTTGCTTAGGACTCCTGAGAGCTAGGGGCTTGGTCAGGAAACCTAGAAGGTGCTAACTTTCCTCTTTAGGAAAGATCTATTACACACTTCTTACATCCCCTAAAAGGATTCTGCAAAATGCATGTTTACATGTGTCCCTCAATATAGTTCGGGAATTCCCTCCACTTGTTACATGGGAGAAAACATCTTATCCAAGAGACAAAGGCACTTCATAAGCTGGACATAAATATGCCAACTTTCATCCAACTTTAATAAAACAAAACACGCTATTATTATTTTTTTGAGGTGCAGTTTCACTCTGCCACCCAGGCTGGAGTGCAGTGGCACGATCTCTGCAACCTCTGTCTCCTGGGTTCAAGCAATTATCATGCCTCAACCTCCCGAGTAGCTGGGATTACAGGTGTGCGCCACCACACCCAGCTGATTTTTTGGTGTATTTAGTAGAGACAGGGTTTCACCACATTGGCCAGGCTGGTCTGGAACTTCTGACCTCAAATGATCTGCCCGCCTTGGCCTCTCAAAGTGCTGGGATTACAGGCGTGAGCTACCGTGCCCGACCAAAACAAACAGTTTAAAAATAACCAATAAGCATTTGGAAGACCCATCCCCCATCTCCATTAATTCATAGTAAAATACTGACAAGCCTGTCTCCACTTTGTTGGCGGAACACTTAAAGTCTTTCTTTGAAAAAGTTCTCTTCTGTTTTTCCCTCAGAGAAACATGTAGCAAAATAATGCTATCTAGTGTCTAATGACGTGTTTCTGCAACAAGGGAGCTTTAGTATCCAGTGCTTTTAATTTATTTTATTATAAATTAATAATGTATATACGATTGGGAGTAACTCATTAAATGTAAGTGTCATAAAATAAGGCACTTAGGTAAGAAAAGTGTGGAATGATTCTGATGCACTCCTGAATGTTACATGAAGTACATAAATCATCTTTGTTTTCTCTCTGCTCAACATAGAATCCAGCAGAGGAGGTGAATGTAATTAGTACAGTTGTATTTTAAACGATCCAGGAAGCATATGAATAGAACTTGCCCTAATATCAGAAAAGGGAGATTACTCTGGCCAACTGGATTTTTTGTCTTTTTAACAAACTCAGCTAGACAGTTTGAGGTGTGGTCACAAAAACCAATATGCACTTTAAATAATTAACAGCTTTCCAAGAACAAGTTCACCAGCTGGAAGACACAGTGAACGCACTCACAGCTGGAACCTCCCTTTGAACAGGATGACCCAGGCTGGAAAATACATCAGAGGAAATTTCCTAGGGACCCTCCTGTGGAACCCCCTTCTCTTTTAGGACCAGATCTGCAGTGGGTTGGGGAGTGGGTGGAGGGGATGCCTGGCCCAAGATGGGATAGGCATGTGGCCCCATCTGTTCTGGCTTATGCTTGAAGTAGACACAGCTGCATTTTGGGGAAGTGGAGGCTGACTCTATGGAGCACTTAGCATAGACACTGGCTATCCAAAAGCATGTGCTTTGATTTTGGTTTAAAAATCCGGCGTAGCAATTTCCAGTGATTCCTCTTCCCACTGGCTCCTGGTTCATTAGCCAAGGAAAGCTTATGTGGAATGTGATATCACAAAATAACATGGGAGAGCATGCAAGTGCCAAAAAGTCTTCACCCTACGGCTCAATTAGAAATGGATTATTACTCAAAGCAATATGGCATGTGCAGAAAGGCCAGCAAGGAAGAGACTGGACAATGAACAACAATAATCACCACTCGAGTAATCGTTGACCAGCAGCAGGGGTAGCAGTGACCACTGTTACTGCAGCACTGACCCAGGGCCGTGTTCCAGTGAGCTGATTTGCACCCCAAACCTTGAAGCCCACTGTGTAAACAGGCATTATTGGCTCCATTTTTTTTTCTTTTTTGAGACAGAGTGTCACTCTTGTTGCCCAGGCTGGAGTGCAGTGGTGCAATCTCAGCTCACTGCAACCTCCGCCTTCTGGGTTCAAGTGATTCTCCTGCCTCAGCCTCCCAAGTAGCTGGGATTACAGGCATGTGCTACCATGCCCAGCTAATTTTGTATTTTTAGTAGAAACGGGGTTTTGCCATGTTGGTCAGGCTGGTCTTGAACTCCTGACCTCAGGTGATCCACTCGCCTCTGCCTCCCAAAGTGCTGGGATTACAGAAGTGAGCCACCACGCCCATCCTGGATCCATTTTTAAATATGAGAAAACGGAGGCTGCAGGAGCCCTTACAAATAACTTACTCAAAGTCATGTGAGGTGTAAACAGTGGATCTGAGAACTGGAACAAGCCTGACTCAAAGCTCATGTCCCTTCCCTCGACACGTGGTCTCATTCCTTTCTATATCCCTGGAGCCTCCTGTGGGTACAACACTTGTAGGTACTCCTGTGCCACATGGGGCAGGAAGGTGGGCTAGTTATTTGGGAAGCCAGTATAATGTCTGTTTCTATAAAGGGCAGGGTGGTCATTCCAATTTAGCTAGCATTTGTATACAATAAAGGCAAAAGGGGTGCCAGTGGAAAAGAAAAGAAAGAAAAGAAACACATCTGCTTTAGCTTCTGCATGGCACTAGCATGTTTTCTCCTTTTTGCTTTTAAGCTTTCAAAAAATAAAAAGCGTCAAGAGCTTGACAGGACATTGCTGTCTAGACAAATGGATCACCTCACATTTCCATCTGGCTTCCAGCTCATACCTGGAACGTCATGACAATGGTAAGTTCCACTTCAGTTCTCTGCCTCTCCTGTCAGGACTTGTCTTAAAGTTCATCTCTGCCAAGAAAGGCTCCTTCCTCCTGCAACAGCCTAAAATAATGACAGGGCACAATGCTGTCCTTCTTGCTGTGGGCTCCAAATCATCTACCTGGTCTGAACTGAATCTTTATAAGGAGGAAGACTCAGTTACCTGGGGTTCTACTATGTTATCATCATCATCATTATTATTTTATGACCTCCTCCTCCTCATCATTTTAGGACCTCCTCCTTGTCTATACACACACACACACACGCACACACTAGACACACACATACATACGTGTGTGTGTGTGTGTGTGTATATATATATATATATATATTTTTTTTTTTTTTCAGACAGGGTCTCACTGTCACCTAGGCTGGAGTGCAGTGGCACGATCTTGGCTCACTGCAACCTCTGCCTCCTGGATTCAAGCGATTCTCCTACCTCAGCCTCCCAAAATGCTGTGACTACAGGCATGTGCCACCATGTCCAGCTTTGTATTTTCAGTAGAGACGGGGTTTCATCATGTTGGCCAGGCTGATCTTGAACTCCTGGGCTCAAGTGATCCACCCGACTCAGCCTCCCAAAATGCTGGGATTACAGGATGAACCACCATGCCCGGCCCTCCCCCTCATCATTTTATGACCTCATAATCATTATCATTATCATCATCAGAATCATTTTATGACATCATCATCCTCACTTTATGATTTGGAGAGAGCAGTAGGCATGGTTTGAATGAGTTTTGGTATCCACATTAGGAGTCAACCAAAGATGGATAGGAAATCCCCGGACCAAGAATAGTTTGGAACTTTATACACACTATCATGTTTAATTTTGTTCATTTCAAACACATGGTCTACACAGGAGCTGTGGGAGCCCACAGGAGGGGCACTCAATCCCACAGTAACCTTTGGAAGTGGGAATTAAAGTCTCCATGTTTTTTCGGGTAAGAGCTGAGACTAAGAGCTTTCAGTTGACTTATCTATGACCATGTTGCCAAATAAAGGAAGAGCTGAGTTTCCTGCCTAAACTATCTAATGGCAAGCATGTGTTCTTATCGTCTATCGCAATATTGCAACACGGGTTAGTAGCACTCCTACCCCTGTTGCTCCATTCTGCCCAGCCACTGCCTCCAGGTTCCTTCCTATGAGGAGAGATAGTGTTGACCCACTTCTTTCCTGGTAGTATTTCTGGAGAGGTCTGAGGCTGCAGAGAACAGTGCTCTCCTGCCCTTTCTCTGAGCATCTCTGGATTCATTGATAACATGAATGAGTGGGATCAGAGAATCCTCAAAGTAATATTTTTGATCTTTCCAGGTCTCTGTGCAGATGATCTTTTGCTAAATGTGGTGAGATTTTTAAGTTTCAATGTGCCTATCGGCTGGCTCACTAGTCTTGACTCAATGATGAGAAATCACATGGAAAGTAAGAAATGACTCCACATTTCTTACATCGGGATGGGGTGGTGCCTGAGCATACTGGTTACATCCTGCAAATCTGTACACACTTGCAACTTTTGTTTGCCACCTACATGGGCCCTCCTCCTCATCTGACCCGCACAAAGATTAACTGCTCCTCGAAATCCACCAGTTGAAGGATGCTCCTCTGGGAGACCATCCTTCATTGCTTCCCACCTTTGATTTCACTGTCACACTGATCTCGCAAATATTCACAGGGACCATGGCACTTAATGCTAAAAATGTTATCAAATCCCTTGTTGATAATTCCAGCCTGAGGTAACATGACCCCACAAGAGTCATAATTACACTCATATGGCAGTTATTTAAATGGCTGTTATTCTTCAAACCCACACCTTAAACACAAACATGAGCATTGGAACTGACCTTTCAAAGAATTTCAGTGAAATTGAAATAACATTGCTATAGCTGAACAAAACAAGCTCTGGAGTTATAAGGTTTTAAGACAGATAACCTTCTTAAACTGCTAAACTTCAAGGCCATATCCTTGATATCTGTTCAAAAATGAATAGCAATCTCAGATAATTGGGATATGGGATGGCTGAAGTATAGAAAAAAAGGAGATCAAGAGGTAATGAAAATGTTCTGCTTGCCTCAGTGAAAGCCTAAAAATCACTTGTAGAAAGAATATTCTGAACTTGTCTGTAGGGGTGTTTGGCTGTCATTGAATTTCACTGGGATGAAGCCGGCATCTGTTAACTGAGATGTGGTGGTGGGTGGGGGAGATGCCAGAGGAAAAATAAATGAGCTAATCTGTGAATACCACAATGATAGGATGAAAGGGAAGACTCTATAGAGTGGTGGGACCTGGTGTAAACTCAGGAAGGTGATGTCACCATCTGGGGCACGTGGACAATGTTCTGTTTCATTTCACCACTGAGGTATTCTTGAATATGGCAAGTGTTGTCTTAAAACAGGCAGAGACAACCCAAACCTATTCAGCCTCCCCCATCTCATTTCTTCCTTTGCTGACACCGGTGCCCATTATGACTTCTCATTTACACTTGGAGCATTGATTACATGATTTCCTGTGGCTGTACCAGACATCTGCTACTCAGCTGGCTACGTGTGTGTATGTGTGTGTGTGTGTGTGTGTGTGTGTGTGTGTGTGAGAGAGAGAGAGAGAGAGAGAGAGAGACAGAGACAGAGTGCACGGGACATGGCATTTTGCCTTAGGCTAGCCAAATCTTCAGGCTATACATGAGGATGTGTATGCATAATTGCCATTATTCACCACCACACTCAAGCCATGGGCCAAATTACAAACTGTAGTCTTCCAATATTTTGTCAATTTTTTCTAAACCAGTTACAAAAATAAACAAACAAACAACAAAAACATCAACTGTAAGAGTTCCGAATGTAGTTCATCACTTTCTGTGTGGATAATTCTTAGAAATCAGACAGGAAAGGTTGGGTGCAGTGGCTCATGCCTGTAATCCCAGCACTTTGGGAGGCCAAGGCGAGTGGATCACTTGAGAGCAGGAGTATGAGATTAGCCTGGGCAACATGGCGAAACCTCACCTTTACAAAAACTATTTAATACAACAACAACAACAACAAAGAAATCAGACAGGAAATGAGACTGCTATAAGGTAGGAGGAAGGGTGAAGGTAAAGGAAATTTCCACTTGATCTCGTCACTGCTGTATCTTCAGTTCCTAGAACAGCACCTGAGACAGAGGTGCTGGAAAGATTTTGTGGAATGAATGAAGTACTATCTCTCTCCTAGGATGAGGGGCCCCGTCACCCTGTTTCCAAAAGGGCCTTACTCTATAAAGAACAACTGTTGATCCAGGAACAACAGGCTGGAATGTGTCTGGGGCTCAGGGTAAGAAACACATCAGCTTTCTGAAATGTGAGGCCTGACAGCAGGAAGGCAGGGAGATGCTGGGCTTTGCTAAATGGGGCTCCCTTGGCAATGCCTTAGCATTTACCATCGTGCCTGAAAAACTGCACGTATATTTCATGGAAAGAAGATACTCCCCATGTTTTCAGAACACTTGAGTTTGGTGAAAATGACAATTAGAATGATTTTTATTAACAGAAGAGTGTGATGTAAGTTTCAAAAAGTTGACAGTTCAAATAAGCTTCATAATACTTCAGGATTCACACTCAAAATTCTTGCTACTGCTCAGGAACTAGGCATCCTGTCCCCTAACAAACAAACACCTGACAGTCATTCCACCTCTTATGTGAATTGGGACCATATGCTACAGCCAGTTACATAATTAGTACCATGAATCCTACTTTTGAAAGCAGCTCTGATTATACCAGAAACTTCTGGAGGCTCCACTTGCCTGGCGAATACAGCCCCAATTCCTTGATCGGGCACCCCAAGTCCTTCCCATTGGACCTTCAGCTGAATTTGGAGTCCCAAGATCTACTGTGCCCTTGTCCCTCACACCCAAGCTACAGCCAGGACAGTCTGCCCTCAGCTCTTGCCCCACTTCCTCCTTATATTTTATTTTATTTATTTTTTTAATAGGAGACTGTCTCCCACTCAGTTGTGAGTTCCTTAGGGTCAAGAACAACAGCTGTCATTCACGTCTGTCCATGTGCCCACATAGATATCAAGGAAGTATTTGTTGACCTGGATTGACCTCCAGCCTTGTCCTTCATTCCATTTTCTACAGAGTGACAGCAGCTGCATTTTGAAAGATCCAATCTGATCATTGCTTCCATGACTTCTGCTGATATTCATACTGGAAGTGAAACTCCTCAGCATAGCGTAGGAGGCTCGCCAGCATCTGCTTCACCTAACTGCCGGGTCTTCTCTATCACCTTACCCCACTCACATCCTACATCCTAGGAAGAGCTCCGTGTTCTGTGTCCAGCCTGTGTCCTTTATGCAGGCTACTGTCTTAGAATATTCTTGACCTTCTCCTTCAGCACCTAGAGAACCACCTGCTTGTCCTTAAATAAATTGTTTCTGGCTAACTTATTTATTTATTTATTTTTTGACACAGGGTCTCACGCTGTTACCCAGGCTGGAGCGCAGTGGCCTGATCACTGCTTATTGCAGCCTCAACCTCCCAAGGCTCAGGTGATCCTCCTGCCTAGTCCCCTGAGTAGCTGGGACTACAGGTGCACCATCACGCCTGGCTAATTTTTGTATTTTTAGTAGAGATGGTTTTGCCATGTTGTCAAGGCTGGTCTTGAACTCCTGGACTCAATCAATCTGCCCGCCTCAGCCCCCCAAAGTGCTGGGATTACAGACATTAGCCACAGTGCCAGGCCCTATCTAACTTCTTCTAAGAAACTTTTGTACCCTGCCCCAGGACACATGTATCTGGGCCTTCCCCCACTCTCAGCTACCTTGCATGCACCCCCACCCTGTTTGGCTATCTGACTCCCTTTCAGGTTTTGGGCTCCTGGAGGACAGAGTCCATTTATCTTGTAGTTCTAGTGTATTGCCTAGAGAAGATGCACAGTAACTATTTTCAGAACAAAGCTCCAGATTGCAACTGCTCCACTCTGCTCTTTAAACGGCCAATGAATGTTACAGCTGCAAGACCCGATGTGGTTCCTGCGTAAGTCTGGGTGGCAAGGTACACACACCCGGCCCTTGCAGGGTTTAAGATGAAAGGCATCTAAACTGCCCTTTTCCCTTTCTGGGCTCTACTGTTGCTCAGAATATCTGAAGCAGAATCAATTGGCTGGCTTACAGAAAGCCTGGAACTACAAAAGGCAGAGAAAAACATCTGTCACCACTGCACCGTTCACTTTTTTTGGCAGCCGCGTGATAGCAGAAGGTCTCAGCATTTGCTTTTGAAAACAGGTCATTACTGCTGCAAATTCCTGGAGGACCTTTGGACAAGAATGAAAATGCCCCAGATCTGCTCCAGCTCTGCTGACCTCTCAGATCTGAAAAGCTGCATTCCTGTTCCAGGGTCAGAGGGGCCAGGAGGCTGTGTGTCATCACACCTGTGCTCAACAGTCTCTCCCAAACACAGACCTGATACAGCCACCTCCCTGTGCCTCCCCCAGACGCTAGGTGGTCCAGGAGACTGTGGTTCCCAAGCAGCCGCAAGCATCTCATGACTGAAGCCCTCTGAGTTCTGAGCACTATTGCTTCCTCAGAACATTCCTGAGGCCAGCTTCAGTGAGAAACAGGGAAGATAAGGGTTGGGCTGCCTATCATATTGGAGAAGGAAGCAGCTCATTGTACACCCGGATGGTTGAGTGCTTGCTGGAAAGACTATAAGGCGGGGGCTGAAAACCCATATGAGGTTTGCCCATTCACATCTAATTCCTGACAACAGTATCTGATCATGAGAAGCCCTGATCAGTGTTCTTTTATGCCCTGTGAAGCCACTAGGGCCACAGGTTGATTTCTTCAGGACTGACACTTGCATGCAGCGTAAGGGTTGGCACTCTTGTAGTTTAAATTGGCCACCATGAGGCAGCCAATGAACAAAGCAGAGGCAACAGCCTTCAGTATAACCCGCAGAGGCTATCACAACACAGTACTGGTTCCTCGCATTTACACAACATGTTACAGTTTATAGGGCGCTTTCATGTACAGCGTGTCATTTGATCACACAGCAGTCTTTTGTGCAAGACAGTGCATATATCATCACCTCCCATTTACAAATGGGCATCTGAGGCTCTGAGAGCTTTGAGGACTTGACCACGGAGCCTCCTGTCATGAGTGGCAGAAGACCAGGGCTCGAAGAGGACCACGGCTCAAAGAGGACAAGAGCTCGAACATCCTCTGGGGCCCAGTGGATTCACTCATCAGTTCTACATGGTGAGGTGAGTCCTAGTTCTAACATTTGGTAAAATCAGCAGCATTAAAAAAAAAATCTGTAGCTGGGACTCAACAACTCCAGAGCATTTACAGTTAAAGTGCAGCCCGTGGGCCAGCAGCACTAGGATTCCCTGGAAGTTCCTAAGAAAAGTGGAATCTCAGACCCACCCAGACCTACTGAATCAGAGTCTGCCTTCAACAAGACCCCAGGGAGCCTCACAGGGCGTTGCAGTTTGCGGAGCTCTGTGCTGGGGAACACATGCCTTCCTCTCTCCGCTCTGGCTTCACCCTGGGGAAGCAGCTCAGGTGGGGAGGGTTTAGAGAAAAGAAGCTTTCATCTGATTGCCTCCTGATAACTGCAAGAAAAGCTGCTGTATTTGTCCAGCTCCCCTCTCGGTGGAACAGGTCTCTGTTCATCTCCTTTTCTTCCCAGCTCCCTGCTGAACACTTTTAGCCAACAGACTCATCTCAAACAACTCAAAATCTCTCTGGCGTTAATTCTGATAAAAGCATGAAGATGAAAGATGTGATTTCAGTCCTCCTTGATCTCTGAGAATCCTAAAGTCTGTTTAAAGTACTCCCAATATGAGCTGTGACAGAGTTGTGATTTCCTAAGGAAGGTCTGTGATGTTAAAATTTTTCTCTCCTTTTGAGGAAGGATCTCTCTTCACCCCTCCAATGGTGTATATGGCTTGATTGACATGCTTAATAATTGGCTGGTAAATTAGCAGCTCTGCCTAGCCACAGGGCGAACACAGCTTACAATCAGAAAAAACAAACAAAAACAAATACCAAAAAACAAAACAGAAAAAAACTTTTTTAAAGAGCTGGAGCAGAATGTGAAGACAGAAATTGGGAAAGGTTTTAACAAGTTTCACTAATTAAGTTGGGATTATCCTCCCTCTTTTACATTGTTCACCAGTTAACAGGGCAGTCACCAGATTGTTTTAATGATTCTTTTTGAGCACTTTTTATAGGAAGACAATAGGTTGAAACCAAGGTGCTGATGTTTTTCTATGTATAACTAATCTTCAATGACCTTTCATTTTTTCCTACTTTGACCACATAAGCACCACTGATCTTGATTCCTTCTGTGTGGTTTTCAGCACAATAGTTTAATGGTGTCAGGCCTGCCCTAAGTGGCTGGTGGTGACAGTCTTCTCCCCAGGTAAGTGGTAGCCATGGAATGCATTTGGGACAACAGTCAGTGTTACCACTTGGGGGGGCCTCTTTCAGTCTGTTTGGTTGAAGGTAGCAGGAAAGAAGCATTTCATCTTCCCTCCCAAAAATTCTTGATCAAGAAAATGCATATAAGCTCACTTTTAGCATTTCATTAGAGGCAGTAGCATAGCATCCTAATCAGTTTTAATGAAAGGCAAATGCCTAAGTACAAATTAAATACACTTAGGGATACTTAACTGTTAAATACATCATTTACTAAATATTAGCTTTTCTCTGGGACTATTTTACTCTTGCCTTTGGGACAATCTTGGGCCCTAATGATTTGTTTCCTTCTGTTTTTTGGCTTCTATTCAGAAGAGGGTGCATTAAGTGCCTCTTTAGCAATTTCTGGCTGGTCCATGAGCCACTGGTTTAGGTCAACCCTGAGGATCAGAATTCTTTGCACCAAAGCCATTTCACTAAGGGGACACGTGAGACTGGCCATGTGATTCTATTCAAGCTCCATCAGGGCCCCCTCCTCCAGAATTCATGCTGTGATTTACAAGTAGGTCTTTTAAAGGAGCCAGGCCAAATTCCCTCTGAACATTAAAAAAGTATCACACCGTACTTCCAGCTACAAGTTTACAGGGACAAAATGGTCAATTCCCAGAAAGAAATTCTGGTCCAGGTGTAGACCTCCATTTCCAAACCTCTTTGTTCCTTGGACCCAATGATGTTTTTAGCTATCTTGTATCTTCTAAGGGGAACTTCAGGACATAGCAATCTTACGGGGGTATGTGTTTGGCAGAGTGGGGTGTGGTGGGGAAGAAGGCAGTGGTGAAGGAATGAAGACTCTTAAATGCTCAATTTCTCCTCACCTCTGGGACTGATAAAAGATGAGTTTCCAGGGCCTGCTGTGTCACCTTGGCCAGCATTCATTTCTGGTTTTTTTTTTTTTTGACTAGCCCTGATTTGGGACAGCCCTTGACATGGCCCACAGAAGGCCTCCACTTTGGGGAAACACCAGATGCTCTTACAGGCACAGATGAGCGCCACGGGTCAACACCGACAATGTGACTCCCGGGGAGGGCTGCATGAGCCCTCCTGCATACTGAGGTAGAGGTTGAGGTCAGGGTTTCTGGCCTCTTTTTGAAAGGGACGTCATTCCAATGGACTCCATTTGAGAAAACAGAGTCAACAAAGTCCAGACACTGCTTTGGTTTTTACCATCACAGTGGGAGATATCCGGACCCATGCAATTACATACCCGAAGCAGGGCATGTCTTGGGATCAGAAAGAGGATGAGTCAGGAAGTCTCCGCAGCGAACATCTCCGTGAGGAAAGTCAGCTACAGGAAGCGACCGAGTGACCTGGCCCCATGGCCTTGCGGTCCTCACCCCAGCTTGCTAAGGGATGAACTGCGCTACACAGTTCTCCCATTTCTAAGCTTTCTGGGAACCTACTACTTGCTGTCTCTGGAAGACACTGCTGCCTGCTTTTATATAAAGGGGCTCCCAGGGCTGAGGGGCAGGAGGCAGAAAGGCAGAGGAACGAGGCGTTCACTACCCAGGGTAGAGAGAATTCGGCTCCCTACCCCACTGAGAGAGCAGGTGCATTCACTGCGACATCTCTCCACGGGCTCCCACTGTCTCATCCCAGCGCCTGCCACCAGGGGCAGCTCTGCAGAGTCAGCGCTGGATGGAGCAGCCCCGGGTCAGGAGGCCTCCTCATGCAGGACGCGCTTACCTGTATCTCTGCTTCACAGACTGCTTCTCTGTGGACTTGCAGACGTGCCCCACGTAGTACAACGGGAAGAAGAAAAAGTTCCAGTTGGTGGCAAACCACGTGAGGGTGAAGGGCGCGTCGAACTTCCTGAAGGTCAGCTTGGCGAGCTGCGTGGAGCCCGCCCACGAGGAGCACACGCACAGCACGACCGCCACGCCCCAGAAGATCTTCTTGAGCTGCGCCCGGGAGCACGTCCAGCAGCGGCGGCTGGCTCTCCCGCCGGTCTCCACCCCGGCCGGCGCCTGGGCCTCCGCCAGGCCCGGGGAGTCCCGGGGGCGCTCCTCCCCTGGGGAAGAGAAGGGCGTGGTTAGCAGGGCCTGCAGACTTCACCCCTGCACTTAGCAGGGCGCTGCCCTGCAGCCATTGTCACCGCCAGCTACCTGGGGGCCGGGGGAGATAGCGGGCGCAGGGGCGGCTTCTAGGACGGCTGTGTGACACCAAGCTGCAATAGAAAACGTTTACACAGGTTTTCCTCTTCTCCAGAACCTCCGCTCTCCAAGTGTGGTCCCTGGGCCGGGCAGCGTCAGCACCCTCCCCAGTCCGTCCCCGGAACTTGTTGGAAATGCAGAATTTCAGGGCTCACCCCAGGCCCCCAAATCAGAACCTGCATTCCTCAGGTGATCTGCGTGCTTTGGGAAACACTTCTCCAGAACACAGAGCGGCTGAAATACCTCCACTCTCAGTTGTGTCAGCTGACCAGTACTCACGTGCTCCTGGGTGCGGGGCAGTACTGGGGGCTGGAGATTCCTACAGGGCGAGGTCTTGACCTCTAAAAGATCCCAGTACCTTGACAGAGGTGGCCTGTTACTTAAAGGCACAGTTGGCCAACACTCTCTCCTCTTATTTTGTATGTAGGGCAAAAATAGACTTCGCCACTCTTACTTTTCTATCTGCTTTAACTGGCTTCCCGCTGATAGCCTCCAGTCCCACTTCGAAGCTTTACTTAAAAACCACAACCTCTGGCAGCTGGTGTGTGACAGGCCACAGACACTCCATTCTAGAGCTGTGTGATTTCTGGAAACCAGGCTGCAGCCCAAAGCTTGGCTCTGCCGCAGTGTTGTTTCCGCAGACCAGAGGAAGGTGAAAAGGCCTTATTTTCCACTGTTTGCTTTTTCATTCACGACTGTGTGTGTGTCAGTCAGCTGGAAATTTAAACAAAGCTGTAGCTTGTGTCAGGTGTAACTATGGGTGGATGCAGATTTCCAGAAGGCCGTGTACCTGCCTTTTATAATGATGTTGTGCCTGGCACCTAGCTGAATGGAGGCACACTAGTGCTAAGAGGCCATTTTCACTCTAGGGGAGGAAATGAGTCCTGAATAAATTGGGGTCAAACGTGCTTTCTCTACATTGTTTAAACTTGATTAAAATAATTTTAATAACAAACTGAGTTTTGTATATCATACTTTCTGAAGCATTATGAGTCTATGAGGCAAAATTGTGATTAAATGTAACCTATTTTTCAGGTGTTAACTAATATCGTTAACCACTGGCTGTGCTGTATCTGTTTCAGCCAAAGATAAACCGAAGCATTACATGGCTAGTCAGAGATAATGTACTTTATTGGGTCAAATTCTATTTCACACCGTCCCTATTGTGCTTCATTACTTGCTTTATTAATAACCTCTGTCCTTCTCTTACTTTTCATGTGCTCACATATCCAAGTTGGAAAGTCCCTGGAAAACCAAATGTCTTGCCACCCTCTGAGCTTCTGACAAGCTGTCTGTTCCTGCATGGGCTGCAGGGCAGAAAGATGTGGAGGACAAAAAGGAAGATTGATTTCCAGCCTTTTGGGGGATCTGTGTGCTTATGCCCTCCTACCAGGATCTCTTGACGTTCCTCACAGTGAATTCCCACAACTTAATGCAATTGCAGTTTCAGACAGAAGCATGCACATTTCAATTTACACACGGATTACCTGTCATTTTGAATTAGCATCTGCAGCTGTTCATTATCGGGATAATTTGCAAAGTGTGTTGGAGGTTAGAGGGGTTTGTCACTATTAGCATCACTGTCAAAAACTCATCCTGAAAAGATGATTGTAGAGATGAAAAAAAGTTCACAAAAATAAAATGCAGTTTCACGGTAATAACTTCCAGTGAAAGAATGAACTCCAAAAGAGGCTGAATAAATTCAGCTCACAGCATGTTTCTTCATTGAATGTTTTCATTATAGCAAATTAAGCTTTAAAACGTAGCAAACTAGGCAGTGAGGCTGCATGGCTTTTACAATGAAGGAGAAAATCATCAAATCATGTAATTTGGTGTTGCTACAATATTTCTGTGGATTTGGATTAAAGAAGTTGTTCTCTAACTTTGTAACCTCTGGATCCTCAAACCAAAGGAATATGAACAAAATACAAACAAAATTAAGACACTTAGAACTAAAGTCACTACTCTGTTATTTGAAAATAACCACATTATAAATAGAACAATGTTTTACAAAATGTAATGCAGTTAACAGGCGTTATAAGGAAAAAAGATTCCACGCTTGGATAGATTTGGAAAACACCAAGTAGAACAGACAGATTCCTTTGCTGTAGGAATATTCAGGGTCAATGGATATTGTGAATTTCCAGGAGGCTGCTTCCCATATTATTTAAATTGTAACACCTGTGGTAGGGACTACTGTACTCTGGAATACACTTTGGGAAACACTGGAATATACCCATAAAGAATAATAGACAACCAAACCCAATTCATTGCAAACCTCCCACTTCACTAGACTGTGTCTCTTATAATAATAATCACTTATCGGTTCCATTACCTCATTCTTCATACTGCTAAACACGTCGTACCTCATGTAAATAAAAAGTATTCTTTATACATACACCACAAAATTGCTAAATAGTAAAAAGAAAAAGCAATTTTTAATGATGTTAGCACCCAGAGATACCACAACTGACATTTGCTGCCGCATTTCCCGTCTTTTGTGTCTGTGCAACACACACACACACACACATACACACACCCCTCTCAGCAGAACTGTGCCCCTAGCACAGATGAACACACAAACCCATTCACACACCCACACTGAAAAATTGGGATCACACTGTGTTTTTATCTTTCATTTATTTAACCTAACTTAAAATGAACAGCATGCACTTTTTACATCTCACAGCCCTATGTACAGTGCAATGCATCCTCAGAGCCTTTCAATCAGACAGGAAATTGCTGTGAAACATGTGCCCTGTGCCAAGAGCTTTGGGTGGTCTATAAATAAGTGTAAAGCATGATTACCATTCTTCAGGAATGGACTGTCTATGTCAGAGTGACGAAAGATCCATGAAGGAATTACAGAACAATTATGTGTAAAATAGAGATTCGGACTATATAACAGGAATTCTGCAGAGAGTGTGGTCAGTGTGCACTGGGATAACAGTGAAAAGAACCAGAAGAGGCAGGTGGTTGGCCTGGGCCTTGGAGGATAGAACATAAAAGTAAAAAACAGGAGCAAAATTCAGGGTCAGGAATACCCATGACCTGACCAGGGGCAGTGAGGATGGTGGTGAGATCTGAAATTCACTGCCACCTCGTCACTCTGCAATGCCTCATCTTGCTTTGGTTAGACATGCCACAGGAGAAACTGCCAGGTTTGCTGAAGGGACTGGAGCAAAATCAGATGTCGACTGATCCTACTTTATTAGGAAAGTGCAAACCACAACATCCATAACTAAGTAATACAGTTAGTTGAAGAACAAATGTAGAGTGACACAACAATTTTGCTTATCAGATGCATTTATTTTCTACTATTGGAAGTGCATCCCACACTTCACATCATTTCCAGGGTCATTTTCCATGAACTGGCTTACTGATGCTCAAACAGATTTCAGACAGAAGGAGTTACAATGAGGAAGGCTATATCTCTTTTCAGAAGCCTTTCAAATCTTCTAAGTGTAGGAAATTTCTGTTTAATTCTGCCCCCCACCTCCAAAATTTCAGGTCAAGTGTTGCCTTTGTTTGATTTCACTCCTTTATCACAGTTGAAAGAGGCAGTGCCTCAAGGAAATCAATGCCAAAATTAGCCTCACACTATTTACTGCCACAGCTCCTGGGACCATTGGTATGCAACTAGAAATACTACTTATGTTCCCCTCACCTTCACTCTCCAACACCCCTTCCCCACTAACAATTCCTCTGTTTATGATCATCTTGTGCCTTAAATTCTAATCTTGTACTTTAGCCAGCAGTTCTAGGAGCAATGCAAAGCAGATTATACACTCTAGCCCAATGCTTATGCTGACAGATGCTGTAATTGTGGATTCAAGCATCTCCCTGAAGCTGTATCACCTCTAAATTCTGTTTATGCGACTTAATTCATCCATAAATGCTGGAGGACAGGTGGGTTCATCCCAGTCCTGTTGCCTGAGTTGCTTCCGTTAAGCATGTATGTGTGTGTGTGTGTGTGCGTGCGCGCGCGCGAATGCAGGGGGAGTGTTCTCATGTGCACTTTATATACTCCATGGCATGGTGAGATGTAACCATGCCTGTGTGTGAGCTTCCATTTTAGCCCTGTCTCAGTGTCCTGAGGGCTGTCAGGCAATTTGTTAAAACTGCATAAATCCCACCACCTGCAAAATCACACTTTTTGCTTGTGACCAAAGAGA
Source organism: Rhinopithecus bieti (assembly GCF_001698545.2). Lineage (NCBI taxonomy): Eukaryota > Metazoa > Chordata > Mammalia > Primates > Cercopithecidae > Rhinopithecus > Rhinopithecus bieti. The sequence continues at coordinate 446,779 of NW_016818844.1, forward strand.
GAAAGGATTCACACTCTTTGGTCAAACAGAAGTAGTACCTAGAGGCAATGTCTGTGTAGCAGAAGGAAACTCTAGGTCACAATGGGTGAGCTAAAGGTCTAGTTTAGCTACCAACTCATGTGGGTACCAAAGCATACCCGTAGTCCCATGAGCTGTCCACTGCTTAGGCCTGAGAAAATGAATTGGGTGCCTTTTTTTTTTTCTTAACGTAAGTCACTTCTACAATGAAAAGTAAGAAACACTGGAAAGTCATTCATTCTCATCTCATAAAATGGCCCTTTTGAACTTTCAAGAGACCAATAATGTTTCTTTTATGAGCTTCCCCGAGAATAAGTGGACCCTTGTTGACTCCTTTCTGAAAAAGTCTCCAGGGAGTTTGCCCTTAGAGAGTGCTCAAGTCCTTTCTTTCTTTCTTTTTTTTTTTTAATTTTATTTTTATTATACTTTAAGTTCTAGGGTACATGTGCACAACGTGCAGGTTTGTTACATATGTATACATGTGTTATGTTGGTGTGCTGCACCCATTAACTCATCATTTACATTATCAAGTCCTTTCTTTAGGGTAAGGGACCCAGAGCGTGGATCAAAGACCACCAGCCGGCTGGTGTGAACCAAGCCTTTCTAATGCAAAGGAGATAGAATTGCACAGGAAATGGGAGATGATGCCTCGCAACTGACATCTATCTCAGTAAGGTCTATAGAGTTATTTTATTTGTTTACGGCTTTATTGAGATACAATTCTCATAGTATAAAACTCAGTTAACTACACGACTCAGTAAGTTTTAGTAAATTTGAATTGTGTAACCATTACCATAGCATCGTTTTGGAACATTTCTATCATGCCGAAATGAGTTCTTGTGCCCATTTGAAGTTCTCCCTGTTCCCACCCTCAACCCTAGGCAACCATGAATGTGTTTTCTGTCTCTACAATAATTTGCATATCCTGAACATTTCATATACATATACAGACTTTCACATCTGACTTCTTTCATTTAACATCATGTCTTTGGGGTTTATCCATGTTGTAGCATGTGTCAGCGGTTCATTCTTTTGATGCCTGAAGAGAATTCCATTGTATGGATATACCAAATTTGGCTTATCCATTCATCTGTTGATGGACATCCAGATTGCTTCCAGTTTGGGGCTGCTATGAAGAATGCTGCTATGAACATTCACCTATAAGTCTTTGTGTGGATATATATTTATTTATCTTGGGTGGACTAGTTTTTAGGCCACTCATTCAACAAATCTTAATTGACCACCTACTTTGCGGTACAAGGCAGATACAACTTTCCCTCATAGAGCTTGCTTAGTCCAAGTGGCAGTGCTTCAAGTACCCATATCTTAAGAGGATTAAGGTCATCTAATTGCGTCCAAACAGGACACAATTAAGAGCTGCTCTGGAAACTACAGTTCCACCTTCCCCCATCCCTCAACTCCTGCCCCTTTTTCCTAGACTGCATGAAAGACAGGGTCTGATGAAAACTTTCCCATTTATTGATTACTGATGAGTACACCATCCCAGGACCTGGCCAACAAACTAAATAGCTTTTGCAAAATGAGAAGCTTGGAAGAAAGCTTTTGTTTATGGCCATTTGCAAGTGTAACTTATCTTCCAAACAATCCATTTCGGTCTTTGTTTATCTTTTCTACTCATTAAATACTTGCTCAGTGAATTTATGTGTGACATTATTTTTAGGCAGTGATGTAGAGGAAAGGGGAGGAGACTTGCAGAAAAGGCTTTCACACATATAAGGCCAACTACGTGCCCCGAACATCCCAAAGCAATTCGCACTTCACATGTCCCAACCCACTTGCCCTTGCCAGATCATCCATATGGATTCCTGGACTTTGGGTCAGAAAACACTGCCACCATTCACACGTGGCCAAAGCCCCAGTCATGCTCCTGACTTGCACAGGTTCCAGGGAAAGAACAGATCTATGGATAATTGAAGTTAGATGTTGACCATGGGTCAAGGAAAAGGAGAGAGAATAGAGAATTAAAGGGGCAAGTGGTGGTTAGACACCCAATACATGCACTGCAGTCTCTGCCATTAGATGTTATATATCTTTTTATACCCATCACAATGGTGGAGATCAGTAAGATTGTTTCTTTTTTGCATATTGGACAGCTGAGGTTCTGAGAGTTAATATCCCAAGGGTACAAATCAGTGAGAGGCTAAGGCACAGTTTTAACTTGGTTCTGTTTGACTCCAGAGCATCAATGAGAATCGAGAATGTTCTCATTCCTCTTGTTGTCCCCTTTGAAAGCTGACCAAGGTCATGGTGCTGAACACCTCATTCAGAACTGCATGTCACTAAAGAGGGACTTCAGGTTTGCAGAGGACAGAAACACGTTTATAACATGGAAGAGACTGAGTGTGTATGGGACTCTGCACTAGGATTTGCTGTTCTGGAAAGAGGGCACTATGGACTGAGTGATTGTGTTCTTCCCAAATTCATGTGTTGAAGCCCTAACATCCAGTGTGGTTGTGTTTGGAGACGGGGCCTCTAAGAAAGTAGTTAAAATTAAAGAGTCTGGGTGCAGTGGCTCATGTGTGTAATCCCAGAGGTTTGGGAGGCCGAGATGGGTGGATCGCTTGAGCCCAGGAGTTCAAGACTCTGTTGGCAACACGGCAAAACTCCATCTCTACAAAAAAAAATATAAAAAATTAGCTGCGCATGGTGGTGCTTGCCTATAGTCCCAGCTGCTTGGGAGGCTGAGATGGGAGGATTGCCTGAGCCCAGAAAGTCAAGGCTGCAATGACAAGTGATTGTGCCACTGCACTCTAGCCTGGGCATAGGAGTAAGACCCTGTCTCCAAAAACAAACAAACAAAAAACCAAAAAAGGTTAAATGAGGTCATAAGGATGGAATTCTAATCTGGTAGGATTAGTGTCCTTATAAGAAGAGACACCAGAGAGTTTGTTTTCTCTCTCTCTCTCTCCATACACATATCAAGAGAAGAGGTCATGTGGGGACACAGAAGGCAGCCATCTGCAAACCAAGAAGAGAGCCCTCTCTAGAAATTAAATTTGCCAGCACCTTGATTTCAGATTTCCAGCCTCCAGCACTGTGAGTAAAAAAAATGTCCTTTTTAAAAGCTATCCAGTCTATGATATGTTGTTATGGCGGTGCTAGCTAATACAAGGGGGTTACGGTAGAGAGTGTACTGTGTTTGAGAAGGTGTAAAGCTGGACAAAGAGCCACCACTCTGCAGAATGTGTATGACATGCTACAGATGGCAGAGTATTTATTTTGATAACCTATTAGGAGAAGAAATAACTTTATTGGATTAGAAATATTATATGCTATCTTATACTTGTTTGCCTCATGTGAATTGCTTGAATCTTTGTTGTAAAGTTATTTCTGGAGGCAGTGTGTAGAGTTGGGAGAAAACATGGCAGTTGTGAAGTTGTGTTTAAAAACAAAATTAGTGTTTTGCACTGGGAAATTATTCCTCTGATTAGGATAAAGAATTAGCAGGTGAACAAAAGTTGCTTTTTGGGGATGGAATGGGGTGGTGGAGGCTTCTTTGAGATGCGTCTGATCTACTCTGAAGCAGTCTGAGAGCTGGTAAGAGTCAGGTCTTGATCTAGCTCAGTTTTCCTACTCATCATCACCATCTCAGTAATCAGATATCTAAATCGGCATTTCTACCTCACTTCCATTTCCTTAGAGGTCCCTGAATAACTCTCAAAGGGCTGAATAACTTCATGCAGTGGATTTAAGACAGTCTTGGAATGTACTCAGCCTAAGGTGAATCATGACTCTTGAGAAACTGACAGGGTATGGGTAAGCCTTAAATAATACTGTTTGTGCCTTGGGGCAAGAGTCAATGCCTCCCCTTGGGAGGAAGCAGAGCACTGTGTTTTAATACTTGGTCTGAAAGCATCTGAACTTGAGCGCATCAGTTTTAATCTACATGTACTGCTAGTTATGGCTTGTGCAGTCTCCTGGAATTTCACCATTTTCTGTGGCCTGGGCACATGATGCCTCCATAGACACAGCCGGTACTCACAGTTGGTAAACCTGGTGATGTTTTGGTGCTGCTAATGACCTGCACACAAAACCCAGACAAATATGCTGGTGTTTTTCCTCATCAATTGTTAGCATCTCCAGATTCTTTGGCTTCTATGTGTACTGAAATTTGGCTGTTGGAACGCAAACGATGAACCACAGTTTTACGGGAGGGCAGGTTATAGATAGGACAGTACCTCCAGGCAAAGACACTGCCCACTGCTGCAGCCTGAGGGCTCTTGAGGAAGAGGGGCATGCTGGAGCCTTCTCCTGTGGAGTTGCCGGCCCACAAGACTCATCATGGCAGTTCTGGACAGCTATGGGGGGATGGGGGCATCTCTGGTCCTCTAGTCAGAAGAGGTATGGGTTTTGGTTGGATGATGTGTTAGATGAAATGAGCAGAACAGAGCAAAATTAAAACACCGTTTTCTCAAACATACCTCCAGTTCTCAGCAGAATCGTTGTACATCAACAAGGCAGGACTAAACTTGCTTGGTCAAGAACCAAGGTGGGGTTGGTCTTAAGGTATTAAACGTGACCTCTCAGGCTTAATCTCCTACCCAAGGATAGACAATCTGAACCAACAATGGTTGACATGTCTCAGCTCATTCCTGGGCATCAAGGCTTTAACACAGAAACATGGAGACTGGGACCAGCCCCAGGCAAAGCTTGGAAGTTGCACAGCTTCTCTTTGGCATCCTTCTGTACCTCTTTTTATGCCATCTCATCATCTGGGGTTCCGTCTCGTGGAGCAAGTTGTACTCGTGTAGCTAGTCTTTCCATCCCCTGCTCAAATGCCAAAATCTACTCTCAGAAAGAGCACCTGTTTGCATGCACACATATGCTCACATACATGCACATGCTCGATTCCTTATTGTTCCTGGTCTCAATTCCTCAAAGCTCTGCTCTCTGACTATAGCTAATGAAGGGTTTTAATCAGATAAACCAATCTCTGCTAACGAGTAAGCTACTTAATGGACTGTTAGAATGTTCCTGCTGAAAGAGACAATGGAAGATCTATTATAATCCTCTTTCTTTGCAGCAGGAGAAGCCCAGGCTGCAAGAGGCCAGGCGACATGTCCAATATATTAATTAGCTAATGGAGGAGCAGAAAATCACACTTGAATGTCCCCACACCTCATCCAGTGTTCTTCCCTCCAGTCCCTTCTCCTGAGCTACACGATGTCTTAACCAATGGAAATGTACTATGCGCCAAAAAAGCTTTTAAGAATTAAATCTCTTCTTGGCTGTCCCAATAGGGCTGTTCTGAATCCTTTCCCACCTCTTCAAGTCTTCAAGCCCCATCCATCATTTGCGGCAAACAATGACACTTCCTACGTTACAAAGAAGATCAAAGTCACCAGCACGGCTCCCTTAGCTTCCCCTCTCTGAGTCTTCATGATTCTCTGTGTCTTTGCCCATTAAGCTTTCTCTGCTCCTTTTCAAAGACGATCATTCCCTTTCTCTGTCTTGTGCTTCCTCCCCTGGTATGCTGCCTCCTCTAGGCCAGGCCACTGGTGCATTAATTTTTGCATCAATCATCTTTCTCTCCGGGCAACCTCAGACCTGCCCTGGACTCAGCCTGGCTCTCTTAAAAGTTATCTCCCTCCCTCTTAAAACAGCATAGCTTCTCAAACCTCCCTCACTGTCAAACACTTCAACCAAGTATCCAGTAATGCCCCCACCCACCCTTGCAATCTGGCTTGCAGACCAGCACCCACTTAAAACTGTTTCCACAAAATCACCCTCTCTTGGCTGCATCTGACACATCACTCTCTCTCTTTCTTCTTGATTTTCTTCCAGTGGTCTCCATGCCACAGTACTATCTGAGTTCTCTGGTCTGGATGGTCAAACTTCTCTCCCGACTCCCTTATCTCCTAAATGTGCATGGTCACCAGGATTCTGTCTTTGCCCATTTATTTCCATATCACATGATTGGTTCCTCAGGCTTCACCGCCTCTTTCTGCCACCTCCCTGCCTGCTACATACCTGTGTTTGCAGGCATTGGCTTCAAACTCAACTTTTCTAAATGTGACTCCCCCATTTCTCCCTCCCAGATGTGTTTCCCCTCCTGTCTTCACTGTTCCTCCTAATGGCATCTCCATTCCCAGAATTGTTCAGGCATAATCTTCAAAGCCGTATTTCATGGCTCTTTTCAGCCTTCCTACTTCACACTCTCACCATGGCCTGATGATTCCTCCTCTATCCTGTCCTTGTCCTTGCCATCAGATGGTACAGTGGTCAGGATGTGGGCATACCACGTGGCAGTTGTCTCAAAGAGTGAGTTACCTGATTACCCTGCAATCCTATTCCTCACTGCACAGTGGGAATTACGTTAGGAGCCACTGCAGAGGCATGTTGTGAGGACCGAATCAGCAACCCAGGTCAAGGGCTCATGGTGAGGAGGAAGCAAATGTTACTGCTGCGGTTATTACCATGAGCTCACGGGTGGACTGCTGCTGTCACTCCCCAACATGTCTCCTTGTTGCCACTGGACACTTTCCAGCAGGGTTTTAAAAATTTTTCGCTATACCTTCAATATGACACGCACATGCGAGCATGTACACATGAGCACACACACACGCCCCTGAAATGAAAGCGTCTTGGATCCACTCTGACTCTTATTACATTTGATAGACAGTGGCAGTTTTTATTCTATTCTAATTCCTTTAATAAGAAATACTTATTGCGACTGATGGAAGAGATTTCATAACCCAGTTTGAACACTGCTACTGCCCATGACCGTCTCTTTTCTCAGTCTCAGATGGTGTTTTCTTCTCTTCTCTGGCTCCCCCTGTTTCAATCTTCTCTTCCGAGTCCAGCGTTCAGGATGCCTCAGCGTCTGCCCATGGTCTAGCTTAACTTCCTCTCCTCCTGCTTCTTCTGATCACTACGCTCTGGCCCAGTAGACTGCCTGCTGGTCTCCCAGCGCCACCCTCTCCTGGCTCTGCGCCTTCGTGGCTCCCTCTGTCAGGAAATGCTGTGGTCTCCCCTCCCACCTCTGACAGCCCAGGGCAGAGGCAACCTCCTCTACCATGCCATCCTGACTGTGCTCCCAGGAAATTAGTTCCAATAAATGTTTAACTGTCACCTGGAGTGTGGTGACAAGATGAATTCTGAGGCCACATCCAGGCTCAGCAGGAAAGAGTATCCTGTCAGATTAGGTCATTTTGGCAAAGAAGGGGGTAATGATGGCAAGCAAGAGTGCTGCGTAGGAGCCATCTGCATCCCAGCCAGAACTGAGTTCACGCTCAGCTGAAATGCAGCATTTGCTTTATACTTCTTCCACAGAATCAAACACATTACATTTCAGTGTGCATTCTTTATTGGTGTGCCTTTCTGACATTCCTCACTCATTTGGAAGCTCTGTTGGATCAAGGATTATGTTTCACTCCTCCTAGAGTCCTCACAAACATCTGGTTCATTCTCTTGGATATATTAGGTAAAATATTTGATCACGACATGAATGACTTTTGCCAATGGAGTTTCAGATCTAGGGTTAGCCAACCAGGGAAATATTTTGGGTTGAGGGAAACTCTTTGGCAGTATACTTCTCAAGAATCCTCTTGGACTGGGCCAGCATCCTGGGTCTTCATATACTATTAATTGAGCATTCCAGGATGACCGTCTTATCCTGTTGACAGGAACAAGGTAGTCAGACCTATTCTGGGGGCAGCTGAAACCACCCAACACTTCCAAAGCAGAGGCACTAAGAATATGACACACAGCTATGGGGCCCATGAGCCCCTATGGGGGTCCCAATCACTGAGTTATATTAGTTATATTACAGTGGGAGGTTTTTTTTTTTTTTTGAGATGGAGTCTCTCTATGTCACCAGGCTAGAATGCAGTGGCATGATCTCAGCTCACTGCAACTTCCGCCTCCCGGTTCAAGCGATTCTCCTGCCTCAGCCTCCCAAGTAGCTGGGACTGCAGATGCGTACCACCACATCCAGCTAATTTTTTTTTTTTATTTTTTTGAGGCGGAGTCTCGCTCTGTCGCCCGGACTGGAGTGCAGTGGCCGCATCTCAGCTCACTGCAAGCTCCGCCTCCCGGGTTTGCGCCATTCTCCCGCCTCAGCCTCCCGAGTAGCTGGGACTACAGGCGCCCGCCACCTCACCCGGCTAGTTTTTTTTGTATTTTTAGTAGAGACGGGGTTTCACTGTGTTAGCCAGGATGGTCTCGATCTCCTGACCTCGTGATCCGCCCGTCTCGGCCTCCCAAAGTGCTGGGATTACAGGCTTGAGCCACCGCGCCCGGCCCCGGCTAATTTTTGTATTTTCAGTAGTGACAGGGTTTCACCATGTTGGCTAGGATGGTCTTGCTCTCTTGACCTCGTGATCCACCCGCCTCGGCCTTCCCAAACTGCTGGAATTACATACAATGGGAGCTTCAGGGAGCATTTACTGAACATCTACAAAGTGCCATAAGCTGATAAAATTCTCTTTCCTTCTCAAATGAAAAGGAGTTGTGCAAAGGTTTTGCAACATTTGCAGCCAGGTAGATACAGATTTGAAGCCTGGGATCCCTGTTCTCTAATTACAGGACCTTCTGTGAATGATTTTTCTGAGCCTCAGTTTCCTTATTTATAAAGTTGGGTAACAATACTTACCCTTGCTTAGGGAAAAAATAGAGATAACGGAACAATCTCTCTTAGCATAGTACCTGCAATATAGTAGACATTCATTAGCAAAAACTATTATTTGAGTATTAAGAGCAACATACCATCACACCTCCTTTCCTAGGACGCAACTGATTCCTGGAGAGCTTTATTCATTAGCCAGAAATCACTCATCTAGTGTGAGAGCTGGGTAGACCCAGTCCATCTAATTCCAAAGCCCTCACTCTTTCCACAGCACTACTTGCTGCAGGCCTCTTGGGGGAATTCACTGTACTGTTCTCAACGATTAATTCCTATTGAATGTAATTTCAATGAACATGAATGAGCTGATTGTGAGTAGAGATGATCCTAGTAAATACTAGTCTATTAGAGATATGCTACTGATCAATGCTCTGCTTTTGAAAGGAAAGCCAAGCAAAGGATCTGTGAAAACAAGGTATGTTTTTAGACATGACAGATGCCATCAATGTCACCAGAACACACTTTTCAAGCCTTAACCCCTATCTAAGGCCCAGCCCCACTCTCCTCATGCTTCTGGGCTGAGCCTGAACATCCATGTTCTCTCTGCCTGAAACTGCCTCTCCTCCCCTCTGCACCAACAAGCTTTCTCATATCCCCCTTGCCTCAGTTGTGATGCTCAGAAGGCCTCCTCCTCAGGAAGGCCCCCTCCTTAGAATGGCTCCTTCTTAGAAAGACCTGTTCCTCAGGAATATCTCCTCAGAAAGGCCTCTTCCTCAGGAAGACTCCCTTCTTAGATGGCCTCCTCCTCAAAAAGGCCTTTTTGTTAGAATGGCCTCTTCCTCAGAGACCTTTCTGAGGAGGCCTCCCCAGGAAGGCCTTCTCCTTAGAAGCCCTCCTCAGAAAAGCCTCCTCTCCTCAGGAATATCTTCTCCTCAGAAAGGCCTCTTCTTAGAAAGTCTTCCTTCTCAGAAAGGTCTCCCCCTCAGAAAGGCCCCCTCAGAAAGGCTTCCTCTGTAGAAACCCTCCTCCTCATGAAGGCCTCCTCCTCAGGAACGCCTCCTCAGATTGCTCAACTCTCAGTGTCCCTGTGACACCTTGCTTTTAGTTCAATATCAGAACTTACTACTTTGTATTTGATAATTTATCTATCTATCTGTATGTCTCTTCCCCTCTAGACTAAAATGTCATTAAGAGAATGAAGCTAGAATTGTTCCTTTTTTGCATTTCCAGGGCCTTGCTACATTGTCACAGGACACAGAGTAGGGTTGGATGAAGTGTTTGTTGAGTAAATGAAGTAATCTTGCCCATCTTCCTATGTTTGAGTTTAACCAAGCTTTGCCTTTTCTATTTTGGTTTTATATGTACCACATGCTGGTGCCTTCTTGCCTCCCCTTAGATGACACACTGCGAGCTAATAAATATTCCTCACTGGCTGCATTCCCTCCCTGTAGCCTGTCTGCCATCCATACAGAAACACCCACAGCATGGGGACCACCTTGCCCTGTGCATTCAAGTTAAAACAAAATGATTCAACACTTCCAAAACCGGCACATAAGATGCAAATGGTTTCCAAAAAATAGACCAAAAGCCAAACTGAATAAAAACACCAAGGAAAAAAACCAGGCAGAGAGAAAAAGCTATATGTGAGCCAGGCATACCAAGGGCAGGTTTTATCAGGCCCCGATGGGTAGACTTTTGCACGGGATACTTGTAGGTATCCCATGCAAAACGCAACTGGGGGCTTCCTAGGCATTTTCAGCTACCTCTACCTTATTGCATTTCCTCACAGCCTGCTGAAGTAGGTTGTTCCTTCTCTTTTACATTTGAGGAAACTGAGGCTGTTTTCATTACACAAATCCAACTGAAAAAGGGGAAGAGCCCAGTCTCGATCCTCAATCTGACCATTTCTTAGTTCACTATACATTTCCATTATCCACAGGCATTTATGAGGAAATGCTAGTTCCAAAGCCAAGTCCATGACGAGGCAGTTGCTGGTGTTAGTATGCACAGGAGACTCTTTTGGCAGCAGCCCTAAGGGTTTGGTTTTTTTTTTTGGTGGGGGGAGGGGGGTGGTTAGTGGGAGATAATTCTCATTTTCATCCCCTTAAGGCAACCTCCAGGCTTGGCCATAGGGAAGTACCTGTGCCTCGCACACCACTCACTGCCTCCTGCAGCACCTCTGAGGCCACAGTACCCAGTTCAGGTAACTCCGCCATCCATGTCCTGCCCCACTTCCAGTGCTGTTCAAACCTGTCCTGCCCAAGGAGGGCTGGGAGTGTCCCAGGGAGAGCCCCTGCTGCTGGAGAGCAGGACCAATCTGTCCTACTAGCAGGTAGGAGTGGGGCAGCTTCCCATGAGGACCCTATGAGTGAGCAGACACTCACTCCCTGCTTCCCTCAGAGAAATAAACAGCCAACCCTTCCCTCCCTAACTCACACATACATGTGGGCAATGTCTGGGAAAAGGCTTAGAAATACAAACACCCCTGGAAGAGGTAGCACTTGCACTAAACTCAGGTGTAGATGGCTGATACCAATTCATTCCTGAGGTTGGGATGGAGGAGAGAAGAAGACAGCCACAAGAAGGAAAAAAAAAACCAACCTCCTAAAGATAGAAAATGATGAGAAATAGGTAAGTAGTTGCAGTTCAGTGCAAACTGATGTTCTGAAAAAAATGCATAAGCTTTGGATCAGACAGCCCAGGATTCCATTCCTGCTTCATCACCTACCAATTGTGGGTCTAGCACACATTAACCCACCTTGCTGGGCCCCAAAGTGCCCCTCTGTAGGATGGGGGTCATAGTACTAGGGCAGCTGCAGGCAGGCCTGTGTGGATAGTTGAACTTGGAACATACAATTACCAAGCCAGCCTCTGTCTTGTCCTCGCTGCTTCTGAGATTTATTGTAATAAACAAGAAATCATGAGTGGGAAGCAGGGTCCACAGAAGCCTAGAGAAGTCCAGGCTTCCTGGGAACAGCAGAAGCCAGGCTCTGTCGGAGCCCATGGCTGCCCCTCACTCACCGCTTGATGCTCATGGGCTGTTAGCTCAGCACAAGCAAAGGCCTAGAGGGCAGCTCCTGGGACCTAGGGGATGGTCGGCCTGCCTCACCTGGCCCAGGTGGCTTGCTCCTGGGAGAGGGCGTTAGTCATTCCACCTCTGCCTCCTGGGAGGAGGAGTTAAGAACTGGGACTGGTCCCTCTGTCCCCTTCTCCATTGGAAAGCCAGGCCCCTTAGGCCAGCAGAAGCCGGCTGTGTCTGAGGAAGCTTTCCTCGGTGGGCTGCTTCCTCCCCTGCCCTCTGGCTCACATTTCCTGGGTGACAGCAGTTCCAGGCAGAAAGGACAACACGGGGAGGAGGAGGAGGACACCTTCTGGGGCCCTCTCACAGCCCATCTGAGCCCTCTCCAGGGCCAGGAAAAGAGCCTGTTTACAGACTGGTGCCGGCTCTTCCCTCACCTGTGCGCCCCGCCCATTCCCAAAGAGCAGGGCAGTCACTTGGCTGGTGGCCGGAAAGGCTTCGGAACAGGCAGGAGAGGCGTCTCCTTAGCTCGCTGCAGCCCTCTCCCACCTCTACCAGCCACAGGCAGCACCTTTGGTCGGCCTGGGGGTGAGGCACAGAGCTCCACACCCAGGCAACTCAAGTGTGTGTGCGGTGAGGGGACACTGGGAGCGGCTGGACGACCCCCTCCTGCCGAACACACAAGAGCCCCAGGACAAACTGGGATGGAGGTGAGGGTGCAGCTGCTGCCAGATGCGCTGGGTGCTGCCCAGGAAGGAGAGGGTTGGGGAGCCGGGTGCTCGCTCGCCGCAGCTCGCTCACTCCTGCTCGCCAGGGAGCTCAGGGCAGTCCCCGAAGCTGCTAGGTCCCCCCACGCAGACGGCGGCGCTCTGCACTGCGGAGCCGCGTCCTTGGGGAGCAGCACCCCCAGCCCCGGCGCCCCGCAGTCAGGCAGCTCCCCCTCAGGGTGGCAGCATCCCCGGCTAGGGTGCAGGACCCCGGGGCGATGCGGCCGCGCATTACCTTCCACTTTGGTGAGGGTCAGGACCGGACTGTTGCAGGCGCTGAGCGGGGCCACCCGGGCCGAGTGCTTCTTCATGATGAGCCGGCCGCCTGCAGGAGCGCTGCCGCCGATCGCCTACATCCTGGGGCCGGCTGGAGCGCGCCTCTCCCGGGCCCGTGGCCGACGCGGCCCTCCGCCGCCGGGGAGCACCAGCGGTTCGCCCCTCTCAGTCCCGGCCTCCCCGGCTGCCCGCCGGGCTCCGGTCGCCGCGTTGCTCACTGCGGCGGCCACCCTGCAGCGCACATCCTCCCCGGCCACGCAGCCACTCCACACACACGCGCGCACAGCCTCCTACTTGGAGGTTGCTGCAAACTCCAACGTCACGTACAAGTGCACTCCCTGCTCCCACCCCGCAGCTCACCTGCTCCGCCCTCCTCCCCGGGACGCCCAGCCCCGCAGCCCTCATCCCTCTCTTCCTCCCAGCCAGGTCCTGACTGCAGCCTCTGTCCACCACTTCCCTGAGGAGCCCTTTAAAAGGACCAGCGCCTGCGGAGGGGAGACCCTGAGAACTTAAGCCTCAGTGTTGCACAAGTTTAAAAAGGGAAGTGCTTGACTTTGGATTGAGAGTTGACTCTTCACTGTGCGAAGTCCTGAATTATTCCACAGGGATAGTTGGAAAAAAGCAAAGCTTCCTAAGGCTGGCATTCATTTCTTGAGTCTAGAGGCACATTATCTTGTCTGGCCCCGTGGACAGCTCTTTTTCTGCGGGGTGGAGCAGGGGGTGGTTCAAACACCACAGAAGCAAAACAGCCACAATAAAACAAATGCTTGAAGTGATTTCTGCTCCCACCCCACTGCCTCAGTCTGGAGATCCAAACTCACCTGGGTAGCAGGAAAGCTCCTTTTCTGCCCAGCTCCCAGGTTCTTGCTTCAGCTGCAGGTCTGACATTTGCCTCTGCAGGCACGGGCTTCACTGCTGTCACTCAGACACAGCTGTAAGCTACTGGTCGATGGTGCTCGTTAAAAAGCTATGATATACATACCTATTGCATCACTTGCCAGCACAATCCCCGAGTGACCACAGAGTCCAGAGGGGCATTTATCCCATGACAGTGCATCATCAGAGGTGCCCTGCCATCATCCCCGCATGTAGGACACACAGGGCTCATGCAGCCCCAGAACTCCCAGGGCCTTGTGCTCATCCCCCTTACACATGCCCAAACATCAGTCTGGGTCGCAGCCTCAAGGATCAGTTGAGATTCAAGGTGGGTTTTCTTGTTATTGTTGGTTAGGTCTTTGCCTAGAATTTCAGAACCTTCAATACTATCCGGTTTCCTGTCTCAAAGTTAAAATTTCATTGTATTATGTCATCCAAGTCCCCACAAGGGTAGCTCTGTGGAGTGGTATAGGAGAGAGGGAAATTCAAGCAATAGGGTTTCTCAGCTCAGCATCTACCAGTTGTTTCTGGTGACATCCACCTGCACCCCCCAGCTCTCTGGCAGAAGTGGCTCCGAGGAGTTGCTCTTGTGGCATTCTTGTTATTACTTGCCTTCTTGAACAGCTGTAATGAATGGAATGGCTCTGATCTCCAAAAGGTCAGGGCTTCTCAGGGTTGCTTCTCCATCACTACAGCCAAGGAAAAGGTATTTAGGGTCCCTGCAGAGCCCTCTAGTGGTACCCCTCCACATTATATGCCTCTTACAGGAAAAGTTCCAAGACTCCTAGTGATGACACTACAATAAGCCAATAAGCCATTTCCTTCTTTGGAAAATTTAAACTCAAATAAGCTTACAGCAAGAGAATTACATATTGTATATTAAAGAGGATCTTTTTACTGCAAAATAATACTTCTATGTGTTCCATCAAGTTCAACAATAACATTTATTATATACAGTAACTAAACAAATATCACATAATAATTGGACACGTTTTTGAGCACACTTTATGTATTATTTATGTTAACTGTTTTACATAAATAATTTCATATCCTACTCTCAAAAGTTCTGTAACATTGTTGTTACCTCGTTTCGTAGATGGGGAAACTGAGGCTGAGAGGATAATGTCACAGGTCACAGAATGAGTAACTGGACAAGCGGAGATTTAAATCCAAGTGTGAACTATTCAAAAGCCTGAATTTATAACCCTCCCAGTGGGTCCCTCCCACAACACATGGGAATTCAAGATGACATTTGGTGGGGACACTGCCAAACCATATCATTCTACCCCTGGACCCTCCCAAATCTCATATTCTCATATTTCAAAACCAATCTTGCCTTCCCATCTATCCCCCAAAGTCTTAACTCATTTCAGCATTAAGTCAAAAGTCCACAGTCCAAAGCCTCATGTGAGACAAGGAAAGTCCCTTCCACCTATGAGCTTGTAAAATCAAAAGCAAGTTAGTTTCTTCCTCAACACAATAGGGGTACAGGCATTGGGTAAATACAGCTGTTCAAAATGGGAGAAATTGGCTGAAATGAAGTGGCCCCATGCAAGTCCAAAATCTAGCAGGGCAGTTGAATCTCAAAGCTTTGAAATGCTCTCCTTTGACTCCATGTCTCACATCTGGGTCACGCCAACGTAAGGGGGGGGGGTTCCCATGTTCTTGGGCAGCTCTGCCCCTGTGGCTTTGCAGGGTACAGCCTCCCTCCCAGCTGCTTTCACGGGCTGGCGTGGAGTGTCTGTGACTTTTCCAGGCACACAGTGCAAGCTGTCTGTGGATCCACCATTCTGGGGTCTGGAGGACAGTGACCCTCTTCTCACAGCTCCACTAGGTAGTGCCCTAGTAGGGACTCTGTATGTGGGTCCTGACCCCACATTTCACTTCTGCACTGAGGGTCCCACTCCTGCAGCAAACTTCTCTCTGGGCATCCAGGTGTTTTCATAGATCCTTTGAAATCTAGGTAAAGTATCCCAAACCCCAATCTTTGACTTCTCTGCACTTGCAGGCTCAGCACCACATGCAAATTGCCAAGGCTTGGGGTTTACACCTCCTGAAGCAACAGCCCAAGCTCTATGTTGGCCCCTTTCAGGCACTCCTGGAGCAGCTCGGATGCAGAGCACGAAGTCCCTAGGCTGCACACAGAATGGGGACCCTGGGCCTGGCCCCAGAAACCATCTTTTCCTCCAAGGCTTCCAGGCCTGTGATGGAAGGGACTGTGGTGCAGACCTCTGTCATGTCTTGGAGACATTTCCCCCATTGTCTTGGTGATTAACATTCAGTTTCTTGTTACATATGCAAATTTCTGCAGCTGGCTTGAATTTCTCCTCGGGAAACGGGATTTTCCTTTCTATTGCATTGAGGCTGCAAATTTTCTATTGCATCAGGCTGCAAATTTTCCAAACTTTTATGATCTGCTTCCCTTATAAAACTGAATGCCTTTAACAGCACCCAAGTCACCTCTTGAATGCTTTGCTGCTTAGAAATTTCTTCTGCCAGATACCCTAAATCATCTCTCTCGAGTTCAGTTTCACAAATCTCTAGGGCAGAGGCAAAATGCCAAGAATCACCTTTGCTCCAGTTCCCAACAAGTTCCTAATCTCGATCTGAGACCACCTCAGCTTGGGCTTCATTGTCCATGTCGCTATCAGCATTTTGGGCAAAGCTATTCAACAAGCCTCTAGGAAGTTCCAAACTTTCCCACATTTTCTTATCTTCTTCTGAGCCCTCCAAACTGTCCCAACCTCTGCCTATTACCCAGTTTCAAAGTCACTTCCACATTCTCGGGTATCTTTTCAGTAATGCCTCACTCTACTGGTACCAATTTACTATATTAGCCCGTTTTCATGCTGCTCATAAAGACATATTCAAGGCTGGGAAGAAAAAGAGGTTTAATGGACTAATATTTCCACATAGCTGGGGAGGCCTCACAATCTTGCTGGAAGGCAAGGAGGAGCAAGTCACGTCTTACGTGGATGGCAGCAGGCAAAGAGAGAGCTTGTGTAGGGAAACCCCCCCTTATAGAACCATCATTTCTCATGAGACTTATTCGCTATCATGAGAACAGCATGGGAAAGACCCGGCCCCATGATTCAATTACCTACCACTGGGTCCTTCCCACAACACATGGGAATTCAAGATGAGATTTGGGTGGGGAGACAGCCAAACCATATCACAAGTACTCAATAAACATTTGTCTGTTTTTTTTTTTTTTTTTTTTTTTTTTTTTTTTGAGACAGAGTCTCGCTCTGTCACCCAGGCTGGAGTGCTGTGGCCAGATCTCAGCTCACTGCAAGCTCCGCCTCCCGGGTTCACGCCATTCTCATGCCTCAGCCTCCTGGGTAGCTGGGACTACAGGCGCCGCCACCTCGCCCGGCTAGTTTTCGTAGTTTTAGTAGAGACGGGGTTTCACCGTGTTAGCCAGGATGGTCTCGATCTCCTGACCTCGTGATCCGCCCGTCTCGGCCTCCCAAAGTGCTGGGATTACAGGCTTGAGCCACCGCGCCCGGCCACATTTGTCTGTTTTTAAAATATCTACTTTCTGTTTAATGCAATGTCGTATATAAAGTCAAATAGTTAACAAATACTGTTAAAGACCACTAAATCCTTTTTGTTCACATACAGCTTATCCCAGGAGTTTTTTATACTTGGGAGGTCATCACCTTATCATGTCTGTTAACTTCTGCTTACCGGAGAGGAGTTACTAATTGCCATCTCAACTTCTTCCCTTTAATTTTAAGCACTCAATGCTGTTTCTCTTTTTCATTTTCCATTCTCAACCCCATCAGTCCTATGTGCTCTGTCTGCTCTGTTGTGTTTCAACAGCTGCCCCCGTTCTACTCTGCTACCCCTCAAAAAACTAAGCTTCCCATACTCCTTTTCAAATCAGGAGATTTCTGTCTGCTTGACCATATGAGTACGGATATTCCTTAACTGAACACTTCTTTTTGGGAGTGGGATGTGGTGGGAATGCCTGTGTAAAAACTCACATAAACAAAATTATCCAGGAAGCTAATGGTGTACTGGTGTATAAGCATGCACTACTGTTTTGAGAATTCCAACAATTTAAAGCTTCACTGGAGCTTTTTTTATTATGGCCTCACTGGAGTCAGGCCATAATAACCTATTCTAGGATACTTAGGAAATTGCCCAAGCCCCACCTAAAAACTCAAATCTCACAAAAACTCCAATCTCACATTCCCTCCCCACCAAAAATGTGCCAATACTTCTTCTACTTCTTCCAACGAAGAGAGCTGAGACCCCGATACATCAATGGCAACAATACTGTATAAATAATATCCAGACAAAAGGATGGGTCATTTGACCTCTGACCCCTATTCCTCTTTTGAGGTTGTTAGCATGAGATAATATCGGGATAAGATCATTGGGCACCTATCTGTCTTGACTTTAGTATTACAGGAGCTGGGAAAAGGAACTGGGCTGACTTTTTCAGATTTAACTCATTGAATAGGTCTTCCTTGTCTTCTTCTAAGAATGTACTGTGCAACAGTTTGCTCATCAAAGCCAAGGATCTCCTCAGCGATGTGCGATAGTGTCTATTCTGATAGAAGCCTGTTCTTTATCACCAGCCCCACTCTCTTGTTTGTTTTTTCATTGATGTGGCTGGGAATTGGGTGGGTATTTAATGACAATTTATGGTAGTCTGGTATGGCAGACTTATGAAGAGTGACTGGGTTTTGTGATCTCAGCAGAGGTCTGGATGCTGAAGTGGGTGTGCTGGGTAGATATAGAAGGGAACAGATGCAGAGCTCACATGCCAGGAGTGTAAGTTTTATACTCCCTGCCTCCTCCCAACTCCTCACATGCAAACCACAGCGAAAAGCAGTAAGAAAGGAGTCCTAGATAAGAAAGGAGTCAAAATGCCCAGTTTCTTCGACGTCCCAGGGGGCTATGTTGAAATTGCGACCCCCAGGGTGAGGACCCAGCCATGGCCCTTTAGAATGAGAAAGCAGACAGGCCGGGGCTGATCATCAGGAAGAGGGTAGCTACATCGGGCCCACCTGATTCCTTGGATTCTGGAGGTTTGTTACTCTTCTTCCCAGTACAGAATTCCAGCCTGGGTTGTGTGAACAGCCTCTTCTTACCCTACTTGGACTGGTTCACATGTCCGCCATCCACAGGGGCCTCTGGTCTCTTCATTCCCACGCAGGGGTATGTAAATATCTATGGTCCCACTGCACGATTCCAATAAGGCATCAATCCATTTGCTAAAGTTAAGTGATACTTATGATTCCCTTGAGACCAACAGAGCACAGAAAATGCCTTAAAGTATAGCCAACATCTTGAGTTTGAACTCCAGCTCTTCCAGGAAGAAGCAGCCAACCTTGAGTGGTCGCCAAGTCTCCTCTGGCCTCAGTTTCCTGATTTGGGCCTGAAAGAATTAGACCCCTCTGGCAGTTTTCCAGCTGTATACTTTTCTTTTTTCTTTTATAAAAGAGACAGGATCTTGCTGTGTTGCCCAGGCTGGAGTGCCATGATGTGATCACAGCTCACTGCAGCCTTGAATTCCTGGGCTCAAGCAATCTTTCCATCTAAGCCTCCTGAGCATCTAGGACTACAGGTGTGCACCATCACACCTGAATAATTTTTAAACTATTTCTTTTGTAGAGATGTGAGCTCACTGTGACACCAGGCTTGTCTCAAACTCTTGGTTTCAAGCAATCTTCCTGCCCCGGACTCTCAAAGCACTAGGATTATAGGCACGACCACCATGCTCGTTCCAAACTATTTCTTGGTCTCTGCAAAGCAACTCTACTTTTATTTGTTGGGGTCCTATATTAGATTTGGTTTATAAAAGAGATGTCATGGCTAAAAGAAAGTTTAGAAAGACATCAACTAGATAATCTCCTAGGTCCTGTTAGCCTTTAAAATTTGGGGTGTATGGAATTATTTTCCTATGTGTTACAATTGTCACTGCCTACAAAGACCTTAACATTATCTTTCATTCATTAATTAAATAGATTTTTTATTAAATAGATTTTTTCCAGGTAATTAAATAGATTTTTGAGGAGAAAGGAGGGACAGAAGAAAAGAGGAAGGAGGGAGGGAGGGAGGAAGGAAGGAAGGATGGAAGGAAATAAAAAAAAGAGGAAGGAGGCAGGGAGAAAGGAAGAAGGAGGGAGGAAGGAAGGAGGGAGGAGGAAAAATACTGTTAAAATTATATTCATGTAAGTTATGTGAAGACCTTTACTTAATGTGTTCAGAATAAATTCATAAATGTTAAATCCAGCTATGGTTTTCAATAGTCAGAAAACAGACCACTTTAATTAATTTACTCTGAAATATCAACACTGTGTAATAGTCCATCACTGTATTAAATAATGAGAATAACAAATTATTTTTATGGTTACCAGTGTTTAAAAATAATCACTTAAAGTGGAACCAGATGTGGAATTTCACCCCAGTACATCAGTCCACAATATTCAGAAGTCTTCTGAGTGGGGCAAGCACTGGCGTGTCCAACAGGAGAGACAGAAAGCCTAGTGATGGCCAAGTAATGGACTCCCATGCACTGGGAAGCTCTCTTCCCTCGCCTGGCAGGGATCATTGACATACTTTTCAATAACTCCAAGTGCAAGGGCAGGAAAACAAGAACCTCACATGTCTCTTTTCTTCCCCAGGCAGCAACATGCCTCAGTATGACAAACTCAGACCTACTAGGGTTCCATGAAGCTTTCTCCTCTTTCTCTAGGGAGGAACACCAAGGCTGAGTAACTCCAGCTGTGGACAGGACATTGAGAGGTGAGGCCACTGGGCTTCCAGACTCATTCCCCGGCCCCTCCGGACTCTCTCAGGGTGACACACAGCAGCTGACCCTGTGGTGATGCTGGAGTCCAGAGTCAGGATCATGACGACCAAAACAGAGGCACGGAGATGGGGGCACCAGGGTGTCTGCCTGCTTCCTCTGTGAATCCAAGTCAGGGGCCTGTCCTGTGCTCAGCAGCGAACACTGGATGCTGGCTTCTGGAGGAGTGCATCATGGCACAGTGGAAGCTGAGCAGGGCACTGCTGGGAGGGAGTTCCTAGGTTGGACCCCTAGGGGAGAGTGAGGCTCCCTTTCCTGGGACCTTCCAGAGGTCAGCTGGGTGGCCAACACAGAAATTGGGGGTGTTGGGGGACTAACACAGTGTCTAGCACACAGTAGGTACTCAAGAAATGATACCCCCTTCCCATTGGGAAGTGGTCATGCCAGCTTCCAGAAACTTCTTCCAATAGCGTGAATTGGTACAGAAAGGGGGCACTGCTTATATATGGTTTTATTTGGGCAAGCTATTTCATCTCTCCATGTTCAGCCAGATGTCTCTTCTCCAAAATGGAGATAATAATAGTAACTGCCTTATTTGGCTGTGGTGAAGATTAAAAGAATTAATATATGTAAAGTGGTTATAATAGTACCTGGCAAATAGTAAGAATCAATATACATCAGTCTTTATTTTCAGTCTCTTACATAATGGAAAGGGTCATCTCTGATTTGGTGCCTAAAACAGTATATGGCTCATATAGTAGGTGTTCCAAGTGAGAAGCAGGAAAAAAGGAGGGAGGAAAGGAATGAGGGTGTGAAGGAAAAAAGGAAGGAGGAGGGAGGGAGGAAAGAAGGAAGGTAGGGAGGGAGGGAGGGAGGAAGGAAGGAATGAAGAAAGGAAGGAGGGAAGGAAGGAAATAAAGAAAAAAAGAGGAAGGAGGCAGGGAGAAAGGAAGAAGGAGGGAGGAAAGAAGGGAGGAGGGAGGAGGAAGGAAGGAAAGAAGAGGAAGGAGGGAGGGAGGAAGGAAGGAAGAGGGAGAGAAGGAGGGAGGAAGGAAGGAAGGAAGGAAAGAAGAAAAGAGGAAGGAAGGAGGGAGGAAGGAAGGAGGGAGGGAGAGAGGAAGGAGGGAGGGAGGGAGGAAGGAAGGAGGAAAGAGGGAGGAGGAAGGGAGGAAAGAGGAAAAGAGGAAGGAGGAAGGCAGCTGGGAAGGTTGGAAGGAAGGAGGAGGGAGAGAGGGAGGGAGGAAGGAAGGAGGGAGGGAGAAAGGAAGAAAGAAGGAAGGAAAGAAAGAAAGAAGAAAAGAGGAAGGAGGGAGGGAGAAAGAAGGGAGGGAGGAAGGAGGGAGGAAGGAAGGAAGGAGGAAGGAGGGAGGGAGAAAGGAAGGAGGTAGAATCTATTAGAATTGCCTGCTTTATCCCAGATGTTCCTTTGCCGCCTGCATGGCACCAGGAGTGATGAAGCAACGGTGGCTCCCCTCTGCTCAGGTCTCTGTGTCTCTCTCCCTGGTTTGATCTCAGAGGAAGTGTTTTTTGGAGACCAGGGCACTGGACTCAAGGTGAGGAGGGAGATCAGATGCCATTTAGTTCGGAAATAGCTGCCTGCCTGTGTTCCGGATGACTCATCGACCACAGCTGGCCTCCAGTCAGATTCCTCTGTGGAGTGGGAACTAGAATACTGACCTAAATCGGATCCCTGTCAACGCCAGGAGACGGCTCCCTTGGCTGGTGTCTGTTTCCAAGGGTGAATCAAGGGGATTGGCCCTCAGGCTGGGCTTGAGTTGGAGGAAGACGTCCAGATTTGGGAAGGATGTTGCTGCGGCTCCACTCCTTAGTTATCCTGAGCATAGGCTGGCCGGACCTGCAGGCAAAGTCTTGTTCAATGAGGTTCTTGGAAGCCCAACGTTGGGCAGACCCAGTTTCAGAAGTCCTGATCTCTGAGATGGGGGTCTCCTCTGCACTGCGAAGCCCTCTGCCTCTCTCCAAAGGCAGCCATCATGTTCTGACTTGCTCTGAAGTTATTTGTATACTTGCTCCAGCTTCCTGCTGGGTTGTCAACTCTCCATGGTAGGGACCTTGTCCGTAAACAGGGTATCAATGATCATTGTTGGGTGAATGAATGCGTGGAAAGTCACTAGGGCAGAAAGAAGCAGGAGTTTTCCAGGGGTCAAGGTAGGCACATCTTTGGAGGTAGGCAATGTGAGCCCTGGAAATAGCCCCCCCGCCACAGGAAATAGCCCCCTCTGGAAATAGCCTCCCGCTCCCCACCAGGAACCAGGAAGTCCTGCCATGACTCAAAGGAGCGCTGCACAGTGAGAACCCCTTGGGTGCTGGCTGCCTCTGGGCACCCTGCTCCTCACACGGTCCCTCATTCCCTGCTGACTTCTTTTCTGCTACCAGAGAAACTGACTCTCCTCCCTGATTGCCTGCTTAGGCCAGTGGATCTAGGAAATAACCAGGCCTTCTTAATACCTGACCCAGCTCTGCCGCTTCACTCATCATATAAACACCAGATGCCTGCAAAGATCACAAAAGCTCTGCAGTGTTTTTCATGTAGGAGTGGTGCAGTGGGTTTATGGAGTGTCACACAGAGAGGTGCTGAAAAGTACTTATCACATCTCCCTGCCTCTCTGCATTTCCTAGCTCCCCCAGCTGCCACGTGCCCCTTATCCCTATAACATCCTCACCAGCAAGTCCTCCCTCCCCACACCCTCCTCCTCATCCACAGCGCGACCTCACCGGCAGGTCCTTCCTCCCAACATAGCCTTATTTTCCTCCTTCCTCTACGCGGACCCCTCACCCACCACCCCCTGCGCCCCCCACACCCCTGGTCATCTCAGGCAAGAGGAGCCTCCTGGGGAGTGTCTTCTGCTATCTGCTCAGGCAGGGGGAGGCCCCTGGATTTCTGGCTCCTAAAACCCTCCTCCTTGCTCTGTTTGCTTTCCTGAGGGCTTGGTGCTGGCTTACTTTGCCTCTAGTGAGGAATTTTCTTCTGGATATTGGTGCACGCTTCTCTCCATCTCAAAGAACAACTCGCTCATAGCACTGGATTTGATTCTTGGCCGAATTTCTTTTATTAGAAACCCTCAGGCCCTTCTCTAGGCTTCTAGCTGTTTCTGCCCCTCAGATTGGCTTCAAGGTCAGAGCTCTAGTGGAGTCCAGTAAGCCTAGATTCTCCAAGTGGGAGGGAGTACAACTCCAGCATTCCTGGTGCTAGCTGTTCTCAGGCATCCTCTCTTTGTTTTGAGATGGTCTCACTCTGTTGCCCAGGCTGGAGTGCAGTGGCGTGATCTCAGCTCACTGCAACCTCTGCCTCTCAGGTTCAAGAGATTTTGAGCACTGTCTCTTGGGCTACCACCTCACTGAAAGAAGACACTCTGTTCCTGGTGCTATGTTCTGCGTAGTAACCATGAAGGTGAGCTGTGATAAGTAACACTCCCTGAAGGCAGGACATGCTGAGACCATTACCTCAGAGTGTGGCCCTTCCAAGTCCGCTGGAACTGTCCTGGGAACTCACTGAATGGGAGTGAAAATTTTGCATGTCACAGATTGCCAAATGACCCTATTGACCAAAAAAATATAAAGTGCTCCAAAGAAATAATTGTGTCTTTCCACCAATAAGCACTGAGGGTAGCTCTTTCTCCCTTGTTTTTCACATATTTGTTGGCTTCACTGGGCATTTAGAGTCAGTTGTATTCATAAGAAATTGCACTAGTCACCAGAAGAGTAGCCGCAGGAAAAAGGGAGAGAGATGTTCCAAAATTTAATCAGATTTGAGCAACACACCTCGCTTTTTGCAAAAGGAAGCACACAACCCAAAATCCTACTCCAGGCAAAGACTGTTCCTTTTGTGAAGCAGAAAGAGAAGGTCCTGCCAAAGCTGGACGAAAGCAAAAAGAGATGAGGTGTAGAGGTGTGTCCTGCTCCTGACTGAGCCACTGTGAGTCATGCCTTTTCCCAAAGATGGATTTGTTAGTGTACGGCCAAAAGTCAACTGAATTCCCAATAATTCCCTAGAGTTCCCGGCAGGGTTTGGAGGACTAAATGTATACATGGTTTGTTCCTAAAATTATGTAGTTGGTGCCTCAGTATTTCTGGCTTGTGGATTCCTAAACTACCTTTTAACAAATAGCTCCTTAGGCACTAGGACAAAGGTGAGCTCCCCAGGGCTCCAGGGGTGCATCTGAGGTGAAGTTTGGGCCATCATAATTGTGACCAGCCCGAGCCCTTGGCAGGGGAATCACACGGGGTTTGTGTTTGTCCGAGTGTATCAACAAGATAATCATGTTCTAAAGCTTGATGGGAACCTCAACATGATCTAGTCCAAATTTATTTTTGGGTTTTTGTCAATCTTTGTTTTGCTTTTGAGATTCCATGCACTGCTGATGAGAATAAAAATTGATATATCCTTCTTGAAGGTTGATAATATATATCAAAGTTCTGGCCTCTTATTCACTGTTTTTATTTTTAAACTTTTTTCTAAAAAATAATCTGATGTGAATATAGATATGCTACAAAGATGTTCATCCAAGTTTTATTTCTATTAATACACTGGAAATAACCTAAACGTTCATCAGAAGGCAAATAGGAAATAAAGTATGGTGTATTTACACAAAAGAATATAAGACAGCTACGAAAATAAGTGATTCAATGACACACGGAAAATGCTAGAGAGGAAAAAAGGCATGCATCTGACAGCCCACATAATCGTTACGCATACTACATATTCCTTATGGAGATCCTATCAGTCAACATATATGTGTACATATGTTATCTACATAAGATCTATACCTAGCTCACATATATTTAGAAAAAAATTGAATAAACTTCCACTTTTTAAAAGTTTTCATGTTTTCTAACTACCACAGGTAACAACAGTGAGTCATTCTCTCCTTGAGACTTCTCTGACAGAGAAGGCTGTCTGCTTTTAAAATTCAATTCATTGGGGATTGGGTTTAAATCCCCCTTTTTTTTTTTTTTTTTTTTTTTTTTTGAGATGGAGTCTTGCTCTGTTGCCAGGCTGGAGTGCAGTGGTGTGATCTTGACTCACAACAACCTCCGCCACCTAGGTTCCAGCGATTCTCCTGCCTCAGCCTCCTGAGCAGCTGGGATTACAGGCACATGCCAGCATGCCAGGCTAATTTTTCTATTTTCAGTAGAGATGGAGTTTCACCATGTTAGTCAGGCTGGTCTCGAACTCCTGACCTCATGATCCTCCCACCTTGGCTTCCCAAAGTGGTGGGATTACAGGCGTGAGCCCTTGTGCCTGGCCAAAACCATTCTTGATGCTTAAGAATAGTTTAAGGGGGCTAAAACATGAGTCTCCTGTAAACAGATACAAATGATAATAAAAATGGGAAATGTCTTCATGAACTAGAATGTGTAAGACAAGAAGGAAACCTTTTCACTTTTAAAATTTTGAGAATTTCTGTTTTGTAAAATGTAAAATTCTTTTAAGTCTGTGCTTTTAATGTCATTGTCCATTTGTCTTTTTATAAGTATGTTTATTATAGCATCAAAAGTAAATAATCACTCCCATTTTCCATATTTTAAACATTTTGTTTTCTCACATCCCTTTTATTTTTTCTTGCAATATAAATTTTCAGAACATGATGGTAATGAAACATGGAGAAAGGAGGTGAGAGATGCTTTTAGTAACAGTATTGGTTTTCTCCAACCATTCCTTCAGGAATGAAGGAATCCATACCTGGAGCTCTGAGCTGGGGAGAGTCATTGGTTGCTCTTCCACCCAGGGACAGCTCTCTATTGGTGGTTTAGCAAGGAGCAGTTAGTTGCCTTTTCTGCCTGCTGCTTCTTTAGGATGCTTCTGTCTTTGCTCCAGCCTCGCCTCACTGCAGCCTTTCCTAGCTCTCTCCCCCATCTCTTCATTTCAGCTGACAGATGGTTTTTGACTTTTCCTTTGAGTATGTGTGAGTGAAGAGGCTATTGTATTGTTATCTGTCTTAGACAGGAGCACAGGCCATCTCCTCACATCCTGGCCAATCTCTGTGGTGCCCTGGCACCTTGGAATGGCAGCTGCTTGAAATGTGGAGGGCTCCCGCCCACGAAGGAGGCTCGTGCTCTGGCACAGTGGTGGAAAAAAGAGCCAAACAGCCCTCAACGCATTGCTTTCATCCCTGCCAGCATGTCATTCACAGGCATCAGCTTCAGGGCACACTGGTTAGAAATTATTATTTAGATATGGTGTTTATAAATGGGTTTGTGCTTTCCTATTACATATTGTTTATCAATATAAATACTCCTTGGTGTAAATTTATTTGGTTTTGATATGTTAAAGCTCAAATGAACAAACTATGACACAATTCAAGACTTCCCCCTTGTCTCTTGACTTTTTTTCTTTGCCACTGTTTAAAACACGGCCCTGTGCATTTCGCACACCTCTTTTAAAAAAGGTTTTATTTTATTTTATTTCTATTTCCCACTCCCACTGCCCGACAGGCCCTAGTATGTGTTGTCCCCCACCATGTGTCCATGTGTGCTCATCATTCAGCTCTGACTTGTAAGTGAAACATGTGGTGTTTGGTTTTCTGTTCCTGTGTCAGTTTGCTGAGGATAATGGCTTCCAACTCCATCCATGTCCCTGCAAAGGACGTGATCTTGCTCCTTTTTATAGCTTGTTCCTTTTATACTATATGCATAGTATTCCATGGTGTATACATACTATATTTTCTTTATTCAGTCTATCATTGATGGGCATTTAGGTTGATTCCATGTCTTTGCTATTGCATTTGCACACACACCTTAACCCCTTCTTGTTTTTTTTGAGAAGGAGTCTCGCTGTGTAGCCCAGGTTGGAGTACACTGGAGCAATCTTGGCTCACTACAATCCGCCTGCTGTTAACCCCTTCTTTAAACCATTGCTTTTTGTAAAACTGCAAAGATGAAAAAAACCACACCCAAAACCAAAACCATCATCAGCAGAAAACTATCAGGCATCAACCCATTCAAGTCTTATATTTCACTCCTGGGGGTGGGGACTGTCCTCAGAAGAGCTCTCTGCTGAGCTGAATTTGTGGGAAATACTCACAGGAGAAGCTCACTGAGTTTTATTTTAGCTTCGATTGCTTATTTAAAGTGAATGGGCATTAAATGCTCTATTGATAGCAGGATTCTAATTTGGGATTTGTAGCAATCTAATACATCATCTAAGATATGAAGGATGTTTGTAACTTGAAAATCTGTCTCTGGCAGTGTTGTTCTCAAAATTTAAGGCACATGTAACCATGGTACCTGCAGCATTATTTGATTTATTAATGGGATGGACAACATGAAGCACAAAAAATTTTACTCAACCACTGGTGGAGCTAGTTGAAACTATCAAATATGTCAGCTTAAGTTGTTAGCATGAAAAGGAATCAAAAATCACTTCCATTGCACAATATTTAGCTACAACCCCGCCCAGAAATGATAGAGGTAAACCCAAGTTTGTCTTCATCCAAGCACATTACATATTAATTCATAGGATACTTCTCTATGAATCTAAATAGTAGTGATGAAATCACACTGGGATTTGGAGTACATGAGCCCAATTCAGTTGTGAGCCATGGGGCCGCTCCTGCATTTGGTGACTGTTCTCTGCTGCTTGCTAGTGGATGTGGGTTATGGCCTCAGATGATATACTGTGCTCCTGCAAAGGAAGCCCTGGACACTGTTTAAGAGATAGACTCTCTGAGGTAGAAAGGGTTTTGGAAATCATCTTGTATATCACCCGCAGTTTGGGACAGGAAGGAATAAAACTAAGAGGATGAGAGAGAAACAAAAAACTATGGCTATTCTGGGAACACTAAATAGAAGCAACCTAAATATACCTCCAGAAGTGCACAAACAGCCAAAATGACGAGGTCTGTCTTGCAGCTGCAGCTGCAATGAAGCTGAGAGTATCTTAGATTGATGGGACCTGCCTGCATTTCAGAGACATTTCTGGAGGTAAAATAAAGAGGCCACTCCTTCTTGGATATCAGTTTTAAACTTTGGATAAGATTCAGGAAATTTATAGTGTCTTTGAAATGACTGTTTTTGGGAAAGGAAATTGTGCCTTTAGGAAAAAATATACTTAATTTTAAGAAATAAAAGGCCATGTAAGTGCTTCCCAGATCCAAGTGGAAGTTTTTGGGAAAATGTGAGACTCCTGGAAGAGATGATGGGTGAATTAGGGCATCTGGTAAGGTTATCAGGCAGTTTTGTCAGAAGGGAAGGCATTAAGCACAACAGCAAACTCGTGCTTCTCGCCATCAAAGAATTGACAAGACAACCCATGGAACAGGAGAAAATATTTGCAAATCATATATCTAATAAGAAATTTGCATCTAGAATATGTGAAGAACTCTTACAACTCAATAATAAAAAGACAACCCAATTAAGAAATGGGCAAAGAATCTGAAGAGGTATTTCTCAAAAGAAGATATACCAAGGCCAATAAACACATGAAAGATGCTTAACATCATTAGCCATCAGAGAAATGCAAATCAAAGCCATGATAAACATGAGAACACAGATATCTTTTTGACATAGTGATTTTAATTCCTTTGGCTCTATATCCAGAAGTGGGGTTACTGGATCATATGGTAGTTCTGTTTTTAGGCTTAAAGGAACCTCCACACTCTTTTCTGAAATGGTGATATTAATTTACATTTCCACCAACAGTGTGTTGTTCCTGTTCCTCTGCACCTTTACCAAACGTGTGCTATTATTCACCTTTTTGGTAACTGCATTCTAACAGGTATGAGGTAATAGCTCATTGTGGTTTTAATTTGCATTTACCTGATAGAGATGTTGAGCATTTCTTCACATACCTGTTGACCATCTGTATCTCTTCTTTTGACAAATGCCTGTTCAGGTTCTTTGCCCATTTTTTAATTGGATTATTTGTTTTCTTGCTATTGAGTTGTTTGAGTTCCTTATTTTTTTTTTTTTATATTAGCCCCTTATCAGATGTATGGTTTGCAAATATTTTCTTCCAATCTGTGGATTGTCTCTTCATTCTGTTAATTATTTCCTTGGCTGTACAGAAACTTTTTATGTTGATATAATCCCATGTGCCTGTTTTTGCTTTTGTTGCCTATGCTTTTGAAGTCAACCAAAAAATCATTGCCCAGACCGATGTCATAAAGTCTTTCTCCTACATTTTCTTCTAGGAGCTTTACAGTTGCGGGTCTTACATTTGTCTTTAATCTACTTTGAGTTGATTTTTTTGTATATGATGTCTGAGATAAGGTCCAATTTCATTCTTCTGCATGTGAATGAATATACAGTTTTCCCAGCACCATTTATTGAAGAGACTGCTCTTTCCCCATTGTGTCTTCTTGGCACTTTTGTTGAAAATAAATTGCCCATGAATACTTGGGTTTACTTCTGGGCTTTATATCCTGTTCCATGGGTTGATATGTCTGTTGTCATGCCAGTGCCATTATGATTTTTGTTTCTTTCTTTTCCCTTTTCTTTTTTTTGAGACAGGGTCTCACTCTGTTGCCCAGACTGGAGTGTGGTGGTGCAATCATAGCTCACTGCAGCCTTGAACACCCAGGCTTAAGCAATCCTCCCATCTCAGCCTCCAGAGTAGCTGGGACTACCGGCATGCACCACCATATCTGGCCAATTTTTAATTTTTTTTGTAGAAATGAGGTCTCATTATGTTGCTCAAGCTAGTCTCGAACTCCTGGACTCAAGGTATCCTTCTGCCTTGGTCTCCCAAAGGGCTGGGATTATAGACATGAGCCATTGCACCCAGCTGCCATGCTGTTTTGATTACAATGTCTCTATAATATATTTTGAAATCAGGTACTGTGATACCTCCAGCTTTGTTCTTTTTGCTCCAGATATCTTTGGCTATTCAGAGAATGGTGACCACAGTTAATATTAATGTATTGTATATTTCAGAATTGCTAAAGAATGGATTCTTTACATTCTCACCACAAAAAATGGAAAGTTAATGAGGCATGTTAACTATCTTGACTTAACCTTTCTACAATGTATGTATAGATCAAAACATCACATTGTACCCCATACATATATACACTTATTAATTGTTGATGAACAAAACTAATTAATTTTTAAAAAACACAGTGAGGTACCACTTCATACCTGCTAGAATGGCTAGAATAAAAAAAGCAGACAATAGCAACTCTTGGAGAGGATGTAGAGAAATTACAGTCCTCATCCACTACTGGTGGAAATCCACTTCAGAAAATGGCCTGGCACTTCCTCAAAAGAGTAAACAGAATTACTATACTACCCAGCAATTCCACTTCTAGGTATACACTCATAAGAAAAGAAAACATATGTCTATAAAGAAACTGGCACATAAATGTTCAGAGCAGCATTATGCATAATAACTCAAAGTGAAATCCTCCCCAAAACATCAATGTTCTGCACTCTCATCCAGCACACTTTTCCTAGGAACTGTTTCATCTTTTTCAAGAAATACTTTACATAATCCATGTAATCAACATGAAAATGACCAAAAAGCCTTCACAGGAAATCATTTCTTACTTGAGCAAAAGGTGCTAATCCAGAACACCTATTAACTGCTGTGCTAGGTATTTCCTTCCTTTTCCCTCTAAAATCACTCTGCTGCCAGAGTTGAGACTCACAGGTTAACCATCTGTCAGATGCCCTGGAGTACAAGTTAGTTTGCCCAGGCCAGCACACCTTCCTGTGTTTATGTTTACAACATATCACAGGTGAGGGAAAAATCTGGCAAAGACTTCTCACAGCCAAGTGCTAATTATGACCAGAGTTTGTGTAGCTTATTGGAGGAGTAAACCTATTTGATCTTGTCAAGAATAAAAAATGTAGGTGTTGTTCAGGTGTTTCTGTTTTTCTTGTTGGTGTATCAACACAACAGATGTGTTGTTGCTGCAAACATGCTCACATTACAACCCGACGCTAGTGCTTTTGAAATTTCTTTTCTCTCAAATTGATGTTATTGAGTTAAGGTCAATGAAGATTCTAGCATTTCTGCTGTGCCCCACTTTGCAAGGAGCACAGCCCTCTGTGGGGAGTGAGAGAAGGCTTGAGGGCTGAGCTCTGCTGAGCTGCCACCCTCTACCCTGGGGTTCTTGTGGGCAGGAGAACTGCACCTCTCACTTCCCCCAGCACCCTCCCTGCTCCTTCTCCACACCAGGGAGTAATCATGGAGGGGGTTCATCCTCCTGTTAGTCATTCACTCATTTGTTCATTGGTTCAATGAATATTTTATGAGCACTTACTACGTACCAGGCACTGTGCTGGAGATTGATAGACTGTTTCCTTGACCGAACTCTCTCCTTGACCAGGTTCCTCTGAGCCTTCTTCTCCACTAGCCCTCATCTTTGCCCTAGTAAGACTTGAACAAACACTAATAGAATTTCTAACAGCACAAGGCCTTATCCCTTGGATGGCCCTCCCCTCCCCCTTGAAGTGCCTTTCTGAGAAACCTCAAGGCTGCCCAAGGAGTTTACTGTTTGTTCCAGCAACACCTGATGATAGGGTCCCTGTTTCCCAGCCTCAGAGGGAGTGCGTAGGAGCCTAACTTTGACACGCACCAGTTAGCAAACCTAGATGAGTTTTATATGGATCAACTTCGCCTTATCACTTTTTATAACTTTTATAATTTTTCATTTCCCTAACTCTGCTCAAGACACTTTAAAATGCCCAGTCACCTCTGCATTAATCAGATTGAAGCTCAGTTCTTTCCTTTACTGCCAGCAGTTATTGAATAAAATCTGTTTTTACTGCTTTAACTAATGTCCAGCTATGTTTATCTCCCTTTTCTTTCTTTTTTTTTTTTCTCCTAAGATGGAGTCTTGCTGTGTTGCCCAGGCTGGAATGCAGTGGTGCTATCTTGGCTCACTGCAACCTCCGCCTCCCAGGTTCAAGTAATTCTCCTGCCTCAGCCTCCCAAGTAGCTGTGATTACAGGCACATGCCACCACATCTGGCTGATTTTTGTATTTTGTTTAGTAGAGACGGGGTTTCACCATCTTGGCCAGGCTGGTCTCGACCTCCTGACCTCAGGTGATCCGCCCATCTCAGCCTCCCAAAGTGCTGGGATTACAGGTGTGAGACACTACGCCTGGCCTATGTTTGTCTTTGACAGGATAGAGCAATACAGACAACATTTCCAGAATCTGCCCTCCTTGGGCTTACATGTTAGTGGGGAACCAGGCAGTGAACAAGTAAAAGAATGATGTTGGGTGATGTTGGTGCAGGGCAGGCGAGTCCTCAAATTGGGGTTTAGTGCCAGGAGGGCTCATGGCTTCACCCAGGAAAGAATTCAAGGGTGAGCCAGTGGCGTTAGACAGCAACTTTTATTTTATAGCAGCAGCAGCAGAGGTACTGCTCATTGCAGAGCAGGGCTACCCCACAGGCAGTGTGCCCAGAGCAGCAGCTGGGAGGCAGCTCTGCAGCCATATTTATACCCACTTTTAATTACACGCAGATTAAGGGGAAGATTACGCAGAAATTTCTTGGAAAAGAGGAGTAACTTCTGGGTCATCAGGTTGCTGCCATGGAAGGGGGCAGTAACTTTTGGGCGTTGCCATGGCAATGGTAAATTAACATGACATACTGGTGGGCGTGTCCTATGGAAAGCTGCTTCTGTCCCATCCCTAGTCCTCAGTTTGGTCCAGTGTCTGAGCCCCTCCTCTGGGGAGTCCAGTCCCATCTTGTATTAGTCCATTTTCACGTGGCTGATAAAAACATACCCAAGACTGGGTAATTTATAAAGAAAGAGGTTTAATGGACTCACAGTTCCACGTGGCTGGGGAGGCCTCACAATCATGGTGGAAGGCGAAAGGCATGTCTTACATGGTGGCAGACAAGAGAGAGAATGAGAGCCAGGTGAAAGGGGTTTCCTCTTATAAAACCATCAGACCTTGTGAGACTTATTCACTACCATGAAAACAGTATGGAGGAAACCGCCCCCATGATTCAATTATCTCCCACTGGGTTCCTCCCACAACACGTGGGAATAATGAGCTACAATTCAAGACGAGATTTGGGTGACAACGCAGCCAAACCATATCATACCTTCTGTCTCACTGTGGCGGGTCCGTGATTGCAGGGGGGTATTAATGGGGTTTCAGGATGGTCTCTAGAGAAAGTAAAATTGGACAGAAACCTAAAGGAAGCTAAGCTAATCTTTTAAAGAGCAGGAGAAGGGCCTTCTAGTCAAAGGGGACACAATGAAAAGGAGCTTGATGCTATAAGAATAGAGCAATAGATAAGGCCAGTGGAATAGGTAGGAACCCACCCCACATGCCTTGAGCCTTGACACATTTAGATTTTAAAAGCCAGAGTAATGCTGTGATTTGGAAGGGGAGCAAATAAACCTGAATAAAGTCAAGTTTGAATCACGAAATTGGACTGTGGAATTGGATTGAAGTGACGTGAGAGATGAGGGCAATGCTGTACTCAGATGATTCCGTGGCTCAGAGCAGCTGGAGCACACAGGAGGCTGGGATGGTCTGTGATTTTTTTGACAAAGGTTGTCATACTTGCTCTTAGGAAGGCACAGCCTGGAGAGCAGTGGGCAAAGAAGTGGGAGGCAGCGGAAAGGTTCTGTCCACATGTGTCCTTGGGTACTTCCCACTTGCTGATTGGCTTCCAGGGTGCAATTCGTCTCCTTTTTCTCCCAGAGCTTGAGTGCAGTCTTGATGAGCCACAAGTATGTCTCCTGCTCAGAAATAAATGTCTGGGGGTATCCACAGTGAAGCTGCCTGGAGGATGCTGAAAGTATGGTGGTCAAGAGTGGCTCCCAAAATATATGATCTTTCCAAACATAAAGAAACTCACAATCTGTCTGTCACCCTAATTGCTCCTCAGCACTACTGGGTGCAGTGTGGGCTAACAGGATAGGAAACAGGAACATGGGTTAAAAACCCATGTTCGAATTGGAGTATTCCAAGACCAGGATGTGTTGGAGGTAATATTAGGGAATTACCTCCTCCAATATCACTGTAGAAGACATTCTGGAGATGCCTAGAGAGTTTCTCATGTTGGCACCCACATATGTTTCTAAGCCTTTTAGGGGTCTTGTGGACACCTCAGTGGGTCTTGGAGCTGCTCTTTCTTTTCTTTTTTTGATTGCATGATTTTTAAAAAAAATTTCAATAGGTTTGGGGGGAACAGGTGGTATTTGGTTACCTGAGGAAGCCCTTTAGTGGTGATTTGTGAGATTTTGGTGCATGCATCGCCCGAGCAGTAAACACTGAACCCAATTTGTAGTCTTTTATCCCTCACCCTCCTCCCACCCTCTCTCCTGAGTCCCCAAATTCCACTGCATTATTCTTATGCCTTTGCATCCTCATAGCTTAGCTCCCACTTATGAGTGAGACATGCAATGTTTTTTTTCATTCCTGAGTTACTTAGAATAATAGTTACCAGTTCCATCCTGGTAGCTGCAAATGCCATTAATTCTTTCCTTTTTATGGCTGAGTAGTATTCCATAAACAATTTGTTTATCCACTCATTGATTGATGAGCATTAGGGCTGGTTCCATATATTTGCAATTGCGAATTGTGCTGCTATAAGCTTGTGTATGCAAGTATCTTTTTTGGATAATGACTTCTTTTCGTCTGGGTAGATACCCAGTAATGGGACTGTTGGATCAAATGGTAGTTCTACTTTTAGTTCTTTATTAAACTTTAACTAAATAAAACACTATTTTCCATAGTGGTTGTACTAGTTTACATTCCCACCAACTGTGTAGAAGTGTTCCCTTTTCACCACATCCATGCCAACATCTATTATTTTTTGTTTTTTGATTATGGCTATTCTTGCAGAAGTAAGGTGGTATCACACTGTGGTTTTGATTTACATTTCCTTTATCATTAGTGATGTTGAGCATTTTTTCATATGTTTACTGGCCATTTGTACATCTTCTTTTGAGAATTGTCTATTCATGTCCTTAGCCCACTTCTTGATGGGACTGTTTCTTTCTTGCTTTTTTGAGTTTTTTGTAGATTCTGGATATTAGTCCTTTGTAGGATATGCAGGTTGTGAAGATTTTTCTCCTACTCTGTTGGTTGTCTGTTTACTCTGCTGACTCTTCCTTTTGCTGTGCAGAAGCTCTTTAGTTTAATTAAGTCCCACCTATTTATTTTTGTTTTCATTGCATTTGCTTTTGGGTTCTTGGTCATGAAGTCTTTGCCTAAGCCAATGCCTAGAAGGGTTTTTCTGATGTTATCTTCTAGAATTTTTATAGTTTCAGATCTTTGATTTAAGTCCTTGATCCATCTTGAGTTGATTTTTGTGTAAGGTGAGAGATGAAGATCCAGTTTTTTTTCTCCTATATGCAACTTGCCAATTATGCCCACACCATTTGTTGAATAGGTGGCCTTTCCCCACTTTATGTTTTTGTTTGCTTTGTCGAAGATCAGTTGGCTGTAAGTATTTGGGTTTACTTCTGGGTTCCGGATTCTGTTCCATTGGTCTATGTGCCTATTTTTATAGCAGTACCATGCTGTTTTGGTGACTATGGCCTTATAGTATAGTTTGAAGTCAGGTAGTATGCTGCCTCTAGATTTGCTCTTTTTGCTTAGTCTTGCTTTGGCTTTTGGTTCCACGTTAGGATTGTTTTTACTAGTTCTATGAAGAATGATGATAGAATTTTGATGGGAATTTCATTAAATTTGCAGATTGCTTTTGGCAGTATGGTCATTTTCACAATATTGATTCTACCCATCCATGAGCAGGGGATGTGTTTCCATTTGTTTGTGTTGTCTATGATTTCTTTCAGCAGTGTTTTGTAGTTTTCCTTGTAGATGGCTTTCACCTCCTTGTTTAGGTATATTCCTAAGTATTTTATTTTATTTTATTTTTGCAACTTTTGTAAAAAGAGTTGAGTTCTTGATTTGATTCTCAACTTGGTTGTTGTTGGTGTATAGCACAGCTACTGATTTGTGTACATTAATTTTGTATCCTGAAATTTGCTGAATTTATTTAACAGTTCTAGGAGCTTTTTGGAGGAATCTTCAGAGTTTTCTAGGTTTACGATCATATCATCAGCAAACAGCAAGAGTTTGCCTTCCTCTTTACTGATTTGGATGTCCTTTATTTGTTTCTCTTGTCTGATTTCTCTAGCTATGTTGAATAGAAGTAGTGAGAGTGGGCATTCTTGTCTTGTTCTCAGAAGAAATGCTTTCAACTTTTGCCCATTCAGTATTATGTTGGCTGTGGGTTTGCCATAGATGGTTTTTATTACACTGAGGTATATCCTTTGTATGCTGGTTTTACACAAAAAGGGATGCTGGATTTTGTCAAATGCTTTTCTGCATCTATTGAGATGATCATGTGATTTTTGTTTTTAATTCTCTTTATGTGGCATTCCATTTATTGACTTGCATATGTTAAACCATCCCTGAATCCCTGGTATGAAACCCACTTGATTATGGTGGATGATCTTTCTCATATGCTGTTGGATTTGGTTCACTAGCATTTTTTTTTAAATGATTTTTGCATCTATGTTCATCAGGGATGTTGGTTTGTAGTTTTATTTTTTTATTATGTCCTTTCCTCGTTTTGGTATTAGGGTGATACTGACTTCATAGAACGATTTAGGAGGATTCCCTCTTTCTCTATCTTGTGGAATAGAGTTAATAGGATTGGTATCAATTCTTCTTTGAATGTCTGATAGAATTCAGCTGTGAACCCATCTGGTCCTGGGCTTTTTTTTTGTTGCTGGTAATTTTAAAGTAATTATTTCAATCTTGCTGCATGTTATTGGTCTGTTCAGGGTTTCTAATTCTTCCTGATTTAATCTAGGAGGGTTGTATATTTCCAGGAATTTATCCATCTCCTCTAGGTTTTCTAGTTTATGTGTGTAAAGGTGTTCATAGCAGTCTTGAATGATCTTTTGTATTTCTGTGGTGTTGGTTGTAATACCTCCCATTCCATTTCCAGTTGTGCTTATTTGGATCTTCTTTTCTTGGTTAATCTTTCTAATGGCCTATCAATTTTATTTATCTTTTCAAAGAACCAGCTTTTTGTTTCATTTATCTTTTGTATTTCTTTGTTTCAATTTCATTTAGTTCTTCTCTAATCTTGGTTCTTTCTTTTTTTTTTTTTTTGACAGAGTCTTGCTCTATCACCCAGGCTGGAGTGCAGTGGTGCCATCTCGGCTCACTGCAAGCTCTGCCTCCCGGGTTCATGCCATTCTCCTGCCTCAGCCTCCTGAGTAGCTGGGACTACAGGTGCCCGCCATCACACCTGGCTAATTTTCTTTTTATTTTTTAGTAGAGACGGGGTTTCACCATTTTGGCCAGGATGGTCTTGATCTCCTGACCTTGTGATCCTCCTGCCTTGGCCTCCCAAAATGCTGGGATTACAGGTGTGAGCCACTGCACCTGGCTGGTTATTTCTTTTCTTCTGCTGGGCTTGGATGTGGTTTGTTGTTGTTTCTCTAGTTCCTTCAGGTGTGGTCTTAGACTGCCTATTTGTGCTTTTTCAGACTTTTTGATGTAGGCATTTAAGGCTATGAATTTTCCTCTTAGCACTGCCTTTGCTGTATCCCAGATGCTTGGATAAGTTGTGTCATTATTGTAGTTTAGTTCAAATGATTTTAAACTTTCATCTTGAGTTTATTTTTGACCCAATGATCATTCAGGAGCAGGTTATTTAATTTTCACATATTTACATGGTTTTGAAGTTTCCTTTTGGAGTTGATTTCCAGTTTTATTCCACTGTGGTCTGAGAGAGTACTTGACATAATTTCAATTTTCTTAAATTTATTGGGACTTGTTTTGTGGCAATCATACGGTGTATCTTAGGGAAAGTTCCATGCGCTGATGTGTTGGAGGCCACATAAGTGCTTCTTGTGATTAGGCATGATTGAAGCCTGTTAGTAATAATGAGAACCTGTGATCAGTTAAACAGCTGACCAATTGTTACCTCCTCCTCCTTGCTCTTGTTACCCAATATATAAGAAGGGCTGTGGAAGCTCGGTGGACTGCCTTTGCTCACTAGAAGCAGGGAGCCCTTATCTTTTCTTCTTCTCTTCTTCTCTCTTCTTCTTCCCCATGCTAGCCTTTCCTTAAAATAGTTACTTTTGTTTTCTGTTACCATTTCTACATTCGTCCCTTTGTTCAGTCTTCTAATGACGGTCTCGAGCAGTAACAGTAATAACTGCTGCAACGAGGGTCTCAAGTAGTAGCTGTGGCAGTCAGCCACACTGATGAATAGAATGTATATTCTGTGGTTGTTGGGTAGAATGTTCTGTAAAATATCTGTTAAGTCAACTTGTTGTAGGGTATAGTTTAAACCCAGTGTTTCTTTGTTGACTTTCTGTCTTGATGATCTGTCTAGTGCTGTCAGTGGAATATTGAAGTCCCCCACTATTATGTTGCTGTCCCATTTCTTATGTCTAGCAGTATTTGTTTTATAAATTTGGGAGCTCCAGCATTAAGTGCATATATATTTAGGATGATTGTGACATTTTCCTGTTAAGGCTTTTAATCATTATATAATGTCCCTCTTTGTCTTTTTTAACCACTGTTGCTTTAAACTTTGTTTTGTCTGATATAAGAATAGCTACTCCTGGCCAGGCGCGGTGGCTCACGCCTGTAATCCCAGCACTTTGGGAGGCCGAGACGGGTGGATCACGAGGTCAGGAGATTGAGACCATCCTGGCTAACATG
>NW_016818844.1:486164-512193 GCF_001698545.2 Rhinopithecus bieti
AAAAAAGAATAGCTACTCCTACTCACTTTTGGTGTCCATTTACCTGGAATATCTTTTTCCACCCCTTTACCTTAAGTTTATGTGAGTCCTTATGTGTTAGGTGAGTCTCTTAAAGGTAGCAGACACTTGGTTGGTGAATTCTTAGCCATTCTGCAATTCTGTATCTTTTAAGCGGAGCATTTAGACCATTTACTTTCAATGTTAGTGATGAGATGTGAGGTACTATTCAATTCATCATGCTATTTGTTTATTTGTTGCTTGAATACCTTGTCTTTGTGTGTGTGTGCTTTTGTTTTATAGATCCTGTGAGATTCATGCTTCAAAGAGGTTCTGTTTTGGTGTGTTTCTAGGATTTGTTTCAAGATTTAGAGTTCCTTTTAGCAGTTCTTACAGTGCTGGCTTGGTAGTGGTGAATTCTCTTACTGTTTGTTTGTCTGAAAAAGACTATCTTTCCTTCATTTATGAAGCTTAGTTTCACTGGGTACAAAATTCTTGGCTGATAATTGCTTTGTTCAAGGAGGCTGAAGATAGGGCCCCAATCCCTTCTGGTTTGTATGGTTTCTGTTGAGAAATATGCTGTTAATCTGATAGGTTTTCCTTTATAGGTACCTGGTGTTTTTG
The DNA here is from genome assembly GCF_001698545.2 of Rhinopithecus bieti. Taxonomy (NCBI): domain Eukaryota; kingdom Metazoa; phylum Chordata; class Mammalia; order Primates; family Cercopithecidae; genus Rhinopithecus; species Rhinopithecus bieti. Next base: position 486,786 of record NW_016818844.1, read on the forward strand.
CCTCACAGCTCTTAAGACTCTTTCTTTTGTCTTGACTTTGGATAACTTGATAACTATGTGCCTAGGCGAGGATCTTTCTGTGATGAATTTCCCAGGTGTTCTTTGAGCTTCTTGTATTTGGATGTCTAGATCTCTAGCAAGGCCGAGGAAGTTCTCCTTAATTATTCCCCCAAATATGTTTTCCAAACTTCTAGATTTCTCTTCTTCCTCGGGGATGCCAATTCTTGGGTTTGGTCATTTAACATAATCCCAGACTTCTCGGGGGCTTTGTCAATTTTTTTAAAATTCTTTTTTCTTTGTCTTTGTTGGATTGAGTTATTTCAAAAACCTTGTCTTCGAGCTCTGAAGTTCTTTCTTCTGCTTGTTTGATTCTATTGCTGGGTCTTTCCAGTACATCTTGCATTTCTCTAAGTGTGTCTTTTATTTCCTGAAGTTGTGACTATTATTTATGCTATCTATTTCACTGAAGATTTCTCCCTTTATATCTTCTATATTTTTAAAAATTTCCTTAAGTTGGACTTCACCTGTCTCTGGTGCCTCCTTGATTAGCTTAATAATCAATCTTCTGAATTCTTGTTCTGGTAATTCAAGCATTTCTTCTTGGTTTGGATTTGTTGTTGGTGAGCGAGGTTTTTTTTGTTTGTTTTTTGTTTTTGGAGGTGTTAAAGAACCTTGTTTTGTCATATTGCCAGAATTATTTCTCTGGTTCCTTCTCATCTGGGTAGGCTATGTCAGAGGGAAGATCTGGGGCTCAAGGCTGCTGTTCAGATTCTTTTGTCCCATGGGGTGCTCCCTTGATGTAGTACTCTCCCATCCCCCTTTTCCTGAGATCTGAACTGCAGTAATTGTTATTTCTCTTCTGGATCTAGCCACCCAGAAGGGCTACAGGCTCTGGGCTTGTACTAGGAAGTGTCTGCATAGAGTCCTGTGATATGAACTATCTTCAGGTCTCTTAGCCAAGGATACCAGCACCTGCTCCAGTGGAGGTGGCAGGGGAGTGAAATGGACTCTGTGAGGGTCTGTAGTTGTATTGTTGCTTATTGTAGTTTTGTGCTGGTTGGTCTCCTGCCGGGAGGTGGCGATTTCAAGAGAGCATCAGCTGTGGTAGTAAAGGGTGGTGGGCAGAGCCCTAGAACTCCCAAGAGAATATGCCCTTTGTTTTCAGCTATCAGGGTGAGTAGGGAAGGACCATCAGGTGGGGGCAGGGCTAGGCATGTCTGAGCTCAGACTTGCCTTGAGAAGGGCTTGCTGTGGCTGCTGTAGGGAATGGGGGTGTGGTTCCCAGGTCAATAGAGTTATGTTCCCAGGATTATGGCTGCCTCTGCTGTGTCATGCAGGTTGTCAGGGAAGTGGAGGAAAGCTGGCAGTTACAGGCCTCACCCAGCTCCCACACAACCCAAAAGGCCAGTGTCATTTCCACCGTGCCCCCCGCCCCCCACCTCACCAGCACTGAGTCTGTTCCCAGGCAGTGGGTAAACAGGGCTGAGAACTTGCCCCAAGCTACCAGCCTCCAGGATGAGAAAGCAAGCAGGACTTTCATGCCTCCCCATATCAGATCCATGCCCTCCCTGGAGTTCCGGCTAGGAAACTCTTGCTGGAATTGTTACAAAGTTCAGTTGGGGGTTTCCTTCTCCCTGTGGTCTTTTCCAAGTTCCTCTGGCAGCCCTCCCCAGGGACCCCTGTGAAACAAGTCAGAAATGGCTTCCCTGGGGACCCAGAGAGACTGCAGGGCTTTCCTGCTGCTTCCTCTACCTCTGTATTTCACTTGGGTGTCTACATTGTCTCAGCTCAAATCCTTCTCCCATGATCTGGACTTTCAGATTCCCCAGTGAGGGTGTGTGTTCATGGGCAGATGATTCTCCTTTCCCACTTTCAGTTTGGGCATGCACAGTATTTGGGCTGTCTCCTGGGTCCTGCAGGAATAATCTACTTCCTTCAAAGGGTCTGTGGATTCTCTTGGCTTTCCTGGTATATTCCTGCAGTAGTTCTTGGAGCAAAAGCTCACAGTGCAAGTTTCCACACACTTCTCTGTCCATCCAAGTGAAAGCTGCAATTTAGTCCTGCCTCCTATCCGCCATTTTCCCCCCTCTCCTGGGAGCTCCTCTTTCATACTTTCTGTGACTGGAATCCTCTCTTCTTCCCCATTTCAGTCACTTTTTGAACAACTTTGCATTCATACAGGTGAGACTGGTGGGTTTTCCATTTGCCTAGGGGGTTGGAAACTTTAGGTATAGTATACAATTTACAAACCGCTGTGTGGTGGTTGGTTGCTTGTTCCTTTCACATCACCTGGGGCTGGCAGGCAGCAGCTGGTATCCCTAAAGAGGTGCAGATGGAAAGCATCAACACTTACAAGAGCCCGTCATCAATTTCCCCTTCCTGATAGGGGAGTTTCTCTGTGATTCAGGCCAATTCCCCTGGAACCACAGAGCCAGGAGGTCTGGCTGTGCAAGGATGGGCAGGAAAAGCCAGAGTACCTGAGATGGCGAAGGAGGAATGAGAGAGACACAGGATGCAGAGCCAGCCAGAATGCAAAGAGTGAGAGCACATCAGAACCAGCCAAACAACAACCACAAAAGGAAGGGGCTCCCCAGCCCTGAGCATTTCTGAAGTCTCAGGTTCATTATGGGGCCTCTTCCCATAATGTTCCATCAATATGTCAATAATACCTACCCTGCAGGTTGCTGTGAGGTTTAAAGGAGCTAATGTACATGAGATACCTGGTCCAGCAGGTTGACCATAGGGAGTCCCTACAATTACCAATGTTATTTAAAATAATTATTAAGGTGGTGGACCCATGATCAGACCCAAAGTTGTGTCAACAGAACAGATTATGTGAGATCCTGATGGCATGTGCTCCCTCTCCACCTGCCACTTGACACTTCAGAGTCTCAGGGCACATGTCATATCTCACCTCAAATGAGTTGCCAGGTTGGCCTAGGGCAAGAATTCAGAAGGACTGGGGGGAGAGATCAGGGCTAGGAGAGGGCACCCAGCTTGTCTCCTCAGAGCAGAGGGGCAAAGTCAGCCCTTTGCTCAGGGTTTGCTAAGCATCCACTGAAATTTCGCATCAGTCCCTCCACTGAATCTCTGTTTGCTGGCCATGCTTTAAAAAACAAATACTGGTCAGTTGTCAAAGTTCACTTGGCCTTGACAGCCAAAGCCAAAGCCAGGAGCATTTGGCCAACATCATGAGTCTGATGACTCAGCAGAGTGGAGCCCATTGCATGCTCAAGCAATGCTTTAAAGCAAGTCAGGAATATTAATGCAATGAGACCGCTTAGTCAATCTGTGCCCTGCTGGGTGAATCACACTCCAAACACCTGTAGGTAACAACATTCGCTGCAGCTGAGTATATTGCCAGCAACCCTTCCCTGGTGCCTGTTTCCATCTCTGTCAGAGGGGACCTCCTTAAAATGCTGCCTTCAGACAAACTGTCTACACAGCACTCAGACTATGTCAGTCAGTATGTAAACTAGGAATCTTTTACAGACAGTGAATGTTAAAACCAGCAGGACACCATGAGCTGCTCAAAGAGAGTGATAATAAAAAAAAATGGTTAGAATTGGAAACAAAAGGGGACAATCTCTTCTTCATACAGGATAATAACAGAGCAAATGTATTATAAAATCAATGCATTATTGGCACAGACCTGCAACTCAGCAGGTATCCAAATGGTAATGTGATGAACGGTAACACAGCACTGAATATCTTCAGAATCAATACCTTAGGTGCACATTTGAGGACTCCTTAAACATCCCCTTCCAAGCCCCTGCCATCACCCCTGGGTATTCTACAAAGCAGAGACGGCTTTTCAGAGTGGCCCCAGGGAAGGAGCAGTCGGCTCAGCATCTGGACAGAGGTCACCGGAGTGCCCCAGCCATGTGAATGCAGGCTAGCCAAGGGTTCCACCCCAGAAGAAGCATTAATACCTTAGGTACAACACAAGCTACGAATTAATTGAATAACAAATAGACCTTTTGGAATGGCCTAACTTAAAATTATAAAGTGAAATATAAATGCTAGTCTCCTAAAACATTCACTTTTCTGCAGGGCTGCCTCTTTCTACTGCTTGTAGTGAAGAGTCCAGCAAAGAACTTAGCAACAACACGATTGGCTTCAGACACATGTGGATATTCAGCGATCCTGGGACACATCTCAGGTGTCCCTTCTCACCTCTGGTGATGGTTTTGCCTCCCAAAGTGTCCTCTCCTTCTCCTTGGCTCTAATCCTACCCAACTTCCCAGAACCAGTGTACACCCCACCCCAGAATGCCTTTCCTGATCACCTCATCTTGTAGAGCTCCCTCCTCCTTCTGCATGTATTTGTCTCATAATCATTCCTGTGTCTTTTACTCTCCCTTGATGTATTGTTTAGATTCATAACATTATGACTATGTAGCTTCCCTCCTGTTGCAGGATTGCTTTTTTGCAGGGACTGTGCCCACCTTCATGTTTTCCACAGAATGCTTCTCAGATGTAGTGTGAGACAAATGCCCAAGATCTTGTTAAAATGCAGTCTGACTCAGTGGGTCCATCTAGGAGCAGGCCCTGAGATCCTGCATTTCTAATAAGCTGTCAGGTAATGTCAAAGCTGGTCTGTCTGGGGACCACACTTTGAGTACCAAGGGACTATCATATCTAGGGCAATGTCACGTGTGTGGTAGGTTTTCAACAAATAGCTATTCATCATGGGCTCTTTTACCTATTCTCCACCATGGCCTGCGGAGCTGAGTCCTCAGTCCCCTTTGAGGAACAAATACATAGAGGCCCTGGAAACGGTGTGCTGGCTGTTGGTCATCCCAGAGCCAGGATGGGCTCCACGCTCCTCCCACCTGCTCTGGCCTGCAGCAGCATTCCCACGTTCCTTCTATGAGAAAAGCGACATGCATCAGGCACTATGGGACGGCGCTGACAAAAAAGACAAAATGTCAGGTCTCATAGTCTTCAAAATTTCCTGCCCATTAAATAAGCATTTCTCAGGTTGTTTTCTCCATCACTGCTAAATATTGAAGTCATAGGTCTCAGAGTGTGTAGGCTCAAAATATGCTTCATTCCAGAAGCCACTGTTTCGTTGACTTTAGAAACCACATAAAATAGTTTCAATACTGAAAACATCAAGCTTACACAGATAAATGATATTTTGCTATGGGACTGAGTATTTTTAATAAGATCCTATTTCCTGGGGAAAAAAGAAAAATCAGCAATATAAGCAACAGCAGCAAGGAAGACCATTATGGTTCCTAAGTGATCCAACTACTGATGATAAATGACATAGCAACATGTGCATTTAGTTTTTTTTAAAACTGTGTTCCATGCTAGTAAAGAATAAACTAGCAAAGAACAATATCCTTAAAACAGCTAGACATATTTTCGATACATCTAACACATAGCCTTCAAAGTAACCAATGTGAATTTGAACTGAATGCTCCTTTTTGTTGTAGCTGATACATCTCTTAAGATCTCAATGAGTATAGGTTAATAGATAAATAGAATAAATTGTAAACCGCTCTGCTGGTGTCTACCACATAGCAGGTATTCGACAAAGGAATGTTGTTCAACAAACAATGAATGAATGGAGAGAGGAAGACAGGGGTAGGCACCCTTATAGCTTTGTGAATGGGTCCACAGTGTGGTATTTCATACTTGAACCAGAAGTCGTATGAAAATGAGACACGAACATTTACAGGGTCATAGTCCCATTATTAAATAATGGGTGCCACACTGTACAGCTTGTCCTTAACTGACTAAAGATAAACTCTGCATATAGGCATTGATGACATATAGATATAGAACTACCAATGACTCAGTTGACCAGGCCAGCGACACAGTATTGTTTAATGAAAAAATATCTAGTCTGTTACGTATTTATGCCTATACACTCACTGAAGATCTATATCATATCAAGTCCTGAGTACCTTAGGTTTCCACGTAAGAATTCATTTGCTTTAAAAAATTGGAATGCATCACTCTGAAATATTTACATCTGTAAAAAACAACCATATGCATTTTCTTAAATGGTTTCTTTCAAAATCCAGAAGAAATCAGAAAAAAACTTATAAGGATGATTATATAAAAATAAGAACTTTTGGCCGGGCGCGGTGGCTCACGCCTGTGATCCCAGCACTTTGGGAGGCTGAGGCGGGCAGATCATGAGGTCAAGAGATCGAGACCATCCTGGCTAACACGGTGAAACCCCATCTCTACTAAAAATGCAAAAAATTAGCCCGCTGTGGCGGCGGGCGCCTGTGGTCCCAGCTGCTTGGGAGGCTGAGGCAGGAGAATGGCGTGAACCCAGGAGGCGGAGCTTGCAGTGAGGTGAGATCACGCCACTGCACGCCAGCCTGGGCGACAGAGCGAGACTCTGTCTCAAAAAAAAAAAGAAAAATGATTGCATAGAAAATGAGCTAGAGATATAGTCAGAGTTCACAGGAAGAGAAATGTAAATAGCACTTCACTATATGCTCAATCTCATTTATAAGAGAAAAATGAAATTTAAAACTGCACTAATACGATTTCTCATCATCTATCAAACTGGAAAAACTCCAAAAGTTTGACAATATCATGTAATTAGCAATGCTGTGGGGAAATGGGCACTGTTGGTCATTGCTGGTGGGAATATAAAATGGTACAACCTCTATAAAGAGGAATTTGGCATTGTCCAGCAAAATGATGTATAAATTTACCTTTTGCTCCAATTATTCCACTTCTGGCAATCGATCTCAAGAAAGATACCCAAAAATGTATGCACAGGATATGTATTACATGCAGCACAAATGCCCACCAATAGGGGAAGGTGAACAAACCAGGACATGGCCAGACAATGGAACTGAAGAAGGCAACAGCACTCCTAGAGCCTGGATCAGGGTCTCTAAATACTGTTTCTTACTGAAAGACACAGGGCTCCTTAAAAAATGGCTAATTCCAGGTCTGGAGTAATAAATGTGCAAGATGAATTCCAGAACATGTTGTCATACAAGAGATCAATCAATCAATCAATCTAGCTCTCAAAGAGTCAGGTCAAAAGGAAATGATCTAACTTTTAGAAGCTCGCTCTGGCCAATGAAGGGACAATTGGAATATCATCAAGGATAATAACTGTAATGGACTTGAACACACAGAACATGCTTGAATCCCTGAATTTATAAAAAATTTGGAAAAAACCTTACTGGTTAACTTTAGGGGATATTAGAAATCCAACTTGCTGTTTTTAAATCAGTGAAAAAAAGGAAAACATTAATTCCTTTCACCATTCCTATATGAAATGTATTTTAGGGAAATCAAATCATTGATGAGAGGAAGCTTCTCTTTACAGAAGTTTTCCAGTTACTAAAAAGAAGACGCTAGAATATAACTATTGCACAATCTCTGATCAATTAATGAATTTAGGCAGTTCATAAACAGTTGCTATTGATAAACAGATAACCAGACAATATGTATCTTGTGATGAAAATACTCAGAACCACATGTGAATTATCCTGAAAAAGAAACCAAAAACAAAAAAATAAAGAAAAAACCAGAATAAGATCACAATGCAAGCAAGCTTTTATCTAATTACATCCAATCATCAACTTACAGGAAATACAGAGGAAAAAATAACATGGTAAATGGCACCACAGAGATGCAATCAGCAACATAAACACTATGGAAAATTCTCGAGACAAACTGCTGTCTTCAACAAATGAGTTATAAGGGGCAAAGAAAAAATGGAGGCGGTACCCATAGATTAAAAGATATTTTAGAGACCTGTCAACTAATTGCAACATGTGGATATGGATCTTATTTAGATGCAAATCCTGATGCAAACTATTAAAAAAAGGATTTCTGAGATAACTGGAGGGATTGAACAGTGGATAATTTCTAATATTGTGATAACATTTTTAAAAGGGGTGCTTATTCTTTTTTTTTTTTTGAGACAGAGTCTCACTCCGTTACCCAGACTGGAGTGCAGTGACACAATCTCAACTCACTGCAACCTCCACCTCCTGGATTCAAGAGATTCTTGTGCCTCAGTTTCCCAAGTAGCTGGAATTAAAGGAACATGCCACCATGCTGGCTAATTTTTTGTATTTTTTTTGTAGAGAGGGTTTTGCCATGTTGGCCAGGTCGATCTCCAACTCCTGACTGTAAGTGATCCACCTGTCTCAGCTTCCCTAAGTGCTGGATTACAATCCAGCCACCATGCCTGGCCATTTTAAAGAAATACATATGTTTAGAAATGCCTCAAAAGAAATTAAATGATGTCTGGATTTTCTTCAAAGCAATCTGATGGGAAGAGGGAATGGATGGTGGTATAGATGAAATGAGATGGGTCTTGAGTTGCTGATTGTTGAAACTGGGTGATGGGTACATGGCAGTTCCTTGTACGATTTCCACTTTGTAAATGTTGAATTTTGATAATAAAAGGTAAGACAAAATGTAAAATTAAATAAAGGAATAGGAATCTCCTGTATCTTCCCTGTTTCCCTGCCTGGGTATGTGATGACTTTTATTTCTGGAACACTTTACTCCAAGGCTCCTGTAAACGTTATGGAATTCAAATCCGCTCTCAGGTGCCTTTGCAGTAGGAGGTGGCCAATGAGGGAACTAAGGAAGAGAGGTGAATGAAATCCCTAAGACTAGGACTTTAAATAGAGAGTGACCTGACAATTCTAAATTCAGTGACATGATCTCTCCTAACCAGGTGCGTGGAGTTGGATGAAGAGGTGCATGTGTGTACACGTGTGTACCTGTGTGTGTTCTAATGTTTTCGTGGGACATGAGCACCTTCCTTGAGTTGCTAGCTAGGCCTTCTCACTCAGCAGGGAGGAGTGTGCTCTCAGCTGCATTCACCATGCAGAAGTGATGTCTTTCCTTTACCTGAGCCCCTCCGTCTGAAGAAAGGGATTTAAGAAAACCTGAAGGTCAACGCGGCCATCCCTCTGTCCCTATTCCAGTAAGCTCTAAACTTGCACCCAAGGAAACACCATGGGATGTACTGACCTTAAGATCATTACGCATCTTTGAGAAGATCTAATGTGAAGGATTAGCCACATCCTTTTGAGAAAGAGGGAAGTCAGAGAGCCCCACAGCAGGGAGATGACCACCTGAGGCTCACCTGTAGAACCAACAAACCACCAGAACTGGAGCCACAGTCTGTCATTTCCAGCCAGGTACTGTTGTCACTCATCCCCATTTCCTAGAGGCTGGCAGTGGATTACAAAAATGTCTATGGAAATCAAGCCGAAACAATTCTAGGATTGAGCTATAGGAGTGATACTGCTGAACTGTTGAAATTTTCCTTCTGCAGTGAGTCTGACAGCCCAAGGTCATGGAACTTGAGAAGAGGATAGAGTCAGGTGAGAGACTTTTTCCTTTTTTCTTTTGCTCTTTCATGCCAAAGAAGCATACTGAATTCCACTGCTGAAGTCAAAGAGGCTTTTGCTGTCAGTCTTGGATAAATGCTTCATTCTGCTACGTGCTGCTCCACTCCCTTTATTCTCCTCTTTAATTGAACCTGAATTGCACAGTTATTTTTAACATAATTGGTAAAAATTCAAGAGAGTTAATGCCATGTCCTTGGCTCATAAAAACCTTGCTTTTCCTTAGATGTGCTTCAACTCCGTGCTGATAAGAATGCCAGGTATTAACTGTAGGATGACTATAATTAACAATAATATATTGTTAGTTTCAAATAGCTAGGAGGAGGATATTGAATGCTCCCAACACAAAGAAATGACAAATGTTTGAGATAATAAATATGCGAATTACCCTGGACTGATCACTATACCTTATGTGTATTGAAATAGCACCGTGATATACAATTATTGTACATCACGAATATGTACAATTACTATTTGTCAACTAAAAAAATGTTTTTAAAGCCGGGTATTAGTGAAGGAATTTTTGAACATTTGAGTTAAATCTGCTCTCCCAAGTATTCAGATTTGTTTTATAAAACAAAGTCTCCCCTAATTGTCTTTGTTTTAAATGCTTTCCATTAGCTTCATCCATTAGCTTCATCAAGAAGACGGACCTTCAGCCGAACTGGAACATTCCCTAAAATTCTCTGTTTATGGAAACAATCGGCATAGGAGTTCTATTCTACTCAGGTCTGAAATTATCGCAGCTTAGGAAGTTCTTAGCTGTGCAGAGTCAAGAAACAGAGTCACGAAGGAGGCTCAGTGGAGGGAATGTGGGGCCCGGAGAGGGAACACCTGGAGCTGCCTGTGTCACATTGAGCCATCACACACCTCTCTGTGCATGTTTCCATGTTCATTAAAAGGAGATGAGAGTCCAGCTTATGATATGTTGGAAAAGGAAAAACTGTGGAGACAGTATCAGATCAGTAATTTCCAGGGGTTGGGGGAAGGATTTTTAGGGCAATGAAATGACTCTATCTGATACTGCAATGATGGATACATGTCATTAGACATTTGTCAAGATCCATAGAAGGTACAACATCAAGACTGAGCCATAATGTAAACTAGGAACTCTGGGTGGTGATGATGTGTCAGTATGTGTTCATGAACGGTAGCAAACGCAGCACTCCAATGGGGGATGCTGACAGTGTGGGAGGCTGTGCATGTATGGGGGCAAGGGGTTATATGGGAACTTTCTCCTTAGTTTTGCTGTGAACATAAAACTGCTCTAAAAAAGTCTTTTTCTTTTTTTTTCCCTTAGGTCAGGAAGCTTCTACTCTCTCCTATCTCCTGAGACTTCTGAGAAGTTCAGTGAGAGAAACAATATAAATGGAGGCTGAAAATGGCCAGATAAATATATGTAGTGTGCTTATTCTTAAAAGTCATAGTAGGAGGTTTTATTCCAATTGACTGAAAGAATTAGAGGGATGAGTTCGGTGGCAAGGGGCATGGGCTAGGTGATCTCCCTACCACCTTTGCCTTGGGACTTCATGTGAGAAGCAACATAGCCCAAGTACATAGTGGGCTGATGGAATTTTCACAACTGAATGATAATAGTCTTTCAGAGGAGGCAACTGGGGCATGGTGCTCGCATTACCAAAATGCTATCATTGCTCTAACACTTTTAGAATTCCTCTTTTGGAACAAGTTTCTAGAATCTCGATTTAGCATTCTCAAGTTATGAATTTGGTTTCTGGAAAGGGTTACAGTGTGATAAGTAAAGCATGCCCTCAAGTGATTATAAAGCAATGATGAGCTAATGTTTTTGTTTGGTGGTGAGAAATGATGGAGATGCCATCCAGGCGAAACTGTACTATGATTGCACAACAGAAAAATTGTATTAAACCATAACATGCCCTGTACTATCTAAGATCAAATTGTTTTGATGTCAGCTTGTCAAGTTCCAATCCATATGTTCCAATATAAGGCCACAGACTGGGTTAAGAGTAACTTCTCATGGACCCATGCATTTCAAAGACCATCTGAGTTCAGCAACTGACCTGATTTGCAAATTCTTACCAATCTCTGCTTCCTAACTTCTACCTTAAACAGTACCCCATAAGTAACTCTGCCCCTACAACTCTGTAAGTTCCTCCTTTAGAGATACTGAGACTCTGACAAGTTAGTGCTCTTCCTGCTCAGTAAGTGTAGTAAAGCTCTTTGTGTGGTCTTTGGATTGGGGGCTTCCACACTAGGCAGGGGCCAAACCTGTCCATGAACCCCTAGGCTTTTTCATTCTGTTTTCCCCCTTTCTGGCTTCCTCACTCACAAAGAGAGTTTAGCTCTGTTCTTGAGTACTTCTGTCATCCAGGTGGCTTGGAGGTGCTTCCCTCTTAGGAGTATTTATGGTTTAACTTGAAGCCTTAGAAGACCACTGTATTTGTCTGTTTTCATGCTGCTGATAAATACTTGCCTGACACTGGGCAGTTTACAAAAGAAAGAGGTTTAATTGGACTCACAGTTCCACGTGGCTGGGGAGGTCTCACAATCATGGCGGAAGGCAAGGAGGAGCAAGTCACATCTTATATGGATGGTGGCAGGCAAAGAGAGAGACCGTGTGCAGGGAAACTCTCAGTTTTAAAACCATCAGATCTCGTGAGACTCATTCACTACCATGAGAACAGTGCAGGAAAGACGTACCTGCATGATTCAGTCACCTCCCACTGGGTTCCTCCCATGACATGTGGGAATTGTGGAAATTACAATTCAAGATGAGACTTGGGTGAAAACACAGCCAAACTATATCAACCACAACTTGAACAACATTCCAGGGCCCTCACAAGAATAATTCTGCAAAGAAGAAATTTCAGTTCTGGTGCTGTTTGGGTGTAGGGAAAGACCTTGCTCAGAGCTTCTGGAACATGATTATAGTAGTCCAGAAAGCATCACAACAAGAACCAGGAGAGGTGTCTTGTTGTTGTTTTTTAATTAAAGTAGGCTCCTGGTCTTCACTTGTAGATGTTCAACTTCAGTCTATCCGGGGTACAACCCAGGGACTTGCATTTTTTATGACCACCCAGATGAAGCCATGGTGGTTCTGAAGTAGAATGGTTCAGACTGAGAAGGCTACCGCTTCGGCTCCCTCTCAGTCCACCTTGGCTGGGTTCTTTTCTGGTGGGCTGTGAGTGTGAGTCTAGTGACCATCTCAAAGGGCTTCCCAATTGATTCTGATAGAAATGCTATTCCTTCATAGAAGGTTGAAGTCAGAGGAACCAGCTTGTCCCACACATTTATGGCTGAGGGGGCCTTTGGGGTCCTCAAGGTGCTGTGAGTGGAACAAGCATGAGTTACTGCAGCTGAGTCCCTTCACAGCATCGCACCAAAGATCTTCTCTTTCTCCAGGTTGGGAATAGGCTTTTCCACTCAATGAACAGATGGAGCAGCTTTCTCTTTTCCCCAAAAATTAACTGCCTTAAAACACTTGAAATCTCTAGCCATCCGCAACTGCTGTGTGATTCTTCCTCTTTGGGTAAGAATGGGGAGCTGCCAAGTGAAGCAGAGTGTGGAGAAAGGCTTCAGAGCTTCTTGGTGGCAGAATTTGTTTCATGCGGAACTCCAGCATATGGCTCAGGTAGGAAATCATCGATGTCCCAGAAAAAAGGGATGTCCCGTGCTCTGCCTTCTGATCCTCTCCAACCCCTCTGGCAGAAGGGCTGAAGGTGGGTGGGGACAAGTCCCAGGCACCTAATGTTGGCAAGCACTTTTGAGGCAGATGGAATCTTTGAAGAGGAGAGTGGGCTCAGAGCTATGCTTGAGAAAGAAAGGGTTTGGCTGGAGAAAGAGTGAAGGCCAGGGACCCAACACTCATAAGGAGACAAGTGGCACAGTGCAGCAAGGGGTGCTGACAGTGGACCTCCCTCCACACTGACCTGGCCATCCTACTGGGAACCCACTGATGGCTCTTGGCTCTGAGAGCTGCTCCACACCCAGTGCTGCCTCTGTCCTCTGCAGAGAGCTGAGCTCTTGGCCCTTGTCTTTTGCTGTCTAGAAAGCATGGACAGTCCTTCAGATCCATTGGTTTATCTGGACTCTCTTCCTCTATTTTTTTTATTTTTTATTTTTTTGAGACAGGGTCTCGCTCTGTTGCCCAGGCTGGAGTGCAGTGGTGCAATCACAGCTCACTGTGACCTTGAACTCCTGAGCCCAAGTGCTCCTCCTGCCTCAACCTCCCACACAGCTGGGACTAAAGGCATGAGCCATGGCGTGAAGCCCAGACCCTCTCCTAGCCAGTTGGTGGTGTGGGGCTGCTATTTCTTCCAATACATGGGATGATTTAAATAGGTTTTTGGGATGGTTCTAAATAACCTCTTCCTCTTGCTTCATCAAAGGGTGAAGACATGGTTCTTACCTGTTGTGCACAAGGGGAAATGCAGATAGCATGTAAGGAAGAAAAATGATAAAAAATTAATTGTCCTACTTCTTATGGACAATGGGAGAGAACAAAATAGTTAATAAAGATTGTTTCTTTTGACCAAAATGAAGAGAATTTTCTCAGGGCAGATACTGCTAGAACCTCCTTTATTAGATAGAGATCTGAATAAAATAGTACATTGAAGTGAGAGGCATTTAAATGAGAAAGTTTATTGGACAGGGTAACTATGGTGACAGCCCCACTCAAGATACAAAAACTGTATGCCTCTTTCTGAGCCTAAGCAAATTCTAAAATTCACGGAAGATCTCTGAAAAATATAGGATGGGAATCGGCAGCAAAATCTGCCTACGAGTCTGCTAGTATCTCAGATGACAAGACGCCTTCCACCTCCCTTCCTGTCCCCAGGAGGACTAAACTCTCTGTTGGATGCAGATCTCAGCCTTCTTCCCTTCATTCCCTGCATAACATTCCCTTGGTCCCTTAGTGAAAGCTTTTTTCTGTTTTTTTTGAGACGGAGTCTTGCTCTGTCACCCAGGCTGCAGTGCAGTGGCGTGATCTTGGCTCACTGCAACCTCCGCCTCCCGGGTTCATGCCATTCTCCTGCCTCAGCCTCCTGAGTAGCTGGGATTACAAGTGCCCACCACCATGCCCAGCTAATTTTTTGTATATATTTTTTTAGTAGAGACAGGGTTTTACTGTGTTAACCAGGATGGTCTCGATCCCCTGACCTCGTGATCTGCCCGCCTTGGCCTCCCGAAGTGCTGGGATTACAGGTGTGAGCCACTGCGCCTGGCCGTGAAAGCTTTTTCTTTGTGCCTTAGGTAAAGAACAGTGCCCTTGTCGGGCTACTGCGTGAATGAAGTTGATAGGCACCTTGTTGACGATGTTTCACACAACATTTTCCAAAATTGCCCACTCACAAAAGGGGACCTTCCGGCCTCCTGCTCACGTGTATTCTGTGTTTTCTCCAGGATGTGCTTTCTGCAGGATCTCTGGTTGGGAAGAGCGTGTTTATGCACACACATAGATGTCCATACACATACGTGCAGTGGAGTGAAACCTGTTTCAGCACCTGGTAGCTGTGTGACCTCTGGCAGGTGACTGACTTCTCTGAATCTCAGGTTCCTTGTGTGCAAAATGGGGATTATAACCAGCTCTCTCAGAGACAGGGTGGGATTAAGTAAAGCAGTGTCTGTGACGCATAAGCATAAACTCATTCCTGGCACATAGTAGGTGCTCACCAAATAGAAGCTATGATTTTCATTATCTATTCAAAGTGAGTAAAACAACCAGTTTTTGGATGCACTAATGCAAGGCCAGGAGGTAGTAAACCAACAGATGGAAGGCTGGAGTGAAGGGACAGGGAGGCTATGAGCTTAGTGTCCAGTGGGTTTTGTTAGGAGCACTGTCTGCTTGTTCTCAGGGTACACATGAGGTGAACAGGTGCCCTGGTGCCTCCCTTCATTCATCTCACATCTTTGGCACAGAGTTGCCATGAAGTGGAAAAGCCAGTGTTCAACAGAGGCCACCAGCACAGGGACAAAACATTCTCTGTGGCACCATGCCGCAGGAACACAGGACTGCCACGTAGAGCTGTCCGGCTCATGCTTGTACCAGGATGCACCAGAGTGAGGGGTGAGTGGGGCCTGGAAGAGGCCCCTGGTTCTAATTCCCCAGGTGGCCCCTTACCAGCTGCATACAGGGGCCCTGTGGGGCACACACGGGCACATTCCCCAGGCTCCATAGGAGAACATCGTTCCCAAGCCCACCTTCTCACTTTCAGATCTGATTAATTTGTCAGAGAGAGGAGGAAACCCTTGTCCTCAGCAGAGGCTAGACTCTTAATTTAAGGCAATGCTTCCCTTCTCTCCCACTGAAGGAGTCCAAATGGCCTTGGGGTAGCTTTAGCTCCAGGAGACAGGGGCTGTGATCAGAATGTCCCACTGCAAAGCCAAAAGGTATTTAAAACCTCACATTCCATCCTAAAACTTCCCAAGGATTTTGCATTCGAATCTGCATTGTGGCAGCTTTTGTTTTAATAACGAATCTTCTATGCTCCCTGAATCTGGAACCATGCTTGCCAGTGCTTTTGCTCTGCCCCCACCACCTCTGTTCTCCAATCTATGACCCCAGAGGTTATTTGTTCCCCAGTTTGAGAGATAAGGGTGTAGCAGCGCAGGAAGTAGAAATGCATGGGGTTGAAGGACAAAGACCCCACAGCAGCCAGGCTGCCTAGTTCGAATTCTGCCTGAACTCCTAACTAGCTCTGTGATTTGGGGTAAGCCACTGACCCTCTGGGCCTCTCGCTCCTCACATGTAGTACTAGGGTGATAATAACAGCGTCTACCTTTCAGGGCTTTTGTAAGGACTGAATGAGTTAATGTACCTGAACTACTTAGAACAGCATCTGGCATATAATAATCCTATATAAGTATTTGGTATTTTCATCGTGATCATTTATGAGCTTCCATGAGGGAGCTGAAAAGCAGTTTGTATTCCAGCCCCTCCACCTGTTCCTAGTGAAATGCTGGACAATGACTGTACCCCTTGGTCAGCTGGTTATCAGAGCCCTGAGTTAAAGGGACACAGGCATTAAAAAGCATGAAAAATGATTGTTTGGTGAAATCTGAAGAGGTCTGTTAACTAGCCAACAGTGTTGTGTCAATGAGAATTTTCTGGGTTCAATTTTGCCCTAAGGTCAGGGATGATGTTACTATTGGCGGAAGTTGGAAGTGGGACACATGGGGCCTCTCTACTGTTTTTGCAACATCCTGTGAGATGAAAATCACAGCCATGCACTGCATAGTGATGTTTCAGTCAACAACAGACCGCGTATATGACTGTGGCCACATTGGATTATAATACTGCATTTTTACTGTACCTTTTCTACATTTAGATATGTTTAGAGACATACACACTTACCATTGTGTTACAATTGCCTATAGTATTGAGAACAGCCACATGCTGTACCAGTTTGTAGCCCAGGAGCAAGAGGAAATAGCATATAGCCTAGGTGTGTAGTAGGCTCTACCATCTAGGTTTGTGTGAGTGCACACAATGATGTTTGCACAATGATGAAGTCACCTAGCAATGCATTTCTCAGAATGAATCCCATTAAGTGACACTGAACTATTTTAAGAATAAATAGTTAAAAAAATTCGGCCAGGTGCAGTGGGTCACACCTGTAATCCCAGCCCTTTGGGAAGCCGAGGTCAGTGGATCACCTGAGGTCATGAGTTCGAGACCAGCCTGGCCAACATAGTGAAACCCCATCTCTACTAAAAATACAAAAATTAGCTGGGCGTGGTGGCACGCACATGTAGTCCCAGCTACTCGGGAGGCTGAGTCAGCCTTGAACCTGGGAGGTGGAGGTTGCAGTGAGCCAAGATTGTGCCACCGCACTCCAGCCTGGGTGAAACAGCAAGACTTCGTCATAAATAAATAAATAGCTAAAAAATAATTGATGTGTTCTGGGGGCTGTGGCACTGACCCTATTGCAAGGCACCCTGAGATTTCAGCTTAGGGACTAGCTAGAAGGGTAGGTGGGGGTCTGGACAGGAGGTGTCCAACTGGGTGCTGGAGGCCAGGAAAGGTGAGGACACAGAATTCCACGCAAGCAACGGTCAGATGTGAATCTGTGCTAAAAAGGAGATGAGCTGGACATTCCTTCCCACTTTTCACTGGGTAGAAACAGTCATCAGCTTCTGGGGTTGGGGAACTAGTGTGCTGTGGGGTGAGGAGGATAACTGAGTCCACAGTCCATATAATAATTATATACATTTATGGGGTTCATAGTGATGTTCAGGTACATATAATATATAGTGATCAGATCAAGGTAATTAGCATATCTATCATCTCAAACATTTATCATCCTCCTTCTAGCTCTTTGTAGTTAAGAACATATTATTCTTAACTACAGTTATCCTACAGTAATATAGAACACTAGAAATTATTCTTCCTGTCTAGTTCTAATTTTGTAGCTTTTAACAAATTCCTCCCTATCCCCTCCTTCCTCCTACCCTTCCCAGCCTCTAGTATCCTCTGTTGAGAACCACAGTGTCCCCAGCTCTCTGATGATAAGTATCATGTGTCTTGGGGCACTGGTCTAATTTAAAAGGCTATAGTTTCTGAGGCTCTTTCCTTGAAGATTTCATGCGGTGGGCTTGGAAGCCAGGAATTTGTACTGAATAATTATCCAGGTAAATCTTAAAGCAGACATTGGCGCTGCACAGACACCCGCTCTGTGTAAGAAATTTACATCTGTCTCAACATGTGCCAGATCACATCACCTCCACTGTGCAAAGCCCTCAGAAGCAGTCATTGTCACCCCAGCTACACGTTAGAATCACCACGGGAGCTTTGAAAAATCCCTGTGTCCCAGGCGCACCCCAGACTAATTAAGCCAGGGTCTCTGGGGCTGGGGACAGAGCATCAGCACCCTTCAAAGCTTCCTCAGTGATCCCAGTATGCAGAATCCTCTGGAGACGTAGCTGCAACTCAGGTCACCTTGCCTCACACCAGCTTCTGATTCAGGGGTTCTGGAATGAGACCTGGGAATGTGCATTTCTAACAAGTTCTCAGGTGCTGCTGGTGGTTTCAGGATCAAACTTTGGGGAACCCCTGAGTTGGGGAGAAGTGAGCAGAATGAGAAGATTCAGAACACAGCCCCATAGCTGACAAACACTGAACCTATTTCTATGATTATAGGGTGCATGGAAACTTTTCTTAAGTGAGCTAACTGTGAGTCTGCAAATTAAATTTCTTAATTGTGCTCTTGGCTTCACCCAGCAAGACTGCTTGGGCTTGCCAAGATCCTGAGAGGCCGACTGTCCCCATGGCAAGGCCGCATCAAAGTGACTTGGGAGGAAAGGAAATTGCATTAGTGCAACCGTAAGTACTTCTTGTAAATGTCCTTCCTTGAACGCTCCTCAAACTCACCCTTAGGTTAAGTTAGGTATCCTGGTCACCTCTTCTGCTGTCTGAGGACCAAATATTGTTTTCAGCTCTGGCCTCAGGCAGCTTTTGTCCTGTGTTGTGAATGCTGCACTTATAAAGTCAAATCCTGGAGCCTTAGGAAAAGCTCAGGCCTGTGGTGAGGGGTAGGATATCTCAGGGAGATGAGTCGTTTGCTTCTGGGAGGGGCCTTACTCGGGGTTGTCTTGGGTTGGAACGGGCACTCTACACCCCAGGTCTGCCTGCCAGCAGGTGACCTGACCACCAAGAAGCCACCTAAGGACACCTGGCCAAAATATGTGCTGCAATGGTAGAATTCTCACTTCTCTACTGGCTACTTGGCTTTAGATCCTACCTGGGAGACAGCACAGTGAGACAGAAATAACTTTGTTTCTGCATCAGCTAGATCAAGCTCATGCTCCTTTCCATATGAGCAAGTGGTTTAACCTCTATGAGCTGCAGCGTCCCCCTCTGTAATGGGGTCCGGCCATCTGTGAAGCTCCAGTGAGGATTACATGGGACAGTAACTCATGTAAAAGCCCCCAGCACAGCGCCAGCAGAAGGCACTTCATGAATGACTATACTTAGGGTTCTGTTCTTTCAGCCTGTCTTAGGGCAGGAGACTGAGAGAGTGGGGCTGGAGAAGAGGCATGAAAGAGTAAGATGTTTCCCTGAGGGCCGGACGCGGTGGCTCATGCCTGTAATCCCAGCACTTTGGGAGGCCGAGGCAGGCGGATCACGAGGTCAGGAGATCGAGACCATCCTGGCTAACATGGTGAAACCCCCTCTCCACTAAAAAACCAAAAAATTAGCCTGTAGTCCCAGCTACTCAGGAGGCTGAGGCAGGAGAATGGCGTGAACCCAGGAGGCGGAGCTTGCAGTGAACCAAGATCGCACCACTGCACTTCAGCCTGAGCAACAGAGTGAGACTCTGTCTCAAACAAAACAAAACAAAACAAAACAAAACAAAACAAAACAAAACAAAACAAAACACGTTCCCCTGGGAAGAACGTGCATCTCCTTCCTAGCAGGACATCTGGGGACTCTACATTCATCTACTGGGCCATGGTGAGGCCAGCAGCCTGTAAGCCTGGACTTCTTGTGGAGCAGGTACTTGACTTCCTCCTGCAGTGGAACTGTGGACCCTATGGTCAACAAGATGTCCCCGACAGGCAATTTGTCCCTGTCCAGAGCATCACAGCCAGGAACTCCCAGAAATCCAGCAAAGTTTCCAGGCAGAGGCTAGTGCCCCTCTGGCTGCCCATTGTGACACGATCCCAGAACGTTAGAGCCTGGGGGCCCACAGCCAGGAATGCTTTGTCCTTGTCATGTTGCTGACCATCTGCTGGGCTGGGATGAAGACCCAGGCCTCCTGACGATAGCCCCTACGCTGAGCTCATTAATTTCATGTGTCAGCTTGACTGCGCTAAGGGATGCCCCAGGAGCTGGTAAGACACTCCCGGTGCATCTGTGAGGCTGTTTCTGGAAGAGATGAGCATTTAAACAGTAGGCTGAGTAAAGAAGATCTGCCTTTGCCAATGCGGGTGCGCATCCTCCAATCCACTGAGGGCTGGAATAGAAGAAAAAGGCAGAGAAAGGACAAATTTGCTCTCTTCTTGAGTGGAGACATCCATCTTCTCCTGACATCGGACACTGGGAGGGTCCTGGCTCTTGGCTCTTTGAGTCTGATTGGGAGTCACAACATCAGTTCCCTTGGTTCTCAGGCCTTTATACTGGGTCTGAATTTCACCACCAGCTTTCCTAGTGCTCTAGCTTCCAAACAACTGGTCCTTGACTTTCTCGGCCTCCATAACCATGTAAGCCAATTCCCGTAATAAACCTCCTCTTCTATAGATCTCTCTCCAAGAGAGGAAGGAGTGTGACTCCCCCAGCTCCCAGCAGGCAGGTCGTTTGGCTGTGTGTCTGCTCCTGCCTAGAGGGAGTCCCCACAGTGGCTTCCCTCTTCACGGTTAGGTTTCTGAGACTGCAAAGCCACTTTTCTATCCCAGAGGCCTCCCTGCCACTGCCCAGCCTTGCTGCTCTGCTGTGCATGGCAAATGCAGTCTTGAACCCTCACCTCTGCATTTCCTGCAGGCACTCAGCAGCAGAATCATAGACACTGTGCTCCACATGCCAAGAGGCATTAACAGCCACTGCTGTAAACAATGGTGACCTTCTGGCAAGCTGTCTTGTCCTGTCCAACTTGGAACAGCGGCCCGGAGAGGTGCTCTGCTGCATGATGGCCAGAATAGCAATGACACAGGATGGTCTGAGCACAGTCCTGAACCTCCACCTTATTAATTACAGGAAGAGAGGATGAAGGGCTCTAGAGGTTAACGAAGAAGTGCCTGCAAATGCCTCGGCTGTGTGGAGTGATATGCCTTGTCAGCAGGGATCTGAAGGCCATCCAGTTGCACAGACCCCTGGGGGAGTACCCCTGGTCATCACAGTTTCTCTGAGAAGCTCAGTGCCATGAATGTGGCAGAAAATCTCTAAGGAGCCTTCAGACAGCATCTGAAAGTCATATTCCAGCCCAGACAGGACCCTGGCACTGAGGGTCCATGGTCTGCACCATGGCTCAAGTGAAGCACAGCTTGCCATTTTGGAGGTTCTTGACTTCAGAGAACTGTGAGGTCCAGGGCAGGGACCTCAGGCCTGACCTGGCCCATCATTTGTTTTTGTACGTACGGTTTCATCTGCATACAGACACACCAGTGTGCAGGAACTGTCGTTGACTACCCTTGTGCTACAACAGCACAGCAAAGCTAAGTAGTTCTAACAGGGGCCATAGGCCCACAAAGAAAAAGATTCACAATCTCGCTCATTCCAGAAAGTGTGCCAACTTCAGGTCTAGGGATAAAACATGGGCTGGGGGGCAAGACAGGTCCTGGGAACAATGGGAACCTGGGGCAATTTAGCCTCACCGCACCTCACTTCAGCCTTCTTATCTGTAGAATGGGCTCAATGATATTTACCCTACCATGAGGTGGTGGGGATGAAACGATACAATTTCTTGGCACATGCGACCTATTCAGTATGAATCCTCTCTCTGCTTGCTATGAAGTGGGGTTTGTGATGGTTGCCCTATCTGCTTCAAAAAGTGGTTATGATTTTAAGTAGATACGAAAGCACTCTGAAAAGTTAAAGATGCTCTGTTGTGGTAAGACTGTCCTACAAATATTATTCTTGAGATGAGAAATCTGGAGCTGCCAGCCAGGCTAAATCAAAATACAGTAGTTCCATGTTGATTGACGCGTCATGGGGAAGCCTGAGAAGCCATGGATTTGGGGGGACCCAGTGTCCCTTTGTGGTGAGTCATGTGCATCCCCACTGGGCACTCTGAGGGGTGGCCTGCTTTCCCAGCAGGGCTGCAGCCCATGTGAGCTGTGGGGCCTTAGGCATTTCCTCGGCTTCTCTGAGCCTCAGTTTCCCCACTTGAAAGACAGCAATGCCAACAGAAGTGTGGTGAGGATGTAATGAGACATGATGACATAGAAAGGTGGTTCTAAAAACGTTAGGTCTTATTTTCATCCCAATTCTAGTTATTGCTGGAATGAACAGCTGAGAGGGTGTGAGGGACTTGCACAAGGGGTCCTAGCTGGAAAGACAGGAAAATGAAAAGAAGGCAATGGTATGTAGTAATAGCTTCTAACCTGGCTCCTGAAATAGATCCGGCCCCCAGAGAGGGGAGCAATTCTCCATTTCAGGGCAAACCCTGCGTGACCCAGAGCAATGACAAACAGATCCCTGCACACCCTACGAGCGGCCGACACCACTATCTGGAGGCAAAGAATCCTTTAAAATCCATTCCCCTTGGGCGTGGAATTACAGTGGAAGTCTCATGAGTTTATGCTTTCTCTAGTGGTCTGGGTTTATTATTTAACCCCATGAAACTGCTACTGAAGAACAGTGAACTGAGAAAGGCACCATAAGATTTTTCAACTTTATAAAGAACGCCTTGGTGCAAGCCAAGGGGCCTTACTGCATCCAAAACGGTTCAAGAGTCCTTAATTTTAGTGCAATCCACACAGCATTCTGTCTGACCTAGGTTAGAGGGCCTTCCTGCTCTCTCCTCTCCTGTTGAACTTAAGGGACACAGAAGTTTGGGGGATGCAAACCTCGGGCCACCTGGTCCTCTCTTCAGAATCCTGGGACACCCCCAGACTGTCTCTGCCAAACATACCCCTAGAGTATAAGCCCTAGCTTGGCTTCCAGACAGGCACACACAGCCCCAGACAGGACAGCTGCTGCCCTTCCTGCAAGGGTGAGAGGTGATAGTGGAGATGAAATGATCTATTTTCTCTATTATTAAAATTAAGCTTCTATATGGTACTATAAGGTGGATAAATGCCATTATACATTTGTCCAAACTCACAGAATGTACAATACCAAGTAAGAGCGAACCTTAATATAAACTGTGGACTCTGGGTGATAATGATGTGTCAGTGCAGGGTCATTGGTTGTTAACAAATGAACCACTCTGGTGGGGCCATGTTGACAGTCTGTCTGGGAGGCTGTGTCTATGTGGTGACAGGAGGTATATGGGAACTCTCTGTACTTTCTGCTCAATTTGCTCTGAACATAAAACTACTCTAAAGTCTATTAAAAAATTCAATTCACAGTTGCAAAGACATGGAATCAGCCTAAGTGCCCATGAACTGATGAGTGGATAAAGAAAATGTGGTTATATATATACACACCATGGAACACTACTCAGCCATAAAAAGGAACAAGATAATATCTTTTGCAACAACTTGGATGGAACTGGAGGCCATTAGTCTAAGTAAAGTAACTCAGGAATGGAAAACCAAACTCTGCATGTTCTCACTTACAAGTGGAAGCTAAGCTATGAGTACACAAAGGCAGCTAGAGTGGTATAATGGGCACTGGAGACTCAGAAGAAAGGGAGGATGAGGGATGAAAAACTACCCACAGGGTACAATGTACACTACTTGGGTGAGGGGTACACTAAGATCCCAGACTTCATCACCACAGATTTCATCCATGTAACCAAAAGGCACTTGTGCCCCTAAAGCTGCTGAAATAAAAACATCAAAATTAAAAAGAAAAAAGAATGAGCCAAGTGTGGTGGCTCATGCCTGTAATCCCAGTACATAGGGAGGCAGAGGTGGGAGGATAGCTTGAGCCCAGGAATTTGAGATCAGCTGGGGCAACATAGCAAGATCCCATTCTCCACAAAACGGGAGAAAAAACTAATGTAAAAAGGTTCTAAGACCAAACATTTTGAGATCCACTATTTTATGAATATATTTTCTAAAGTATAACTTGCTCATGTTGAATTCTTTTGAATTCAATTGTATTCAACTGAAAGGGGAGACCTCTCTCTACAAAAAACTGGAATTTTGCCTTTATTCGCTCTCTCCAATAAATAAGCAGGACACACAGAGCCCTTTGTAACAGTGACTGAATTATAAGAGAGAGCATAAAACCAGATGATGACAGAATGAAACAGATATGTTAAATACACTCCACTGATGACATGGAATAATACCTACTCATAAGCAAATTTAAGTGCTTTCCATTAATCTATGCTACAAAGTCAACTCTGAGATTTAAACAAGCCGTAACTATATTCAATGCTATATATACGCTATATATACTATATATTAATGCTACTCAGGCAAGTGGCCTGTTTTTGTAAGTAAAGTTTTATTACACACACACACACACACACACTCACACACAAATTGAAGCTAGAGGTAAGCTGACCATGAAATCAACTGAGCAGGCCTTTCACCAAAACAGTCCCAACTCTAGCATGTTGGTACTACAGTTGTTTATGGTAGAGTTTGGTCAACAGCTCAAATACTTGTCTGTTTACAGATAATATCTTATTTTTCCAAAACACAGAAAATAATGTCTCTATGCCAATGCCACCCCTATCCAAATCATAGTATCATTTTGCAAAATGTCAGAAAAATATCTTTCTCAGTCTGAGTAATGGCTAAACGCAACTGTTCTTGAGAAAAGTCCCAGCAATGTTTTTACAGAGTGCCATGGTAAATTGCCCTACCTGATGTCTCATTCACATGGGAGGACTTGTTCTTCATTCCTGCCAGCTGTGATGGGCCAGGAGGAGTTAGGTGACTCCGCATACTGTTAGAGAAGAAGGTAAAACAACAAACCAACAAGCTTTGATGTCTGTATTTTAAGTATCACTGTCTGTGCAAGCTACGTGGCCACCCTTCCAATGACTGTGCTTGGAGTGACTGCAAGGTGGTGGATGGCACTTGCTCAGCTGCTACTCACAACCCTGGGGTACATGGAAGGAGAAAACAGGAGAGGAGAGAGGAAGAGAGGGAGAGGAAAAAGAAAGAGGGAGGGAGTGGGAAGAGAGAGGGGAAGGAATTTGGGGAGAGAGGGGAAAGGAGGAAGGAGGGGAGGCAGGGAAAGAGGGAGAGAAAGAGAGAGGGAAAGAGAAAGAGGGAGAGAGAAAGGGAGGGAAAAAGACAGAAAGAGTAAAGGAGACAGAAAAAGATAAAGAGTAAGAGAAAAGCAAGGGAGGTGGGGAGGGGAGAGAGAAAGTAGAAAAAGAGAAAAAGAGAGGAGAGGCAGAGAGAGAGAGAGAGAGGGAGTGACAGATATTTCTACAATCCATATTCCTTTTTTTTCTTCTACAATCTCTGCTACATTCTAATTTGCTTTTTTTTTTTTTTTTTTTT
>NW_016818844.1:512460-542326 GCF_001698545.2 Rhinopithecus bieti
TTTTTTTTTTTTTTTTTTTTTGCATTAGGAAGGAGATATTTTTTTCTTTTCTTTCGAGAAGAAATATTCCTTTTATTCCTGAAATTGGGAGAAGAAATCTGACAGTTACTGAACAAGTTATTTCACTCCTCGGCACTGAGCAAAGAGAAGTTAAATGTTTCTCAGAGAGAGGTGCAGCAAAAGGGGAAACCCTGTAGGAGGAGGGCATGGCAGATCTGGAAGAGAATCAAAGTCAAGTTCACAAGGTAGCTCTGGAGAGACAGAAAGAGCTTTGCCAAACTTAGTCTGTGAGTTTAAAAATAAGGCTGTTTGATGGGCACTGAAACATCCATCTGTTGGGTGCATGTTCTTCTCTACAGAAAGCATTTGCTCTTGGAAGTCCATCAAGAGGGAAGCGTTTCATACCCATTGGAAGGTGTAGCAGCCCCAGTCTGCAGTTCCCTCAGGCATGGCAAGCTGGGCCCTCTCACTCACCATTTGTTTTCCTTGCCCTTCTCCCTCCATCACTGAACACGCTGGAGTCACCTGTTTACACTCTCACTCGCTCACTCTCATTGTCTCAGCAAACCAGATCTTGCTCCACAGGATGTCTGTCTTTGTTTCCGCCTTCGTCTGTCCCATTCTGTGTGTAACTCTTTCCCTGTGCCGTGTCTCCACATGACTTCCCTCCTCTTTCTCCCTAACACTCAGAACCCAGCAAACAAGAGGTGCACTGCATCACCGAGGCATGTGGGTACTTACGACAGAAGGAAGGTATTCACATTAACATCTAAGGTGTATTGCATGATGCCCATTACGGAAATACCAAATACTGCAAGAAAAAACCAAAACTGATAAAAGTTCAAACTTTTGTGATGTCTTAGAAATGGGGTAGTCCCTACGGGTACAGGCATTGAGCAACCTGCAAGGCAGAGGGAGAAATTCCCCAAGAGCAAAGCCATCTGTGCAAGGAGCTGTGGGAGCTGTGATGCACAGTGGAGTCTTTACAGACGTGGGCAGAGTGGGACCTAGGTCATGGTTCTTCTTTACCATTGACATTCTTAGAGCATCTACTTTTTGTAGAGTGTTACTACCCGGGGAAGCTGCATGCTGGGCACCCTCCCTACGAATTAGGAAGAATTTGGCCATGACTAAGCTACCTTCACACCTCGAATTCCCGAGAGAAATATGCACAGGGAACCCCAGGCAAACAGACAGGGTTCATTACTGTCTGGCTTGGGCCCTTTATCATCTGACATCCTCCCAGCAAGCTGGACTGAGTCTCAATCATCCCTTTGACTTTTTTGCTCTGATATCCTTGGTTCCTTTTTCTAAGGTCTTGAGATATTAAGGCTTCAGTGGCTACACAGGTTAAGTAAAGAGAAATCTGCTCACTCTAAGTTCTGCTGGGCTTTGGCATGTGAGGGGCTGGGCTGGGGATAGCAGAGGTGAGCCAGGCAAGGAGGGGGGTAAGGGGGGCAACGAGAAAGTGGTCTGGACCCAGTCTTGCCCTGTCACACCAGCTACCCAGAAGAGACAGCCTTCCTTAGAAGGGGAAAGGAATTGAAGCAGGTGTTTTGTCCAGGTTCCACTTATAATCCCTCTCCTTCTGTTGAAGACTTTTTTTTTTTTTCACAGAGGCTTAGTTGAGTGTTCCTGGAATCCATGAAATCCTCCTCTTCACTTGAGGGTATGGGGATGAGAGTGGGGCATGGAAGAGAAGTCACTCTGAGCTTCTCCAAGAGGGAGGACACAGCATCGCAGCCACAGACTTCCCACACTCCGTGGGACACCCTCATACTGACCAGTGGCACGTCCTCTCTGTGTTGGATTTCGCCATGAATCTACACCACGGGCTGGGCTGGCACCAAGAAGCACATCTCAGGAGGGTCAAGAGCCTATGAGTTTTCTCCCAGCAATGGCGAGCCCTGCTGCAGGGTAAATCAGTAAAGAGGCAGGAGTGAGCCCCAGACAGCACAGGTCAATTAGACCTGGGTGGCAGCAAGGGTGGTCCAAGGGACCTGTGCTCAGATATGAACTGGGGCAGTGGGTTAGGCTGCAATATCTCTTTGAGGCCATAAATGGGTGGGAGAGGGGAAGAAAGTACACGTCAAATCTTGCATTCAGTGGGAGATCCAGAAAGGGTGCCCAGGGGGCTGAGCCCCGAAGTTTATGCACAAGCCAAAGTATTTTGATATATGTATTTTTGAGATGGGGTCTCACTCTGTCACCCAAGCTGTAGTGCAGTGGCACGATCACAGCTTGCTGCAGCCTCAACCTCCCAGGCTCAAGTGATCCTCCCACCTCAGCCTCCTGAGTAGCTGAGACAACAGGTGCATGCCACCACACCTTGCTAAGTTATTTTTTTGTTTTACATTTTCCAGCTGCTAGCCACTGGACAATTTTTGTATTTTTTGTAGAGATGGGGTTTCTTCAGGCTGGTCTCAAACTCCTGGGCTCAAGTGATCTGCCTGCCTTGGCCTCACAAAGAGCTGGGATTACAGGCATGAGCCATCAACCTGGCCTCCAGGAATTTTGATGGATAGTCATTAGAAGAGCCCAGGAAGAGGCATAATTTGCCAAAAAGATGGGAAGCAGCATAGTGCAGCTCTAAGTGCAGTGTAGCATCAACCTCTGCAGAAAGACAGATTTGGATTAAAAATCCCACCCCAGGATCTAATACCAGTTTGATTTCGAGCAAGGTACTTCACACTTCTATGCCTCCTTCCTCCATCTGTAAAGTTGGGATCATAATACTGCCCACCTCGGAAGGCCATTGTGGGATAAATGAGATCAGTGAAAACACTTAGCCCAGTGGCTGGCACAGAGTAAATCGCAAAAAGTAACTGAACCAAGGCTGGTAATTCTTCCTGTTGAGTGTAGAATGAATGACAGTATGAGTGGAAGGTGAGTGCTGAGAGCAGGAGGACACTACAAAGCAGCTGCAGTGTCTGGAGCCTGGCCACCGCCACTGAGGGTCACAGAAATGGAGAGAAGCAGGAAAGGCTGGATCCAAGAGAGATGGAGGAATAGCCTGACCCTATTAATTTAACATTTTACGGATGGCATACATGACATTGTTGACAAAGACAGATGTTGATCCACACAAAGAGAAAAGATACCCAGTTTTATAAGTGATAACGGTGTTTCAGCTTTGATGTGTGTCCAATATGTATAACATGTACACTTGGGTTAAAGTTGCCTCACAGAGCAGAGAACAGCTGCAGTGAAAGCCATAGGGTCTCATGAAGATGGGACCAGGGCTGTTGGCTAGTCAATCACTTGGGTTAACAAGGGGCTCAGTGCTTCCTGGTGCTCTTGGTTAGCTGGGACCAAGAGCCTCAAGAAGACTTGGGGACCACTGTAAGTAGAGTGACCATATGTCCTGGGTTGCCAGGGACACTCCTGGCCTGTGCTTATTGTCCTGGCGTAATAGGAATAGCATCTTTCTCATGCTTCTTGTACCCTGGCTTGGGTTATCCATATTTAACCCAACTCAAAGGGGGAATTCCACATGCGAAGTCTCCAGGTTTTCCCTGGGCAGAGATGGAGCCATTAGCTTCACCTTTGGAGTTGAGGTCTTGGGTTCCAGAGCCACTGTTGCTCCTCCAGCAAAAGCCTGGAACAGACTTGTCTCCAACACCACTGTTGTGCTGTCTGGGTCTTCTCTAACTTTCTTACAAGTACAGCCCTGAGTCCTTCATGGCTCCTGGGTTGATGCTGGTCTGAAACCTCAACATCAATGGCAGTGGAAGAAGAGCAGGGGTGCTATTTTTAAAATTGTTATGTGTGGGCATGCTATATATTTCTGTCCTCAAAAGATAATCATGTATGCTTATGAGGATCTTGAGTTTTCATGGCAATTGCCATTATCCTATATGGCGTGAGGCTGGGCCTTTGATGGAGAAATACAGGACTTTGTCCTTGAATCCAAATCCTATCAACAGATGTTAATGATCCTAGTAAATGAAGGAGGCAGGTTTCAGTGCATGAAAAGTGTGCTCTGTGTCTCTTTAACTTCTCTATGCCCCATTGTCCTCAATCATAAACTAGTGCTTTGGCACCAATGATTCCTGCAGCATATACAGGTCTAAAATCTTGTGAGAAATCAGTCCAGACACAAAGGTCCTGACGAAGGTATACTTTTCAGCTCATTTCTGCCATGATTGTGTAGTGATTATTGTTAGCATCCCCACCTAGACCATGAGGGTAAATACACAACTGAATGAGTGAGGTAATGGAGACATGGATGAATCCCTTGCCTACAAATTACACTCTAGAAGGAAAATTCCAGATGTGAAACAAAATTTTGATTATGAGATTACGAAGAGGGTGACCAAAGGGTGAGACATTGATGGCTCCAGTGTGTAAAGTCTATCTGAGAATTCCCAAGGCAATGTTACGTTAGTACATTTTTATTGGCAAAAGTTTCTTCTCCATATAGGTTTATTTTAATTTTAATTTTATTTTATTTTATTTATTTTTTTGAGACAGAGTACAGTGGCGCAATCTCGGCTCACTGCAACCTCTGCCTCCTGGGTTCAAGTGAGTCTCCCGCCTCAGCCTCCCGAGTAGCTGGGATTATAGGCACCTGCCACCACGCCCAGCTAACTTTTGTATTTTTGGTAGAGACGGGGTTGCACCATGTTGGCCAGGCTGGTCTCAAACTCCTGACCTCAGGTGATCCTCCCGCCTCAGCCTCCCAAAGTGCTGGATACAGGTGTGAGCTACTGTGCCCAGCCTATGTAGGTTCTTAAGTGTATGAAGTGCCAGTAGTTCTTCTCACTGCTTGTTTTCCTTGGCAAGGATTAGTTTCTCAGAAACACTGAGAATGGCATGCGTGGGTTTAGGTCTCAGTTAGTAAATGTTCGACTTAAATATGTCACACATCTTCCACAAACTTCACATTCATGTGTGTGAAGAGTGTTGCACTGAAAAATTCTACAGCATCTATAATGCTCTGGGTGTGAGAGACCCCATGCAGTCCTGGTATAAAGCAAAACTGGGTTCCATTCAAAAAATAGTGAAACATTGTTCCAAAGTTCAACAGATCAACAAAAAACTCTAAATATCTTTATTATTTATTTCATAAAAGTATGGGCTACTATGGGAGAAAAAATCTCCTTTGTTCATTAGTTTTCTTTTCTTGTCTGTAAAGCACAAAAAACGGAGGGTTCTTTTCTTTTCTAATATCTTATAAAACAGTGATTACATATATTTCTTAGTTCACTGTTCTCAGAGCTTTTGTCCACCACAGGTAATGCCTTGACAAAAAACAAAGAGAATGAATTATTTGGGAAAATGCAGGGAAAGTCTCAAATATGCACATATTTTTTGACAATCAGTTCCATGTCTAGGAGTTGATACTAGGGAAATCATGAAGGTATGCAAATATTAAACCAGAAGAATGCTAATAACAAAGCTTCCTTATAATCATGAAAAACTAGTAAACACTCAGTGATAGGAGATTACAGTAGATTATGGTATGTCCACACCAACAAATGCTAGACAGTGATAAAAAATGATATAGAAATATCTATGATGTAAAAATATGCAGCAGAAAGTATTCAATATATATTTATTTTTCAGTGAAAAAAGTAATAAAGTATTATAGAAAATAACTCAATTTTTAATGTAAGTAAAACTATAAGTATTGAAAGGATAGACAACTATCCCTTTGTTGGGGTAAAGTTATAGATAACCTTGCTTATTCACATCTTCTAAAGGTTTTTTACAATAGATATGTATCAGTTTTGCAACAAGGAAAGCAATTAAAGCTATTTTTAGGTAATTTTGTTAGTAGAAATAATTATGCAGATTAGTTAGACGCAATAAGATGGCTTGCAGGACTCCCATGATTCAACGGAATGGAGACAATGCAGTTATTCCCTCACCCACATTAATTTATGTTGGTCCAAATGCAAGAAACAAGAATCTTGTTTGAAACCGGAACCGTCAGTTCTCAACCCCAGAAACAAAGGAGAGGCTAAAGTTAAAGTCATGATTTAGTGAAGATGAGTCCTGAAAGTAGATGACTGGCTGAATCGAGTCATAAATGACTGTGAAACAAGTTAGCATCAATACACCTGCAAGGTTTCAGAGGCCATTTTATTGGGAAGTATGGAAACTCACAAAATATTGACATATGCACCAAAAGAAAAAAAAAGTCAAACAACGTGTTTCCTGAAATACTTTCCTGTTTTTCATCCTTTCAACAGAATTATTTCTGGTGAAGAAATGTCATGACCAGGTATGAATGCAGAACAATATAAAATTAAGAACTAAGTGCTTTACCAAGTTTCTGCAGGTGAGCCACCAGCTGCTTTGCATATACTGTAAGTGCCAGCCAGTGAGGTTAATGACTCAAAAACCCAGAGTACAAGGAGAACACAATGTGCAAAGAAAACGAGACCGCCCTTGCTCAGGTGCCATGGGAGGACACAGATGTTGAAAACAGAACCTTTCCCGAGAGAAAACAACCATGCTTGCATTGTGTTTTTAGAATTGTGCCCTCATGTAAATTAACTCAATATAATTGGGTCCCTTCCTTCTTTGTTTTTTAAAAATTATTAATATGGAAATATGTTAAATATATACCAAAGTGGAAGATGATGTCAGAGAGGTAATCACCAGGCCAGTAGTGCCCAGTGACTATTGCATGAGGTAGGAGTCCCTGGAGGGTTCTGAGCATCGCAGCAGCGTGATCTGGCTTATGTTTAAAAGGATCACTCGGACTGCTGCGTGGAAAGTTGACTGCAAGAGGTGAGAATACAAAAAAGAAAACCAGGTAAGAGGTCATTGCAGTAATCTAAGGATGAGATGATGATGGCTTGGATTACATGGTAGCAGGGAAGAGCTAAGACACACAGTTTTTTCTCCTATTGTAAGAGTATCCTTGTGAACATCTTAAAAATTAATTTTATTGAGATATAAGATACATACCATACAATTCATCCACTTAAAGTGCACACTTCAGTAGTTTTTCGCATAATTATGGAGTTATACAATCATCACCATAATACATTTTATAACATTTTTATCATCTCCTCCCCAAATCTCTGTACCTGTTAGCATTCACTCTCTATCTCCCATCCTCCTCAACCCTAGGCAACCACTCATCTACTTGCTGTCTCCATGGGCTTACCTAATCTGGACACCTCATTTAAATGGTGTTATACAACATGTGTCCTTTTGTGACAGACTTCTTTCACTCATCATCATGTTTTCAAGGTTCATTCACGTTGTGGCATGTATCGGTACTTCATTTCTTTTTATTACTTAATAAAAAGTATGGATATATCACATTTTGTTTATTTATTCATCAGTTAATGGAGATCTGGGGTATTTCTACTTTTTGGCTATGATGAATAATGCTGCTCTGAACACTCCTATGCAAGATTGTTTTGTGGCTACATGTTTTCATTTCTCTTGAATATACACCTAAGGCCCAAGCCTAACTCTAAGTTAAACTTTTTTCTAAGTAACTGTAACTTTTTGAGGAACTGCTCAACTGTTTCCCAAAGTGTCTTCACCGTTTTCCATTTCCATCAGCAATGCACGACAGTTACAACGACTTTGTTGTTTACCTTTTAATTTTCTTTATGGTATTCTTCACCAAATAGAAGTTTAAGTTTTTAGATAGATATATTTGTCAGTATATTTTTAATGGCTTCTACATTTGATATCATGCTTAGAAAAGTCTTACTGACAAAAGAACATATAAATATAAAACATATTTTCTTATAGTAATTGAATGTTATTTTTTATGTTTAAAAATTACTCCACCCTATTGGTTTTCCTATTTATTTATTTATTTGTTTTTTGGTATATGGTGTGAAGTAGAGTTCTAACTCTCCTATCTTTGAATAATCCATCCTTTCCCCAATAATTTTTCAGGCAATTGTTAGCATTCATTTACTTCTTATATGTTATTGGATCCCTTACTTTCTATTCCTTTCCACTTAAACTGTGTATATTTAGGCTGCAACAATATTTTAACTTAATTGTTGTAGTTTAATAAAGGCATTATAAAATCTTTTAAGCCGTGCCGGTAGTCCCAGCTACTTGGGAAACTGAGGCAGAAGAATCGCTTGAACCCGGGAGTCAGAAGTTGCAGTGAGCTGAGATTGTGCCACTGTACTCCAGCCTGGGCAACACAGCAAGACTTTGTTTCTCAAAATAATAGTAATGATAATAATAATAATAATAATAATAAAATAATAATGATAATCAAGTGAATAGCAGTTTTCACTTAGAAGGACTTGGAAGTTTATCAACATCCTTTAAAAGAAGGGGCTAAGAAACCAGTCCCAGTAGAAACCTTTATTAGACAATCTGTCCCAAAGTAATATTTCTCTCTCAAATAAAATTGTCTTAAAACAATGAAACAAAAGCAGAGAAACAAATTCTCCCCCTATGTAATCAGCCCTCTGTATTGACGAGCTTGCATCCACAGATTCAACAAACTACAGATTGAAAATATTTGAAAAAAATAAAAAATAACAATAAAAAATAATATAAGTAAAAAATACAGCAAAACAACTATTTACATAGCATTTACATCGTGTTAGGTATTATAAGTAATTTAGAGGTGGTTTCAGGTATATGGAGGATGTGCATAGGTTATATACAAATAACACATCATTTTGCCTAAGAGACTTGAGCATCCTGGAATTTTGGTATCTCTGGGAGTCCTGGAGTCAATCCTCCACGGATACAGATGGGTGATTTACATACTTGCTTATCTCTCCCCCTAGTGGATTTCTCTTGTCATTACATCAGGCAGGAGCCTCTCTAAATGCTGGATCAAGGAGGGCTCTTGGGTGGACCTGAAGGAGGCTGGAGTAAAACCTCTAGAAATATTAGCCACTAAAAAGATTATGGTGCCATCCTATGCCTACATTATTAACATTTGCTGATCAAAAGTAAATGTAAGGAATTCCGACGCGTATTTGATTTTTAAAATTTTAATTGTGATAACTATTGAAACTATTGGGGGAAGGAGAATGCCAGACATCTAATTTGTGCTCCCCTGCCTGGTCCCTGTGGTCTCTGATAACTTCCTGGCTCATCTTATACATTTCCTGCTTAGACTTGGAAGCAACTGTTTCTCCAAGAAGGGTTGGCTTCTATTAGTGAATGAGGCATGCTCACTGCTACTGGATTGGCAGTTGAACTAAGAAATATTTGTATGCCAATAGATAGATGGACACATACATAAAATCTTTTATGAGTTCATATTGAGATTTCCAATTCAATTCCAAGACATTAGGGTGTGTGCTTAACTTCCCCTATTACATCTGAGCTCCTTTCTTGCGCCTTGTGAATGTGAGTTTTCTTTTCTTTTTTTGAGACAGGGTCTCACTCTCTTGCTCTGGCTGGAGTGCAGTGGCATAATCACAGCTCACAGCAGCCTCTACTTCCTGAGTTCATCTGTCATTTTCTCCTTTACTTCTCCAACCTCAGCCTCCTGAGTAGCTGGGACTACAGGCATATACCACCCCACCCAGCTAGTTTTTGTATTTTTAGTGGAGATGAGGTTTTGCCATGTTGCCCATGACTGGTATCAAATTCCCAGGCTCAAGTGCTCTGTCCACCTCTGCCTCCCCAAATCCTGGGATTACAGGTGTGAGCCACTGTGCCCAGCCAGAATGTGAGTTTTCAAAGACACCAGGAAAATAGAATTAAAATATAGTATGTCATAATTGCTCATTTGTTTTATGTTACATTACTCAACAGCCTCTGAATAACACCGCTAATACTACCACCTACATGATTACTGAAAGCATTAACACATTTTTATATGTGCTTTCCTTATTCTTCCCTCATTTGCATTTTATTTTACGATTTTCTGTAGAGATGAGGGTCTCGCTATGTTGCCCAGGCTGGTCTTGAACTCCTGGCCTCAAACAGTCCCCCCAACTTGGCCTCCCTAAGTGCTGGAATTATAGGCATGAGCCACCTGTTCCTCCATTTTTATCACTGGGCTGTATCTATATATATGTGAGAGCACAGATACACTGTACTCTCTGAGCCTGTCCCACTTACCGTAATGTTCCACACCAGTTCTTACTGTTAGTGTCTTTCTAGTCATGTGATTGTCTGAAGCTTAGTTTCCAGAAGATTCTTTAGGAAGTGTTCATGAGAACAATATTCCTTGAGTTTTTGTATGTTGATAAGAGTGGATGTCCTTTAGACTTGATATAAAATCCTAGGATGACACTTCCTTTACTTGAGCAAGTTAAACAGATTCTTCTCAAAAGAAGACCAACAAACATGAAATTTTATGTTGCCAACATACAACATACATATGAAAAAAAGCTCATCATCCACTGGTCATTAGAGAAATGCAAATCAAAAACCACAATGAGATACCATCCATCTCACGTCATTAGAATTGGCGATCATTAAAAAGTCAGGAAGCAACGATGCTTGGAGAAGGATGTGGAGAGAATAGGAATGCTTTACACTGTTGGTGGGAGTGTAAATTAGTTCAACTATTGTGGAAGATAGTGTGGTGATTTTTCAAGATCTAGAACCAGAAATACCATTTGACCAGCAATCCATTACTGGGTATATACTCCAAAAGAGATTAATAATTATATCTAACTATAAAAGAACACATGCACACCAGTAATAGATTTATCGCAGCACTGTATCACAATAGCAAGAACTTGGACCAGAAAAACCCAAATGCCCATACAATGATAGTCAACTGGATAAAAGAAAAATGGTGGCATATAAATAAAACACCAATGGGACACTAATGGCAAATACATAAAAAAAGGATGAAGTATTCATATCCTATTGCAGGAGACATGGATTGAAAGCATGGAAACCAATCAATTCTCAAGACAAACTAACACAGGAAAAAGAAAAAACCAAACACTGCATAGTTTCTCCAATCATAAGTGGAGATTGAAACAAAATGAGAAACACATTAGACACAGAGAGCGGAACATCAACCAAACTGGGCCATGTCAGGATGGGTGGCGAGGACTAGGGGAGAAATAGCAATATAGGAGAAAATACCTAAAGTAAGATAGAATAGGGTTATGATGAGTACGCCAGACAAACCACCATGAGCAACGTAGTGTACCCTATGTAACAAACTAAAACATGTTCTGCCCATGTATACAACCAGAAAACTTAAAGTATAAATAAAAATAATAAAGCATAATAGATAAATAAAAGAATAAGTTACTCCATTTTTCATTAAATATTAGCACTGAACTAAGTCAAAAAATATATCTTTTATTCTTTCATTAAAAAAATCATATACTAAAATTAATTTTCTAATGTAACTCAAAGAGATTTTTTTTTTTCTTTTCTCTAAAACTCCTACAACTTTAATAAGAAAATATCTGGTGTTGATCATTGGGGGTTATTATTCTCAGTATAAAATGAAATGAAATATAAATGTGAAGAGAAGGTGACAAACAATGAAGGTAGGAAAATGATCAACCATACCAGCTAATAGAAATTCTTCAGGTATAAAATGCTCGTTTATATGCAGTTCAATTTGTGCTTTGTTCTGGAACGTTGTCTTGAATTAATAATTTTCAGTGTTTGTTTTGTTTCATTGCGTTGGATTTTGTGGGTTTTTTAATCCTGTAAGGAACTACTATGAGCTGTATGTTTGATCTTTTTGCCCATCTTTAATATTTGTCAGTTTCTCTCACTTTGTAAAAATCATTTCATTTTTTTAATTTGTAGAATCCCTTTTACCTTTTATTTCTCTTAAGGCATGAAAATATGTTCATACGCTCTTGAGTTTCTTCTAGTTTAATCTTAATTTTGAAACGACTTTTATTTTATTTTGAATTCTTTCCTCATTTCTGAGTTTTGCTAATTCTGGTTTATGTTTTTTTTTTTTTCACATCTTATATAATTTTCTACCATTTTGAAATGCCAGGTTTCACTTTTGTTCAATTTGTAGGCACATTTTTCCGTCACACTTTCATTGTGTAGAATTTTATTCTGCTCCTTGGGTTCCTTTTCTTATAATAACTTTGTCTGGGATTTGACTTTAATATTTTCTCATGCTCATTTTCCTGTGAAATTGATTTTCTGAACTTTTGAATGAGATAGGGCTCAGGAAAGTCAGGCTATCTCCACTGTGCTTCCTCTTCTGTTTTTTTTTCTGATAGTTTATATAAATGGCAGCTTGCTTTCTGGGATTTCCTGGCTCTATCTCCCTCCCTGGCTTTTGTCCGGAATTTATTTTTTCTTCCTCTCTGTTTGTCCCCATCCTGCTCAATTCTGACCTCATCCCTGCAGCCCCTCCTCAGTGTGGGCCCCATCCCAGAAGGAAGCCCTGCTGGACCAGTTTCTAGTGTCCATAGGGCTCAAAGGCTCTGGATACTTCAGTCCCTCTTGCCCTGAGCCTCTTGCACTGACCTGGTATGGAGTCAGAAGAATCCCATCCAGTTTTAGCGTGCTTCTTAAAGTAGTCTGTTCTTTCCCGGGAACTCCTGATGGCAATTTGGGGTCCTTTTATTCTCAATTCCCTCAGTCGCTGCCCACACTGGGTCCATCATTGCTTCTTTCTTTCCCCCACAGACACCAGGCAGGCCCCGTGGCTTGTTGGTGGTCTGTATTCTGGGGTGCCGGGAATATATTTTCATTGAATTTTGTTACAAATGTTCCTGGGCTTTTGTCTTTGCTCTCTAGCTGCTTTGTTTTACTGTGAGAATATAGACAGAATGTAAAAACGACACTGCCTCTGCTACCATCTTCCCAGCATCCTCTCCATACCTGTCTAACCTTTGGCAGCCAGAGGTAGACTGTAGTATGGCAGACACGGGATCTATTTTGATGAGCTTATCCAATGAGGTAAGATATGAGAGGTAAGATAAGGGATGAAAAGTAAAGGAAACAAGCATTTTTAAAAAATCTTAGCATTACATAGAGATTACTTAAGTATACTTAGCACAGAATTAGAAAAGGTACAGACACACAGACCTGACAAAACTGTATAAGATGATGGTGTAGCATTGGCTGGAAATAAAAAGAAGCCCAGAGAAAGACACAGTCACCAGGCCTTCCTACTCCGAGGTCTTCAAACCAACAACACTCTTCTCACAATCTGGGTCACCAAATTAGGCTTGTCCTTAAGAAGCTCAAAGAAAATTAGTTGCTATATTTACAGTGAGTTTACATTCATACATACTCTGCCTCTGGAAGTGTAGAGAATTACCCCTTCCATTTGAGCAAAATTTAAATGCAGACAATTAGCTGAACATTTAGAGGATAAATCTAGTTTCCTAGAACTTGTCATTTTGAGTATTAGGTTTGATGAGCAAAAGTTCTCAGAAGGCAGCTTTGCCTGCTGGTTGGAGCCAAAGTCTGTGGGATAAGGATGTATGGGAATCACTGGTGATTTGCACCTTTCTGTGGCAAGGGATCAGCATGAGGAACCTCTCTGGAGAAAGCACAAAATGCATCCTGTAGCACATTCATCACAAGCCCTGCTGGAAGGATCTAGTTTCCAGGTACCATTGGTTTGGCCTGAGAATGGACTGTTCTGGGCAGTTACAATACATTGGCAATGGCAAAGCATTTTCTTATTTACATTTTGGGCATGTTTCTGTCTATTGGACTGACTTCCAATAGAAAAATTAAAAGTAATATGT
Source organism: Rhinopithecus bieti (assembly GCF_001698545.2). Classification (NCBI taxonomy): domain Eukaryota; kingdom Metazoa; phylum Chordata; class Mammalia; order Primates; family Cercopithecidae; genus Rhinopithecus; species Rhinopithecus bieti. Next base: position 526,074 of record NW_016818844.1, read on the forward strand.
ATTCACAAAAAAAGCATGCTCCTGATTCCACAGGATTTGGCCAATAATCTGAGGCAGCTTATAGTCCTTTGAAAATATCAAACATGAAAACATAGCTCTCAGGGTGTTTTTTAAGGGTAGGAAGAAAAGAGCATATGAAATGGATGTCCAGGAATTCATAGGATTAGGGATGCCACTCTTTGGTTCATGGAGGAAGTCATCAGGGATGAACTGATGAATAGGAGTACAGCTGTTAGGGTATTCTGGGGACCACATGACTGCATTGAAGCCATTCATCTAAATGTCTTAGTTACAGTATCACAGACACTTGGAATATCCCCAAACAGTCAGCAGGCACATCACCATGCTCTAAAACCATTACTAAGTCTTTAGTGACTCATAATAGCTAAAAATGTGAATGCTGTGAGAAAGATTAAACATCCAGATTGGACTTTAGGAAGAAAGAAATTTAGAAGCTCAGGACTGGGAAGTCACTTTTTCTAATTTCCTACCTCATTTTGAAATCCTGTACACAATGTCTCCCAAGGATATTTCATGTCCCCAAGGGGCACTGTAATGTTCCATCTTCACTCAAACATTAGCAGAGAGGGAACCCTGTGTCAGGACTTGGTTCTCCCCCTTTCCATCCACACAGATTCCTTCACTGATTTCATTGATTTATGTGCCAATGACTCCTACATGTGTGACCCCAACTGCACTCTCCTGTGTGCTCCAGTACAGCCAACCACTGATTTGACATATCCACTTGGATGACTAAGTCTTAAACTTCACATATACTAAATAGAACCATTAATCTCTGCTCCCATTCCATCCCCTACCCCCACCTCATGCCCCTACCTGTTTTCCCATCACAAGAAATGGCACCAGTCTCCATCCGGTTGCTCAAGCTAAAAACCTAGGAGTCAATTTCTTTTTTTCCCCTCTTCCCTCATATCCAGTTCATCAGCACATTCTATCATATCTATCTCCAAGATGTACCTTTAATCCATTCACTTCTCTCCATCTCCATTGCCACCATCTTCGTTCAAATCACTTGCTTAGATAATTTATAACCGGTCTCCCTGCTTTCATTTTTGTCAAACCACCATCTATGCTTTGTAAAGCAGCCAGAGTGATCTTAAAATGTAAGATCATAAGATGTCTGTTTTCTAAATAAATCATCAATGTTTCCTGATACACTGTTGTAAAACTTCCCTCCCATCCTACAGGGCCCAGCATGACATGGCTCTCCCTCCCTTTCTAGATGTGATATGCCGTTCTACTCCATCCTTTTGAGGTATGGATTTTCTGTCTCTAGTTTAACATCAAGAGGAAACTATTGAACAGGATTTCATAATGACAGCTTCTGAGTTCAAGCTAGTGAGGTACAGAGACTGTTGCTCCTTCCCTGCAAAACAGCTCTGGAAGAATGAAGGTAAAGAAGTGAAAAAATGAAAATGAAAACAAAGCAGTGAGAAATGGCTGAAGAGTCTGAAGTCCGTCTTGAACGCATGTGGGTGAACATCAAGAAGGCAGCCGCAGACAAAGTGAAGGAGGTCAGAGGAAAGCTCTCCCTGCTCTTGCCTTTTCCCTTCATGCCTTGGGCAGATACCTTCCACCTGGATGTCTGCAGGAAGAGCCCAGCCCCAGGTGTGTACAGGAAGGGATAACTTGGCAATGGCAAACCTTGCCGGGGGAATTTTGAAGATCAGTGAGCACTGATCAGTACCCCCTTGGACAATCACTCTCTCTTTCCCCTTCTTGCCCTTATAATCAGTGAGTTACAGTTCAGGGAACCTGACTCCTCCCACTGTGGCACCCCCTAAGGCAGCACTTCTCAAAATGTGGTCCTAAGACCAGGAGCATCTGCATCACTGGGGACTTGTTAGAGATGCCAGTCACCAGGTCCATCCTGAACAAGCCATGCAACAGACTCTGGGGGTGGGACCCAGCACTCTGTACTATAATAAGCTCTCTGGTGATTCAGATTCACAATGAAACTTGAAAACCACCCCCTTAAGGGTCTGAAAGTGAAATGCTGAGTGGGACAGTGGTAGGGACCAAGAGTGGGTCTATGATGCACAGGCTCCTGGCTGCCCTCAGAGTTTATTCCTTAACCTGTTCCTGAAATTCTCTCCGCTACTAAGCTGACTTTTGGCTTTTTATCCAAAAAGTTATCAGAGTAACCGATTCTCCCAAAGAAACATGAGTTTACAGGTCAAAATAACTTCATAACTGAGGAGTACACACACTATAAATGAAAGACAAAAACCGGAACCATCCAAAGCAGAGGTATTACAACAGAAGTACAAAAAGATTTAAAATAAGTATAACTCTATTTAAAAAGATAAATATGAAGCAATAATATGAAACAAACAATTATATACAAATATTACATATGGATACAATAACAGATGAAACAAAAAGCACAGTAAATTGGATAAACAGCAAGTTGGATGCAGAAAACATAAAAGAAAAACTAAGAGATGTGAGGGAGAGAAGAATTACCAATATTTGATACTATGATTCCTAACAAGACAATAAAAAAGAAAAAAGAAAGGGCAAACTTTGTAATTTCCCAGAATTAAAGGGTGTCAAATAGGAGAGATAAGATAAATCCATCCTTTAAAACAGTGAAACTTACCAACATTAAAGACAAAGTGAAAATTCTAAAGACTCTTTAGAAAGGAAGCAGATTACTCAACAAGGAACTAGAATGAAATTATATCAGAAGTCACAGTAGCAGCACTGGGTGTAAAAAAAGATGGTGAAATAAGATTTTCAAAGATCTTTGAACCTATAATTTTAGACTCAGCTAAACTTGTCATCTGAATCTGAAGCAAACCTCTCATCCACAAGATCTCAGAAGTTTTTTCACACCAAGACACCAAAACACATAGAAAAAAGTCTTCATTAAAAAGAGCAGAAAAATCAGATTGATACTGAAAGACATACGGAAAGAAAGATGAGGCTGGGCACGGTGGCTCACACCTGTAATCCCAGAACTTTGGGAGGCCGAGGCGGGTGGATCACCTGAGGTCGGGAGCTGGAGAACAGCCTGACAAACATGGAGAAACCCTGTCTCTACTAAAAATACAAAATTAGCCCGGGGTGGTGGCGCATGCCTGTAATCCCAACTACTCAGGAGGCTCAGGCAGGAGAATCGCTTGAACCCAGAAGGTGGAGGTTGCAGTGAGTAGAGATCGTGCCATTGCATTCCAGCTTGGGCAACAAGACAGAAATTCCGTCTCAAACAAAACAAAACAAAACAAAACAAAAAGATGAGCAAATATCTTGGTAACTTTTATTTTAGATTAAAAAAAGGCTAGGCTCAAAGAAAAGAAAGTATATCCATAAAATTAAAACTAAAATTGGGCAATAGTAATATCATGGAAATGAAGCTAGATAGGAGAGACTAAAGGGATGTTAGAACATGCTAAAATATTTGTCTTGTGAGGTGAGAGAGATAGATATTGATATGTTTAAAGAATCAGTGGAGATTCTAAGTTTAGTGATAGTTATCATATTACTCCATCAGAAGAACATGAAGAAAATTTATGCAGTGGAATTCAGGAGAGACAAAAAATACATTAAATGAAATATAGAAAACAAAATTGCAGAAAACAGTTACAAAATTACAGTTACCACCAGTCATTAAAATGATTAAATTTTAAACTTCTAGAAATTACCAGATTAAAAAGAAGAAAAGAAGATCCACCTACATGTTGTTTATAAAGAGGCTCAATTAAAACAAAATGATGTAAAAAGGTTGAAAGTTAAAAGTTGAAAAAGATACTGCATGCAAATACAGTTACAAAACTGGGGTATAATCTTAACAGGTGACAAAATACAGATGATGACCAAAATTATCATAAATACAAAAACGGACAGTATACATGATACAGGAAAAAATAGAAAGATAGTATTATCATCATAAATATATACACTTGTCCCGTGGTATCCCTGGGGGATTGGTTCCAGGACCCACTGAGGATACCAAAATCACAGATGCTCTAGCCCCTGGTATAAAATGGTGTAGTATTTGCATATAACCCACGCATATCTTCTGTATACTGTAAATAAACTCCAGATTACTTATAATACCTAATAGAGTGTAAATGTTCTACTGTATTGTTTAGGGAATAATGACAAGAAAAAAAAGTCTATACATGTTCAATATAGAGACAGCCATCCTTTTTTTTTCCCAAATATTTTTGATCTGTGGTTGTTTGACTCCACAACTCATGGATATGGAGTGCTGACTGCATGTCTCTAACAACTCAGCCTCAGAAAAGGAAGAGAAGCAATAGACTGAACCATAGGGAGAAAAAAGATTCCTAACCGAAGATGGATATGAAAATAGCTTTTTCAGAAACTGATCAAGCAGAAAAAAAGAAGCAGATATACTAAAGATCTGAAGACTGCGTTGGATGACTAGCTAAATTCAAAATACGCCAGAGCTTCCCCCAAAAGCATGATCCAGTTAGGTCAAAACTCACTTCAATATGAGACGAGGATGACATCCAAAGTGGATTTTGTTCCTGAAAGTACTAGAAGAGTCTATTATAATGCAGTACCTCTCACAGCGGGACAGTGCAGTAAAAACATCAAAACTGGTGTCACCCTGAGGTTCCAAGGAATTTCCTCAGGATACAGTAAAAACCCTCAGGGCTGCTGTGATGAAAGTTAGTCCTGAGCCTGGTGGTGCTGTTGAATATTTCCTTTGTTAACCTGGAGGATACTATAATTGTTCAAAAAGAACACAGTGAATATCACACAGAAAGATCAGTGCTGTGGAGAAGATGATTATTATCAAGAGAATGACACAGCGCTACATATGCTATTTCCTACAGCTGGCACACTCCTCTCCCTGCTCCCACAGCACATATTTCTTGTCTTCTTGGCTGACCATCTCTCTGGTCTCTGCGCAACTTCGTCACACTGTCTGTTGGACATCTCTCTATCCTTATACTTATCACCCTGCACGATATTTATTTGTTTTCACATAAGTCTCATCCACTAGACTGTAAGTCCATGAGAAAGGGGGCCCTGATTTATTCATCTCCGTATCTCCACAGTCTAGCAAACTATCTTAGTAGATATTTATTAAGCGAATCAGAAACTTGTGAAAGAAAAAATTCTATGTTTAACTGCTACAAGAATTACAAGATTTAAAATAGTTGCCTAGCAGATGCTAATTTCACTTCTAAATAAAAATATATGCCTGAACAACCCATAGACCATAAATACTCACCTAAAAACAAACAGCAAAGACACAGACGGCTGGAGGCTTCAGTGACAAAAGCCATCAGTCAGAGGTAGAAATAACATGCTGCAAAGAATTACCAAATGGAACCACCATTCCGTCATGAGAAGTCATGAAGGACCTTTTCTTCGAAGGAGTTCTGTGTTTAGTAGTGGCTTTAGAGATGTTCTCTAACCCTCTTGCATTTACAGCTGCATCCTGCACCTGCCTTTGGAAACTGAGGACACCCTGCAGTCAGCCCTGCACATCCCAAGAGTACCGACACTCAACAGGCAACTATGGAGCATCTCTGTGTTTCCTGTTCAGGGTGTTAGAACTGAGAAGCACTGGGAGAGGTATTTAGTACACAGGAAGCTTATAGCTTCATTCAAGAATGTTTATGTGCTTCCCACTGTGTGGTGCCATCTCTCCTGCTACACCCCATCTCACTTTTCAGAATCTCTTTCCCTGGACCACAAACGTTCATCCTTCACCGTGCAGTGGAAGGCAGTGGGACACCTTTCCTGTGCTCACTTGGCTACCTTACACTGAGCTGCTAAGCCATTCCTATATCTCCAGGGCCACTGCTCAAGTTACCCTGTGACCCCTGTAAACAAGAGCTCCCTCCACCATATGACCCAGCCATCCCACTTCTGGGTATTTATCCTAAAGGAAATGAAGTCAGCAACTCATAGCAATGTCTGTAACCCCCATGTTCGTTGCAACATCATTTACAATAGCCAAGATATGAAATAAACCTAAATGTTTATCAGTACATGATGAATGGATAAAGAAATTGTGTCATATATACATGATGGAATATCGCTCACCATATAAAAGGAAGTCCTGCCATCCTTGTCAACATGAATACACCTGGAGGACATTATGCTAAGTGAAGTAAAGCACAGAACAGCAAATACCAGATGTTGTCACTTATACGTGGAATCAAAAAGAGTCAAACTCAGCTGGGCGCAGTGGCTCATGTCTATAATCCCAGTAGTCTGAGGGATGGCCGAGGCAGGTGGATCATCTGAGGTCAGGAGTTTGAGACCAGCCTGGCCAAATTGGTGAATCCTCATCTCTAGTAAAAATACAAAAAATTAGCCGGGCCTGATGGTGTGCACCTATAATCCCAGCTACTTGGGAGGCTGAGGCAGGAAAATCCCTTGAACCTGGGAGGTGGAGATTGCAGTAAGCCGAGATCACGCCACTGCACTCCAGCCTGGGCCACAAGAGTGAGACTTTATCTCAAAAAAAAGAAAAGAAAGAAAGAAAAGAAAAGAGTCAAAATCATAGAAGCAGACAGAACAGTGGTTCCCAGAGGTGGAGTCAAGGAGAGTGGGGACAAAGGGTACAAAGAGTGGGGATGTAGCCTAAAGGGTACGAAGTTGTAGTTATGTAGGATGAAGAAATCTAGAGGTCTAAAGTGCAGTATGAGGATGATAGTTAATAATATTGTTCCTAAACTGAACAGGTTCTAAGAAAGTAGATTTTAGGTGCTCTGACCATAAGAAAAGGTAACTGCGTGAGGTGATGGAAATGTTAATTTGCTTGACTGTAATAATCATTTCACTATGTATATGCATATCAAAACATCATGTTGTACACCTTAAATACATATCATTAAAAATGATAAATAAAATACATCACAGTTCACCAGAGTGAATAGAGATTTCCCCATATTGAATACATAACTCAATCTTTTAATGAGAGTTCCATATTTGGCCATGTGACCATGGTGAGGTTAGATACCTTGACTCTGAAACACGGTAGACATCTTGATGACCAACTCCATGGGAAAACGGCCATATTTAATACACTGGCCCCACTGTATTTATTTGTAAGACCTCCAACCATAGGGTCCCACATAGCGACACATCATGCTTTTTTTTTTTGAGGTTCGCATGAGTTTCGTCAAAGGCACAGAGCCGGACCCCACTTCCCAAGACAAAACTGTTTTTCACCAAATGCCCCTGGGCAGTAAATATTTCCATTTAATGAAAATGAAACTCCTTTTTTTTTGAGCAAGCATCATGTCTAATTCCAACAGGCTGCTCTGTACCCCGAAACCCTTTCCAGAGGTCTCGGTCATTCAGTGCAGTAGCCCTCCCCACCGCAATGGACAGAGCAGCTCTATTCCTAGTCTCCTAGGCTGCTCAGGGCTGTGGGCATGAGGTCCTTTCTTGTTCCTAAACAGCATCTCACCAGAGCCCAGGGAAGCCAAACTTTAGTGCAAACGCAAGAGTCTGCTGATTAGTTCCATGGACTAAACATCTTTTATTTTTTTTTCGTAAACCTTATTTATTATTCTCTCCCTGCAAACAGTTCCTGCTTTAAATGAATTCTGCAAGAACAGAAGTGGTAAGTGCGATGTCATGTTGATGTCCTCCTGTGCCCCTTACAGGCACTCAGAACCATGTCCTAGGTTGTAATCCTCTCTTTACTCTGCCTTCTAGTAGCATGAGCTTAGTCTTTTGATGATCTCCCTTTTTTCATTCAATAAATATTTACCAAGGGGCTACCATGTAACAGGCAGTGGGAGAGACAGTGGTGAAGAGAGATGCACGCTTCACCGCATCTAATGGGGGACAAAGGATAATTACAATACAGTGAAGTAAGTGATGTCAGTCAGGCACTTTGGGTGCTCTCGGTGGGTGGGGTGAGTGAGGAAGGCTGGCTGCCTTGAGGAAAAGATCCTAGGATGAGTAGGTATTATCTAAACAAGAGAGTTAAGGCTAAGGGCATACAGAAGGAGCCAGAAAAGTATTTTAGGCAAAAGGCTTAACATGGGCACAGGCGTGGGAGGTAGAGAGGACTTAGCAAGTGAACGGATGGGCAGAATTCTGATGTGAACTGGGGAGAGTTCTCCAAAGGTGAGCTAACATGGTGAGCTGAGGAGACCAGGAGGCCTCTGTGAAGTAGCTTGGAATTTCTCTGCAAAGGCAATGTGGAGCCACTGTTAGGAGGACAGATCTCAGGCTAAGTGTTCTTAGCACAAAACAAAACCCACAAAAGAACATGAGGAAATTTTTGGAGGTGGTGGACATGTTTAGTACCTTGATTGTGGTGATGTCTACACACAGGTGTATGTATATATCCAAACTCATCAAGCAGTGTGTACGAAATACGTGCAACTTTTTGTATACCAGTTAACCCCTAATAAAGTTTTAAAAAAAGAAGGAGAAAGGTGAGTTGCTCACCATGCAGGACCTGTGAGGGGCAGGGTCTAGGGCCCGGGTCTCCACATACACCATCTAGAGCTGGAGCCATACTGAACATTCCAAGAAGCTATTGAAGGGACATGACTCATTAGCTTATAAAACTCTCTAATTATCTCAAACTTTACTTTTTCACCTATCATAGACCTTCTTATGGTAATATATTACCCAATAAAAATGCCAGGGAGGACACCTTCTGCATGTCAAACAAGAGGCTGACTGTCATTCTGCAGGGCCCATCCTCAGTGACTGCTTTGAAAAATGATCTTTGTTCCACGACATGGTTGCTCCATAATTAAATTGATACCCTGTGGAAAATGCCCAGTGATAAATTTAATTTAGTCCAATTAACAGCTGCCGTGACCCTTGTCATTCTTCTCTTTGAAATTTTCAAGCATACTCCTCGAGGATTCTGTAAGTAAACCCTTTGCCAACCCAGGGGAATGGTGACTCCTTGGCAACTTGAGGCTTAAATCAAATTTCATTTGGGCAAAATTTACCAGGGTAGGCTTGTGAGATAAACAGGGGCAGCCTCTTTGTATTTTTTAGATGAAGCAAGGAGGCTTCGTAGCTTGCCTTGAACCTGACTTCGAGATGTACAAAGGAAGGATGAGTAAGACAATGCGTCGCATAGTTTCCGCTGCCGGATTTTTATTACGAGCATCCCCCTGAGTGCTCACCTGTCATTTCTGAACTTTTGTGTGATTTACTGAAGCCTAAGCCTCTAGGAAGAATGGGGAGAAGCAGATCAGCGGACATTATTCCACTATGGTAGACCACCTTATCTATGGGGATATGTTCCAAGACCCCACAGAGGATGGGTGAAACTGGCCAGTACCGAATCCTACAAATACTATGGTTTTTTCCCCATACATATCTACCTATAATAAAGTTTAATTTATTCACTAGGCACAGAAAGAGATTAACAAGAACTAATAGTAAAACAGAACAAATATAACAATATCCTATAATAAAATTTATGTGAATGTATTCTCTCTCTCAAAATATCTAATTGTACTGTGTTCACCCTTCTTCCATGTGATGACGTGAGATGATTAAATATCTATGTGATGGGATGAAATGAGAGGAGATAAATAACGTAGGCATTGTGACGTCAATGGAAAATTCCAGAAACAGCTCGTAGGTTTAAAATTGTGCTCTGTTCTGAGTAGTGTGAGAGGATCTCTGCCATCCTGCCCAGAATGTGAATCACCCATTTGTCCGGCATATCCATGCTGTATATACTACCTGCCCATTAGTCACTTAGTAGCCAGATCTGCTATCAGATAGACAGTTGCAGTATCTCAGTACTTGTGTTCAAGTCACCCTTATTTTTATTTTATTTTATTTTATTTATTTTATTTCATGACAGAGTCTCGCTCTGTAGCCCAGGCTGCAGTGCAAGAGCACGATCTCAGCTCACTGCAACCTCTGCTTCTCAGATTCCAGTGATTCTCCTGCCTCAGCCTCCTGAGTAGCTGGGACTACAGGCGTGTGCCACCACGCCCAGCTAATTTTTGTACTTTTAGTAGAGACGGGGTTTCACCACATTGGCCAGGATGGTCTCAAGCTCTTGATCTCATGATCCACCTGCCTTGGCCTCCTGAAGTGCTGTGATTACAGGAGTGAGACACCACACTGGGCCAAGTCACCCTTATTTTAAAAGACTAGTGATGTCATATTGTCCGACTGCATTTGACCACAGGTAACTAAAACCATGGAAAGTGAAACCAAGGATAAGTGGGGATGACTGTGTTCTTTTTTTACACATGGGAAAGGAACAATTTTATGTAAAAGGATGATACAAAAACTGTAAGTATGTCCCATATTACATTTTCATAGACTATTGTAGAGTGCCTTTACTTGGAGGATTTTTAAAAAGCATAATGTGTCTATCTTTTTGGGATCTACGGTACTATTTCAGGAAGAAGCGGAGCTACAATTTGTGTTGTCCATTTGAGCCTTCTACACCTATCCCACCATGTCCTGGAAGAGATATCAGTGATGACATACTACATTTCTCAAACATTTTTTCCTAATGTCTCAAGAAAGGAAGAACTACATGCAACTACATCTAATAATAAAGTAATAGATTTTAGTCTTGTGACCACCAACTTTTACCCACCTTAGAAAAAATGGCCGCTTTGGGAATCATATAGGGTTGTTAGAAGGACATAAAGAGGTCGTCTTCCTCAGTTTCTCTGATCTCAGGGCCACTTTACCTAAACCAGAGTCAACAGTAGCCACAATCAAGAGGTACTGTATGTAAGTGCTCACTATACAAATAGTCACCACCAAAAACGCTTTGCAAAACTCTTTAATCCTCACAGCAGCCTCATGAAAGAGGTAGTGTCACACCAGAAAGATGACAAGACTGAGATGAAGATGGAGAAGAGTAGGATCTAATTGGCTTGAGTCAAGACTCTTAAACAATGGCTATATGCTTTCTTCCAAAGCAATAAGGCCAGGGGCAGTGGCTCACACCTGTATGATTCCAACACTTTGGGAGGTTGAGAAGGAAAAATCGCTTGATGCCAGGAGTTCAAGACCAGCCTGTGCAGCACAGTGACTCCTATCTCTATAAAAATAAAAATAAAAAATTAGCTGAGCATGGTGGTGCACACCTGTAGTCATAGCTACTTGGAAGGCTGAGGTAGGAGGATCATTTGTGCACAGGAGGTCGAGGCTGCAGTGAGCTATGACTGTGCTACTGCACTCCAGCCTGGACGACTGGGCAAGACTCTGTCTGTAAAACAAAAACAAATTCGCTTCTTGATTCTGTGTGTTTTGGTATGAAATCTCCCTGCCAAATCCACATAAATTGAAGCTGTGTTCTCAGCACCTCTTCTCTTGGCTCTTCCCAATGAGGAACAAGCAAAGCTGGCTCCAGTGGGCATATATTTACCCCTTCTTTGCTGGAAGGTTTCTGAGAACAATTGACCCTCTTCCTCCTCTGCCAGAATGGGCTTGTGGAAACCCAGAAGCCCCAGTATTAACTGAAGAGCCACTGAAAAGGAAAATAATGTAATTTCAGGTGTATTGTTTTATTTAATCCTCACCATAGCTTCTGAGATAAGTATTATAGAGACAGAGCCATACAAAATTGACAATATGCAATTTTCTTTAACCTACAAAAGTGGCAATGTTATATAGTGTAACCTAAAGCTGTTTTTAAGATAGATGTTGAAACTGAACCTCAGGTCTGACTCCAGAGTGCACAGACATGGTATTACTCCTGCTTACTGTAAAGAATATCTAAGAAGCAAATGCTTCAACTCCTTTTTTCAAAGTGCTTGCCATATTGTTGGCGACTTTCTTATTAACTCTCTATCTTCCAATCTTTACACTGAAAGAAATAATGACCATCACCACCCTCTGCCCCACTCACGCCAACCCAAATCTAACCTTTTCAGCCCCCCTCTCATCCAGCCTTCTTTTTCCTCGCCAGTCAGATTGGGACCCTTTCTCTTTCCTCCCACCGAAAAACTTAAATTCATGCCCACCAGCTCTTGCTGCTGTCTTCAGTGGAGACACTGTCTCTCCTGCTGAAGGCTACTTGCTGCGAATGTGCTTCTGATTTCTTAGATGTTTCTTTCCAACACATACTTTCAGCTCCACCTTTGGTTCTCCTCTCCGTGAGTCTTCTCTCAGCGTGTAACTAACCACATGAAGATGCCTCTTACTCAGGATTGACTCCTTCCACCTTTAACCAACAAATCCTCAAGCTGCGTTTCTTTCTCTTTCCTTTCATTCAAAGTCAAGGTTCTTGAGGAGGCGCTCCATGAGCCCCCTTTAAATCCTTTGCTTTCCATTCCCTTCCCCAGCCCCCACAGACTGGCTTCCACCCCCAACACAAGCTCTATGTGCTCTTCCCATGACCACTGATGCTCTGGGGATTGCTAAGTCAATGCTTGCTCTTTGGTGCTTATCTCTCATGCCTCATAAAAGCACCTGACAATTCTGACCGCCTAACCTCTCAGACTTGCCCACTATTGATCCTTGAATTGCCCTCCTGCCCCCTGGTTTTTCTGCCACCTCTCTGACTGCTCTTTCTCAGTCTCCTTTGCAGGCTTCTTTTCTCACCAACCTATAAAACATCTGCTTTACCCAAGGTTACACCTTCATTCAAAAGCATTCATCGACTATGTCTTGAGCACTTATTTTGTGACAGGTACCTGTGCATGCATCTGTTATACGGCCCTGTGTTATTTGGATTGGTTAGCGTGTCCAGCTCACTCACGGTGCTTCCAGTTCCTAAAGCTGGAACCATGTCTACTAATTCATTTCATCAACTCCAAAAGGCAGTACCAAACAGGGAATCCAGCAGGGCCCCAGTAAATATTTGCAGAATGAATGCTGAAGAAGGTTTACAAAAGGAACCCTTAGAGATACATGCATTATTTTAATCAACTACCAAAGCGGTGGCCCCTGTGGTGAGGGTCTTGACAACTAAAGCACTGGAAGACTGATCTCTGAGATCCACTCTGGGCTCTGTTAGAGCCTAAGCTGTGCACACACCTGCTGCCAGTCATCAGGCTGGCCTGCATCTGCACACAGGCCCCTGGCCTGAACCTCAGACTCAAATCGGTTTCTTGCCTCAGGCCTCTACCTGATACTCTCATGCATTCATTAATTCATTCAGTAAATGTTTGTTGAGTAGTTATTCTGTGCAAGAAAGTTGCCTATGTGCTGAGAAAAACTTTATGAAGTTTATAATCTAGCTGGGGAGACCAGACTCAACTATTTGTGGGAATATCTGTTTAGTGAATTACAATTGTAATATGCACCATTAAGAAAGATAAAGGGAGCTGGGTGCTGTGGTACATGCTTGTAATCCCAGCTTCTTGAGAGGCTGGGGTGGAAGAATAACTTGAGCCCAGAAGTTCACAGCCAGCCCGGGCAACATAGTGAGACCCTGTCTCCAGAGAAAAAAAAAGAAATAGAAAGAAGGAAGGAAGGTGAAAGAAAAGAAAAAAGAAAGAGGGAAAGAAGAAAGAAAGAGAGAGAAAGAAAGAAAAAGAAGAGCCGGGTGCAGTGGCTCACGCCTGTAATCCCAGAACTTTGGGAGGCTGAGGCGGGCGGATCACGAGATCAGGTCAGGAGTTCGAGACCAGCCTGATGAACATGGTGAAACCCCGTCTCTACTAAAAGTACAAAAATTAGCTGGGCATGGTGGTGCACACCTGTAATCCCAACTACTTGGGAGGTGGAGGCAGGAGAATCGCTTGAGCCCGGGAGGTGTATGTTGCAGTAAGCTGAGATCACACCACTGCACTCCAGCCTGGGCGACAGAGCAAGACTCTGTCAAAAAAAAAAAGAAGAAGAAAGAGAGAAAGAAAGAAGAGAAAGAACGAAAGACAGAAAAAGAAAGAGAAAGAGAGGAAGGGAGGAAGGAGAAGGGAAGAGAAGAAAATAAAGGAAAGAAGGGAGGGAAGAAGGAGGAAAGCGGGTGCTCAGGGGAAAAGCTAAGCTGTACTTGGGTTTCAGGGAAGGCGTCCTAAGAGGTAACCTGTAAACATCTCCGAAAACCAGAGATTCTATTTCATATTCTTCAACTTTCATATCTAAACAGTTAAAATTCTCAAGCATATCCTTTTGCTTTCTATTCTCATCCCCAGTGCCCTTGATCTGGCCCTTGGTATATAGCACGGTGCAGAAAAGAGTTAACACAGAGGAGGGCTGGCACTGCCCTCCTTAAAAAGACTTGCTTGCAAGTTTGTCTCTCAGTTGGCATCAGTGAACTTGGATCTTAGCAGTGTTCCCACCATTCCCTGACAAGCTATGCCTGAACTGTTGGCCCGAGTAATACGGTTTATGCTGAACACCTGCTTTCCTTTCAGGAGTCTGGAATGCCTCATGCAAGGCAGAGGGCGCTTATGTGACCAGCTTCAGTAAAGACCTGAGCACTGAGCCTCTAACAAGCTTCCTGGATAGACACCATTTCACAGGTGTTGTCCCAGCTTGTTGCTGGAGCAATTAAGAGGGCTCCTGGAAACTCGCACCTGGTTTCCTCTGGACTTCCCTTTGCTGACTTTATTTTGTATCCTGTTGCCGTAACAAATCTGAGCCCTGAGTATGGCCACATATGCTGTGTCCTTGTGAGTCCTTCTAGCCAATCCGTAAACCTGGGGTGGGCTTGTGACCCCCCCAATGCAGGTGCCCAGTTAATTTCTTCTCTGACACTATTCCATATCCTGATGCATCCATTCACCCATTCTTTTTAATTTTGTTCATTTTTACTGGTACATAATAGGTGTATATATTTACGGGTACATAATATATTTTGATACAGGCATGCAATGCATAATAGTCACATCAGGGTAAATGGGGTATCTATCACCTCAAGCACTTATCCATTCTTGGTGCTACTAATCATTCACTCTTTCATGATAGCTAAGTGCCACATGTTGGGCTAGCTGTTCACTGTATAGCTTTTCTACCTATCTGTGTGGCCTGCTCCTTCACTCTACGTAAGTCTCTGCTCAATTACAGAGGCCTTCCCTGATCAGCCTGTTTAAATGGCATGTCCTCATTCTCTGTCTTGTTGATTCTTGCCTGGGATGCAAATTAGAAAATACCAATGCTGGGGGTGGTGACTCACGCCTGTAATCTCAGCACTTTGGGAGGCTGAGGCAGGTGGATCACCGAGGTCAGGAGTTCAAGACCAACCTGGCCAACATGGTGAACCCCGTCTCTACTAAAAATACAAAAATCAGTCTGCGTGGTGGCACACGCCTGTAATCCCAGCTACTAGGGAAGCTAAGGCAGGAGAATGTCCTGGACCCAGGAGGCAGAGGTTGCAGTGAACCAAGATCGCACCACTGCACTCCAGTCTAGGCAACAGAGCGAGACTCTGTCTCAAAAACAAACAAACAAACAAACAAACAAAAAACCCACAAAAAACCCAATGCCACGGCCCACTCCAAAGGTTTTAATCCTCTTGCTCTTGAGCGGGGGCCTAGACATCATCATTTTCCAAACTTCTCAGGATGATTTTAATGTGCAGACAGGGTTGAGACTGAAACCTACAACTCTATCCTTTCATCCAGTTTCATTTCTCTTTACTGTACTGTTACCTGACACATTATGTGTAAAATTTAATTATTTAAAAATTATATATAATATACAAATACAATCTATATTTTATACAGATTAAATATACATATTTAATTTGGATATTCATATACTTTATACAAATATATATTTATCTACCAGAAATTAATACACATATATAATGAATGAATTTATATTTATATACACATGAAGTAATACATATTTAACACATTTGTATAATTTGTATATATAATTGCATATAATTATTATTACAATTAATATATAATTAATTATATATATACAATTTCCCCATTAGAAAATACACTTTACAAGAGCAGAAACTTGGTCAATTTTGTTCACTGCTACATCTTCAGTGCCAACAACAGTAACTGCTATATAATGGATGGTTAAAATAAATATTTGTTAAATTAAAGAAAAAAGTGATTCTCTTTAGGATGGCATTCAAAGCTCTCTGTGATCTGAAAATGCCAACTTATCTTGCTATTTTCATATGCTTCTCTTACATATGGTCTACACGCTTTACGGATTATTTTGGCTGTACCCCATTTATCATATACTAATCACAGTCTTTCTATACTAGAGCCATGTGGTCACATATTCATCCACCTTTTCCATTAGAGCAAAGACCCTGTTTCTCCCAGGGCTTAGAACAATCTCTTGTTCATAGCAGGTGTTCTTTCTGTAAATTGGACCGAATGAGTTCTGGATTCAGAAAATCAAAGAGCGGTCAGAGCAAA
>NW_016818844.1:542882-544651 GCF_001698545.2 Rhinopithecus bieti
TTGCATATAATTATTATTACAATTAATATATAATTAATTATATATATACAATTTCCCCATTAGAAAATACACTTTACAAGAGCAGAAACTTGGTCAATTTTGTTCACTGCTACATCTTCAGTGCCAACAACAGTAACTGCTATATAATGGATGGTTAAAATAAATATTTGTTAAATTAAAGAAAAAAGTGATTCTCTTTAGGATGGCATTCAAAGCTCTCTGTGATCTGAAAATGCCAACTTATCTTGCTATTTTCATATGCTTCTCTTACATATGGTCTACACGCTTTACGGATTATTTTGGCTGTACCCCATTTATCATATACTAATCACAGTCTTTCTATACTAGAGCCATGTGGTCACATATTCATCCACCTTTTCCATTAGAGCAAAGACCCTGTTTCTCCCAGGGCTTAGAACAATCTCTTGTTCATAGCAGGTGTTCTTTCTGTAAATTGGACCGAATGAGTTCTGGATTCAGAAAATCAAAGAGCGGTCAGAGCAAAGATAATTAAGCCGCTAGTTTTAGTACTACTCATTACAAGGGATAAATAGCTCACCAGAAAGGAGGATTATGGCCTCTATCTTATTCCTAACCGGGTACCTTGATTAAAATTGCCAATGGTTAAAACGCTTGATGTCACTGTTCATTGCATGCTTTGCTGTTTCCTAAATTTAACTCTTGATTATCTGGGCCAGTGTTGAGAACCTGGTACAGAAAATAAAATATTACAGGTGTTCCAAGTTGCCAAAGTGGTGATGCCAGCACTAATCCCCAAGTCTGATGCCTCTGCTGGTCATCTGCTACAGGGAACTTGACTATGAGCTGCTGGGGACCCTGCAGGCCTCCTGGAAGGGGAGAGCATTTCTTCGTTTATAGCTTGGTCTTCCATGCAGTCTGGATAATCTTCACTTAGGCCTCTAGATGTCTTTAAATATGAACCAAAGAAAAGCTCTCCAAGGAATTTAAGATTTCTGTGGGTCTCTTGAAAACTTACATTATTTTTCTCATTGTGGAATGGATCTTGAGGATTATTACTCTTTTGGGAAAAATGATCTTATTACATAAATTATTCTAGCTACTTTGGGATGAGCTTTAAGTAAATGAAAGAGAAAGTTGCCATAATTCTTTGAAAAGACACTCCCTACCAAAAAGAAAAAAATTGAAAGACAGATAGTATTATGTGCAGAGTCAGACGTACCGCATTAAAATCCAAGCTTCACTACTTACTAGTTTTGGACCCTAGACAAGTTACTCAACCACTCTGTGCCACAGTTTCCTCATCTATAAAACTGGCACAATAATAGTTGCTTAACTCTTCAAGGTATTATGAATGTTAAATGATTAAACCTTTGAACAGTGTCTGGCACAAAGCCAGCACTCAATAGTTGTTAGCTGCTATTTCTAGCTTCCACTAGAAATTTTGTGTGGAATGTTCATATTTTGGAGTGGGAAGGCTCTTTAAAAATGCAACACCATGCCGGGCGCGGTGGCTCAAGCCTGTAATCCCAGCACTTTGGGAGGCCGAGATGGGCGGATCACGAGGTCAGGAGATCAAGACCATCCTGGCTAACATGGTGAAACCCCGTCTCTACTAAAAAATACAAAATACTAGCCGGGCGAGGTGGCAGCCGCCTGTAGTCCCAGCTACTTGGGAGGCTGAGGCAGGAAGAATGGCGTGAACCCAGGAGGTGGAGCTTGCAGTGAGCTGAGATCCGGCCACTGCACTCCAGCCAGGGTGACAGAGCGAGACTCCGTCTCTAAAAAAA
>NW_016818844.1:544867-597337 GCF_001698545.2 Rhinopithecus bieti
AAAAAAAAAAAAAAAAAAAAAAATGCAACACCATGGACTGAAATCACAAACCACCATAAATAAAATTACCAGAGCCATGCAAAATAAACATTTTGCAACACAGGATAGATTTTTAATATGTAAAGAGCTCCAACATTTCAACAATAAAAAATTAACACCACAATAAAAATGAGCAAATGATTTGAAGAGTTAATCCATAAATAAAACATATGGTCCAAAATGTGAAAAGTTTTATATAAACATAAATATTTAAATCACAATACACAATGTTTATTTTGAATCAGACTGCAAAGATTAGATAAAATGTTACTACACAATACTGCTGAAGGTGCAGGGAAATGAGCATGCTTATGCACTGGTAGGAATTCCAACCTTTGGATGCAAACTTGGCCACACATGCCAAAAATGTGAAATTTTGTATATTCTTAGACTCAGCAATTCTACTTCCAGAAATTATCTTAGGAAACTAATTATGGATGTATACTAGTGCTTATTGTGCATTGCTTATAGCAGTGAAGTATTTAAAACCCCTAAATATGTAATAAAAGGGTATATTTAAATTAGCAATGTATTAGGCAGGAATTACAAATGGTGTGGAAGCAGGATGTTATATAATATGAGGAAATGTTCAAAATGAGGAGGGGGAGCGAGAGTGAGGGTGGGGGAAGAGAGAGAGAGAGAGTTTGCAGGGGAATCTGACTGCCTGAGCAATCTTATCTGACTTCCATCTTGTTAGATGAAGGAAGTTCATTTGCTATTAATAGATGCTCCAAACCTCCTATTACTTCCTTTCTGACTTCTGTGTTAGGCAATATTTGTGATGTTTCCCATCTCAGTTGCTTCTAGGGAAAAGAACTGCACAGTCTCTCCTCCGCCCCACTCCCCGAAGTTTACACATAGTCTAGAATAAACAAAAACTTTGTTTTCACAAGAGAACCTTATTAGTATTGCTTATTATTTGCTGAGCATCAACAGTTCTTTAAAGAAAGATATAAGTGATCTGTTCTAAATTAGGCTAACTAATAAGTGCCTTGCTCCCAGGAACACAACCACTTGCCAAATGCTTTCTAGTCTTTGGGTCTATTAAAAGTTATTCCCCTCCAGATACCTCACTCCAATCAGGAGAAAGACACACAGTGAGCAGCATCTTTAAATCTGCTGCAGATTCTAATTTGCTTATGATGTGCCCCCTAACATCAATGCTGAGAGATGTTGAATCCTTTTCTTGCTCCCTCCAACTGTGAGTTTAGACTGATGTATGAACATCATAGTCTTTAACTCAAGTTCCATGTCTGGTTGACTTTCGACCTTGGCTTCGGTTATTCAGCAACACCGAGTACATAAATACTCTATGCGGATGTTAAGCAGGAAAACAGCTGCTGCTGAGACTGGGATGGGGAGAAGCCGGGCTGGGTGAGGGGCTCATGAGTTTGGTGCCAGATATGCCATGGGGGCTGCGTAGGGCCACAGTCTTCCTATGACCTTCAGATTATAATTCCAGAGTCCAGCTACCTCTTACGGAGAAGAAACAGAAACACAGATGTGCAAATATTCACTTATTTCCCATATTTTCTAAAATCTTAAACATTTCCTAAGGAGGTCATACCACAACATTTTAATAAGCTTTTTATTTCACTGTAATATGCACACAGGAAAATGAGAAAATTTTAAGTATACATGGCAAGAAATAGAACGTCACCACAACCCCCGAAGCCCCCTCATGCCCCACTTAACTATTCCCTCTTTCATCCCAAAGTTAACCGATATCCTGACTTCTAACATTGCAGCTTAGCTTTGCCTCTCTTTGAACTTTATGAACATAAAATTGTACAATATGTTTTTGTTTGTGAGATTTTTCTATGTTGTTCCATTTAATGGTAGTCTTCATTTTCATGCTGTATAGTATTCCCGTGTATGAATATACAACAATTTATTTATCCATTCTATTGTCACAAAGCAGTTCGGTTGCTTCCATGTTTTAACTATTATGACTAATGCATTTTGTACCTATTTTTGGTCTGCATATGCGTGCATTTCCATTAGTTTATACTTTGTTGTGGAATTTCTGGGTTGTTTGGCATAAATATATTCAATTTCAGTGACATTGTCAAACGTTTCTTTACAAAGTGATTGGGCCAATATATGCTTCTACCAGCAGTGTATGAGAGTTTCATTTGCTCCACCTCCTTGCCTACACTTGGTACTGAGAGTTTTTTAAAAATTAAAATTGCTGTGTGGGTGTGTAGTGGTATAAAGTGTGATTTATGCATGCATTTCCCTGATAGCAACAATGCTGAGCAAATTTTCATATGCTAATTGACCATTTGGGTAACTTATTTTGTAAAATACCTGTTTGATTGGTCCATTTTAAAATCAACTTGTTTGGATTCTTATTGTTAATTTGAAGGAATTAATTATGTGTTCTGGGTAAGTCCTTCATCAGATGTATACATTGTAAACATTTTCTTGCAGTTTATGGCTTGTGTTTCTAAATGGTATCTTTGAGTTTTTATATTTGATGACACCCACTTACTACTTTCTTATGCTGTTTGTGTTCTTTCACAGAAAGATTAAAGACATTTTTCTATGTTTTCTTCTGGAAGTTCTATAGTATTGGCTTTTACGTTTAGGTCTGTGAATCATTTAGAATTAATTTTTGTTTATGGTTAGGTGTAGGTCAAGGTTAGGTCCCCCCATATGGATATTCATTTGTTTCAGCATCATTGATTTTTTAAAAAAACATTCTTTTCGTATTGCATTGTATTGGTGCCTTTGTCAAAAATCAAGTGAGTGCAGGTGTGGATGTTTTTATGAACGCTATATTCTTTTCAATTATCTATTTGTCTAGCCTAACACCAATACTACACTGTCCTAATTAGTGTAAATTTATAATTTTTGGAATCTGGTAATGTAGTTATCTAAATTTTTTCTTGGCTAGTCTGAGTTCTTTTGTATTTCCACGTTCATTTCAGAATCTGTTTGTCAGTCTTCTAAAAAAACCCTACAGGATTTTGACTGAGATTTCATTGACTTGATGGATCACTGCTGGGGAAGTGACATCTAAACATTGAGTGTTCCAAACCATAAACATGGTATACCTTTTCGTTTATTTAGGTCTTCTCTAATATTTTTCTGCAATGTTTTGCAGTTCTCATCAAGAAGTCTTCTATATTTTTGTGGAGTGTATTGCTAGGTATTTGGTGTTTTTGAGTCTACTGAAGTATTACCTTCTTTTAAATTGTAACCATTCTGGTAAAGGTATACACATCTCATTGTGGCTTCAATTTGTATTTCCCTGGTGATTAATGAGGTCGAGCACCTTCTCATGTGTACTGGCCATCTGCATATCCTCTATTGTAAAGTGCCTATTTATATTTTTAAGTCCTTTTAGGGGTATATGTATTTTAAATATCTTCTTCTACTTGCCTTCTTCTAGCTTGCCTTCTTACTCTATTACTGGTGTCTTGATAAACATTAATGTAAACCAACGACTTCACTCTGTGTTCAACTGCAACAAATCAATCTCTCCTAGTGCTGGACAAAAACATGTTTGTGTGGAATTTACCACAAGGCTGGATGTGTATTTACTGTGTTTTACAGACAATTTCATTGATTTTTTCAAGAGCAACTTTTGATTACATGATTTTTAACTTGCACAATTACCTTTAGAACCTGCCCCCCAAGTTAAGAATCTACTGCGGTGTCCCCGATTTTCCAACCAAGTGAAAGAAATGTGATGGAAAGTCCTTGCTCTCCAGATATACAAAATTTAGCAAACAGAGATATGTCCTTTTCCTTCTCTCTCCACAGATCCTACATTATAGTACCAAGGAACTACTATAATTCCTTGGATATAACATGCCTTTGCATACCCATGCCTTTTTTAAGCTCTTTCCTCTGCCTGGAATGCCCTTTCTTACTCGAGCTTTATTTACTTTTCAAAATTCAGCTCAAATTATCATCTCCTCTTCATGCATTTCCCTCACTGAATTCAGTCTCAGCTATGTCTCTGATGCTGCTTTTGCTCATTTCCAGTTCTCAGGGCTCCAATAACTCCACCCTCTGCCATTCCTCACCTCATTCTCATCCCTCACCCACCGTCCAAGATGCTGACTTTCAGAGCAGGGATGCAATTGGCCAGCACCTTCTAACCCAGAGACTCTTCAGCCCTGTTTCCCCCCAGGCCAGCCTCACCCTGAAGAGCTCATTCCACATTAGTGGTAGCTTTCAGTGCCTGAATCTTCTATCATCCTTCACCAGGTGATGCAGAGACAGCAGAGGGTAAAACACGGCCCTGCTGTACACATGCAGAAAACAGCTGGGAGCCAAATTGAAACATGCCTCAGACACACCAGCCCTCTGGAAAGTGTCTCGGACCTTCTCGCTTCCTTCCTGCTCCCACTGTGTCTCTGAATATACTCAGTTCATGACCTTTCTAGATTTTACTTTTCCTTATGGTCTTAATGCCCATTTGTCGGCACCATTTTGAAGACACAGCCGGCACTTACTGCAGCTCTTCCCACTCCTGATAATCATCTTGCCCCTCTGAGTCCTCTCCCTGGGCTCCCAAACCAATGTCAGGTCTTCAGTGTGTGTTCTTGTCCTCTGGAGGAAGCAATGGACAGATAATTTTCAAGACACGTTGGAGATCACCAGGTATTGATGATTTATGTCATGTGCGTATATTCACATATATAGGTCTGACCATTAAAGAATACTACTTTGACTCTTCTAGTGCATCCCTCGGCAACATATAATCTTCCCCAATTTACACTAAACAGGAATATTATCATGCTTATAAATCTATTCTAATGTAAACTTGTGTTTAATTTATTCCCTTCAAAGAAAATCTCATCATATTTTTAATACTCAGCTTTTATTATGGTAATACTTGCATATTGAAATACCTTAGTTATCATTCCCCAAAGGAGGCTTTTAAATCAGTCTATTATGACATTCTCTTACATTAAAAAAAACACTTCTTGTTCTACAATTTCTATTTTACCTAGAGCCAGGAACATCTGCCTCTTACGCTGCGTCGAATGACAGCATTATTTAGTTGGCTTGAATCACACCCAGGAGATGGCTTTCTGTACAAAACGATCTCACCCATGCGGCAGTTCCTGGCAGCACACGATGTGAGAGGCTTTGAACTTGATGCCCCCAACTGGGAGGGAGGGGGTACATGTCTATTTTATCAAAATAGGTGCAATGACATGAGACAGACATTAACATAAGATGAGATAAAATAATGAATGCAAGAGTACTTCGTAAGTCCTGAAGAGTTATGCAAATATAAAACCTGGTTATTAAATAGCTGTGAATCACAGAGAGTTATTAAAGACTGGTAAGCGAGCACAGAAAAACTGATTATTCCAGTTGGGGGCATCAAGTATTCAAGTAGGTATCATAAAGGACCTTAAAAGATGAGTAGGGAGCAATAAAAAGGAATAAAATTACTGATACACACGAAATGGATGATTCTCCAGGGAATTATGCTGAGTGAAGAAAGCCAAGCCTAGAAATTTGCATGTTGTAGGATTTTACTTATATAACATTTCTGAAATGAAAAATCAAAGAAGGCTTGGGTGGGGTGGCTCATGCCTGTAATTCCAGTGCTTTGGGAGGCAGAGGTAGGAGGATTGCTTGAGGTCAGGAGTTTGAGACCAGCTTGAGCAACATAGTGAGACCCCATCTCTACAAAAAAAAAAAAAAAAAAAAAAGAAAAAGAAAAGTAGCCTATCACAGTCGCACGTGCCTGTAGTCCCAGCTATTTGGGAGGCTGAGATGGGAAAATCGCTTGAGTCGAGGAGTTCAAGGCTGCAGTGAGCTATGATTGTGTTTCTGTACTCCACTCCAGCCTGGGTGACAGAGCAAGACTCTGTATCAAAAAAGAAGAAAGAAAGAAAAAGAAAGAAAGAAAGAGAGAGAGAGAGAGAGAAAGAAAGAAAGAAAGAAAGAAAGAAAGAAAGAAAGAAAGAAAGAAAGAAAAAGGAAGGAAGGAAGAAAGAAAGAAAACATTATAGAAATGGAGAGCACGTTGGTGGCTTCCAGAGGTTGGAGAAGGGGGTGATGTGGTAGGAGGAAGATGGGTGCACTTATGAAAGGGCAAGAGGGAGCCTGCGGTCATGGACATGTGTGGGCTTGACTGTAGTGAAGGATACATAAACTTATATAGGTGATAAAATCATGTAAAACCAAATACACACACACACACACACACACACACACACACACACACACACGTAAGACTGGGGCAGATCAGTGGATTGTATCAATGTCAATATCCTGGTTGTCACATGGTACTACAGTTTTGCAAGATGTTACCACTGGTGGAAACTGGGTAAGGGTACCTGAGATTTCTCTGTGTTACCTCTTACAACAACATATTAATTTACAACTATTTCAATTAAAACTTTAGTTAAAACAAAAAGATGAGTAGGGCTTTAATAGGTAGAGATGAGCTGGATTTGGTTAATGGGGAGAGAAGGCTTCAAGGAAGAGGGAGTGGCTTGGGTAGAGATGCGGAAATCTGAAAGATGCAGTTAGAAAATAGTCCCAGCAGCAGAAAACAATAGGTCCTGTTTATTGAGCATAAAGAATGGACATAAACTTTTTCACACAGCCAGTCATTTACTACCATCACAACTCAAGAACCAGGTACTATTAAAAACCCCATTCACTAGGGACTTGAATGTCTTTAGAGTCAACAGTGTGACCCTAGAGTGGAGTAGCTCTTAGCTCAGGATTGCAGACCTAGCGCGCGGAAGCACAGAACCCCGGATACTGTTTTTCATTACACATTGCACGCTCCCGGCCCAGCAGCGCTAAGTGGCTCTGAGTTACTAAGGGAGGAGGGGTCTGAGGGTTGTGGTGCAAGATGAAAATGGAGGGGCAGGTATATGCTGGAGCTGAGAAGGCTGGGAGTGCCGTGCCAAATAATTTTGACTATAATATGCGCACAGTGCAGAGGATGAAAAATTTATCTGAAGGGCCACCATGATCAGAGAGATGTTCTTTAGGAAAATAACTTTGTTGGCATTCTAGAAGGGGGATTGAGAAGCAGAGACTGGGTTAGGGACAGGGCAGTCAGCACAAGCCCTGAGCAGTCAGGAGCTGGGAACAGCTGGAGGAATGTGCGAACTGTCTGGCTGCTCATATATTCGCTGGCCCTGCCTGGGGTGGGCTATACCTCCTGGCCCCACTGACGGCGGGTGTAGCCGTGGACCTAGCGCGCCCCCTGGGGGAGGAGTACACTTGAGTACGTGAACTCAAGAGCAGCCACGTGATTTGCTTTGGACATTGAAATGTGACAGGGGATGCTCCGTCAGTCCGGGTCCTGGATGTGGTGCAGGGAGGAAGCCCACTCTAAGCAGACATGGAGCTTAAGTGAGAAACAAGCTTATGTTGTTAATTGTTGAGATTTGGGGGGTCGTTTGTTATATCAGTGTGAACTGGGCAATTTGGCTGATACGAGCAGGATAATTTGAGGTAGCGAGAAGGGACGTGAGTGACTGGCTCAGGTGTGAGGATCTAAACTGGGCAGAACTGACTCTTCCAGAACAAATGCTGTCTTGAATCACAGCTGTTAAAACTACTCACCAGGGCCGTTTGTCCCCAGAGCTGCAGGCCTGAAGATGGGCTTTCAGATTCTTTTCTCACATCAGCTTGATTTTTAAAAATTCCTCTTCACGTATAAAGGGAATATCATTGCAAGCAGTGTTAGATTAGAAACCAATGCTTGAAATCATCACTTGACACTGTGTCCGAGATATGAGGTGGGATAGGATGGTGACACAAAGGAGCCACGCTGGATTATTTTCTGAGACATTCCTCTATTCAAATTTCAGTAGAATGAATAGGCTATAAAACACAATGCCTAGAATCTGGCACAAGGCACTGCCACCTTGAAGATCACCAGGTGATCACTTACAAACCAAAAGAAAGCTGAGAAAGCACAAGTGTGTGCAATGCCTGCATGGACACATGTGTGTACACATAGACACAGTCTCCATCATCAGAATTGTGAATCTTGGAATTCACAATTTCTCTTTTGTTTTTAAAGAGATGGAGTCTTGCTCTGTTGTTCATAGCTCCCTGCAACCCCAAACTACTAGGCTCAAGTGATCCTCCCACGTCAGCTTCCTGAGCAGCTGGGACTACAGGTATGCAGTACCATGCTCAGATAATTTTTTTGGTAGAGATGGGGTCTTGCTATGCTGACCAGGCTGATTCTGAACTCCTGGCCTCAAGTAACCCTCCCACCACAGCCTCCCAAAGCACTGGGATTACAGGCATGAGCCACTGTGCCCAGCTGGCATTCAGTTTCTTTAGCTTCATTCTTTCCCTAGAATTCTCCCTCATCTCTGTTTTCCTTGTCTCTGTTTTCAGTACATATATGGTGCTAAATGATAATAATTTATTTTAGCCCCTAGGGGAAGAAAATGATCTTGGGTTAGTGGAGGAAGAGGAAGAAGAAAGTCAGACTTGACAGTTTCTCCCTAAATCTTCTCTATTTACCTTTGAATGTGTACAAATATGAGCTGTGGGTGAAGCTTAGCAGGAATACTGATTAGAAGGCATTTGATGAATAATTGTGAATTCTGAGTCTTGGACAAAATGTTCTCCTTTACTGTCCCACTTAACAGGACCGAGTTACCTATAAAGCATTTGGGAACTGGCTAGTAAACCACTGATCTTTGGGTGGTTTCTCGCTCATTGACACTACATCATTTGTCTCCAGCTGATATCCGGTAAGAGTTCAGAGTTGTTGGTAAAATGAACACTGAAGACTCTCAGTGGTAAAACTCCATATCCTCTCTGATACCTGCAAAGTATCTTTGCTTCTGGCTCTGTTTCCTGTGACATTATCAAACTCACAGATGGCTGCCTTCAGAGAATGTGTCTGAAATATCAACCTCACAGGAGTAAGCATTATGGGGACTGAGCTGGTTGCTTGGCTAACTCAAATCACCAAAGCGAGTAAACGAAGAACTGACTCTTCCAGAACAAATGCTGTCTTAAATCACAGCTGTTAAAACTACTCACCAGGGCCCTTTGTCCCCAGAGCTGCAGGTCTGAAGATGGGTTTTCAGATTCTTTTCTCACATCAGCTTGATTTTTTAAAATTCCTCTTCACAGGTAAAGGGAATATCATTGCAAGAAGTGTTGAATTAGAAATCAATGCTCAGCTGGGCATGGTGGCTCATACTTGTAATCCCAGCACTTTGGGAGGCTGAGGCAGGCAGTTTGCTTGAGCCCAAGAGTTCCCTGTCTCTACTAAAAGTACAAAAAAAAAAAAAAAAAAAAAAAAAAAAAAAAAAAAATTAACCAGGCATGGTGGCACATGCCTGTAGTCCCAGCTATTTGGGAAACTGAAGTGGGAGGATCACTTAAGCCTGGGAGGTCGAGGCTGCAGTGAGCTATGATTACACCACTGCACTCCAGCCTGGGTGATAGAGTGAGATTGTGTCTCAAAAAACAAAACAAAACATGCTTAACACTGGTTATGGCCCCAGATGCACAATACTATTTGTGCTACCATGCACCATAAAAATGCTTCAACAAATTTACAAGAGAAAAACAAACGATCCCATCAAAAAGTGGGCAAAGGATATGAACAGACACTTCTCAAAAGAAGATATTTATGCGGTCAAAAAACATGAAAAAAAGCTCATCACCACTGGTCATTAGAGAAATGCAAATCAAAACCAGAATGAGATGCCATCTCACCCCAGTCAGAATGGTGATTATTAAAAAATCAAGAAACAGTAGATGCTGGAGAGGCTGTGGAGAAATAGAAACACTTTTACACTGTTGGTGGGAGTGTAAATTAGTTCAACCACTGTGGAAGAGAGCGTGGCAATTCCTCAAAGATCTAGAACAAGAAATACCATTTGACCCAGCAATCCCATTACTGGGTATGTACCCAAAGGATTATAAATCATTCTAATATAAAGATACAAGCATATGTATATTTATTGCAGCACTATTTACAAGAGCAAAGGCTTGGAACCAACCCAAATGCCCATCAATGATAGACTGCATAAAGAAAATGTGGCACGAATACACCATGGAATACTATACATCCATAAAAAAAGAATGAGATCATGTTCTTTGCAGGGACATGGATGATGAAGCTGCAAGCCATCATTATCAGCAGACTAACACAGGAACAGAAAACTAAACACCACATGTTCTCATAAGTGGGAGTTGAACAATGAGAACGCATGGACACAGGGAGGGGAACAACACGTACCGAGGCCTCTTGGGCCACGGGGGACAAGTGGAGGGAGAGCATTAGGGCAAATGCCTAATGCACGCAGGGCTTAAAACCTAGATGACGGGTTGATAGGTGCAGCAAACCACCACGGCACATGTATACCTATGTAACAAAACTGCACATTCTGCACATGTATCCTGGAACTTAAAGTAAATTAAAAAAAAAATGCCCCCAATATGACGCCATTTGAAGTCATTTTCCAGAGTCATTACTAGAATATTGGTATAGCTATTTATCTATGTATCTAAACACTACCTCTCACCTCTGGTGAGCATGTTGTGGAAATACAGATTTATAAAAGAAGAAAGAGAATGCCTGGTCAGGTGCCAAGGTTTTCAGATGTGTCATTACAACACATGAATGCTTTTGATTAACCTGCAGAATTCTTAATTACTGTAGGGATAATGTTAAAGTCAATATTAAGCTACTTTAATTATTAAGGTTTTTCATTACTATTCAGCTTTCCTAAGCATCTGACATTTCCAAGTCTTTCTTCTAAAATATATTACATTTACTCTGTATTAAGAAAGTAATTTTTCGGCCGGGCACGGTGGCTCAAGCCTGTAATCCCAGCACTTTGGGAGGCCGAGACGGGTGGATCACGAGGTCAGGAGATCGAGACTATCCTGGCTAACATGGTGAAACCCCGTCTCTACTAAAAAATACAAAAAACTAGCCGGGCGTGGTGGCGGGCGCCTGTAGTCCCAGCTACTCGGGAGGCTGAGGCAGGAGAATGGCGTGAACCCGGGAGGCGGAGCTTGCAGTGAGCTGAAGTGAGCTGAGATCCAGCCACTGCACTCCAGCCCGGGCGGCAGAGCGAGACTCTGTCTCAAAAAAAAAAAAAAAAAAAAAAGAAAGAAAGTAATTTTTCATCTTCAAATTGATAAAATAAAGTGGCAAGAACTCAGAAAAAAATTATCATGGGCTTTTTTTTTTCTATTGAAGAGTTGCAAACAATGGTTAAAACTCAAAAGTTTGTTCCTAAGATTTTTAAATACGCAGCATCCCACGCTTGAATCCAAAAGAGACCAAATGCTGAAAAACTGCTTGAAAATTATACTAAGACACATAAAAAAAAATGTTAAGGCATTAGTGAGAATTGATTAGATTTAGCAAATGCCAGATTTAGAGAATGCTTAAAAGATCCCCCAGTCGTAAATAAAGTTGATCAGAATTTTAAGGACTGAGTGGAGAACTGCAAACAGACTGGAGTGTCTGGCAGTGAGGTGCCCTGCAGAGCATGGCGGTGACTCATGTAGGTGGGTCCAACTGCCCCTCCTTGGCTGAGAAGAAGGAGACCAAGGGGTGTCTTGAGCTTCATGCTCTTGCTGCTCACAATGTGGCTAAAAACGACTGTCAAGTCAGGTGTGATTTTTTTGTACTTTTGTGTAATTATGGCCCCAGATGCGCACAGTAACTTGGTTACTTCTGGCAACAACAGCTTTGTGCCTTGAACTTGAATGCTTGGCCGTACTGGGCAATCAAAGGGGAAAGAATGCAACGTGCATTAGAGGCTCAGAGGAACTGGAGTTCTCAAAGGATTCAAATGTATATATGGACATGCTGAGCACAGTTTATGAATTACAGCAGATGCCCAGCAAATGCTAGCTGATATGCTATTATTACTATTATTCCCAGAACAATACAAATTCCTGCAGTTTCTATTATAGCACTGTCAGCACTGACTCCCAATACTTTAACTTAAAAAGATACTTCACATTTATTTTCATTCCATACAAAATGGAAACCCCAACTTCAATTCAGTAGTGATAAGAATGTAAGCTGAGTAAAATTATGCCATTTGAGATGCCTCAATTTTATCTCTAAGAAACACAGAGAGGTTACCTAATGTCATTCTGGCAGTGGTCCCCTTGCCCACTGCTGGAAAAATGGAATTCCAGTGTTTTCCAAGTTCTGGGAGGCAAAGCATCAACTGTTCCTTCTGCAGCCTGCACCTCCAGCTCCCCATGCACCCACCAGCACAGTGGAAGGTGCCATGAAGCCACAGAGGGGCTTCTACTTGGCAAGTCCTTCTCAGTGCAGGGCTGGTGCTCTGACAATGGCAGCACACCAAAAACAGGCTAAACCATGGGAGAACAATGTTAGAGGCTGTAAACTGAGTGTGTGTGTGCAAAAAAGAAAATAGTGCATATTGCTGAGTGATGGAAGTCTATTTGTTATATAATAGGCAACTATGCTATTTTCAGCTTCTCATCTGTTACTTTTAGCTGTTTTGACTATCCTGTTCATTTCCCCACCCCTAATACTAGCTGGCTCATATAAAACAGAGTGCAATAGTTAAGTATCTAATATAAGCGCGTAGAAGAGGATTATTTCTATCAGGGGTGCATGGGAGCAATTATCTAATGATTAAATTAGATGAAGCGCTCACAAAGGAAGGAACAGAGCTTCGTTTTCCTTTCAGCTCATCATATGACCGAGAAAGGACTCGCTTCTCAGCATTGGAAGCTTTTGTGATGCTATCGTTATGAATGGGAAATGTCTATCAAACTGCGGACCCGTCATGTTATTTTAAACTTTTTAATAACAAATTAGCTACAATTGGGAATTAGCTCTGCCACGAGTCAGATTTTTCATGGTTTATTTGGCTTGCTCATCCCTGATGTCTTCATGACATTATGGCAGTTAAGAGATTTTTGTTTGAATGCTTTCAGAAAAAAAAAAATTCATCATGAATTGAGAGGCCCTATAGGGTTGTGGAAAAGGTGCAGGCTAGTGTGCAAAGGCACAGGCAGCAGAGCATTTGTGTGTGTGGTAGGCAGCATGATGGCTCACAAGTATTCACTCCTCTTCTCTTATCCTTACACACCCCACCCCTGCCATGTGATTTCTGCTACTCTTATGGAAAGAGCTCAGTCACGGGACGTGCTGATTGATGTACAGGAATCTAACAGGTGTCTTGTCTGAGCAGAAACTTCAAGAGGTCTGATGGGTTCCTGCCAGCTCTCTTGATCTGCCCTCTGCAGCAAAGCCAGCTAATACAGAATGATTTAGATGATTCACTCCAACTTAGCTTCAGTTTTAGTACCTTACTCTGAGAATATTCAGATAGTGCAAGAGGTTTTTTTTTTTTTAAAGAAATAACAAAAGAAAAGAAAAAATTAATTTGCTCATTTCTCACTAAAGGAGAAGCAAATGAATAGACTAAATGGAACTTTTTAAGTCAGAAGAGTTGTTTCTAGTTCTAGTTCTTCTGAATATCAGTATGTGCCCTTGTACAGGTCATTTCACCTCCCTGCGCCTCAGTTTCCTCATTTTAAAAACGGAAATAAGAATTCTGCTGCTGCTTACCTGACATGACAGCTAAGTGAATCACATAGAGTCAGGATTGACCAACATTTTCTATAAAGGGTCACAGAGTAAATGTTTGAGCCTTTGTAAGCCATATCTGGTCACTGTCACTCTTCCCTCTTCCTCCTTTTCCTCTCCTGTCTCTCCTCCTCTTTCTTCTACAATCCTCTAAAACTGTAAAACCCATTCATAGCCCACCGAAAACCCATTCATAGCCTGCCGGCGATATGCAAACAGGCCTTGGCGCAAAGTTGAACTTCCAGCCAAAGTCTGCTGAGCCCTGAATTTGAAAGGATCATTAAAGGGTAAAAAGTTAGGAATGGGGGTCATGTGTCAGTGGATCTGGAAATCTGACGATACAGAGTCTTCATACAAAATGCTTGTTCCCAGTCCCTGCCTGATGTCTGTGGAAAAGTGGGATAAAAGTGCATTACAACAACAACAGATCAGGGTAACACGGAGTCAGGATGCTATTTCAGTTACTTAGCGTCCACAATGGATTCAAGGTTTTGCATAATGACACAGGAAGCAGTATCTTGGCATTGCTATTATTTTTGTCTTCTGGAAGTCTAGATTTTTAAAATTAAAACAAAGCATAGTGCTAACTAGCAATCCCAGCTGAGTCTGGATATCCCATGTTTTATCACATCCTGGCATAATGAAATTAGCTCTGGCCTTTAAGGTTAGTTAGAGCTCATTCTGTTTATCTCACAGTTTATTGTGGTTACATATTTATGTATAAACTATGTTTTGTTGTTGTCATTTTCTTTTTTTTTTTTTGAGACGGAGTCTAGCTCTGTCACCCAGGCTGGAGTGCAGTGGAGTGATCTTGGCTCACTGCAAGCTCTGCCTCCTGGGTTCATGCCATGTAGCTGGGACTACAGATGCCCACCACCAGGCCCGGCTAATTTTTTGTATTTTTAGTAGAGACGGGGTTTCACCACGTTAGCCAGGATGGTCTCTATCTCCTGACCTCATGATCCACTAGCCTCGGCCTCCCAAAGTGCTGGGATTACAGGTGTGAGCCACTGCGCCCAGCCTGTGTTTTTTTTTTTTTAGACAGAGTCCCACTCTCTCGCCCAGGCGGGAATGCAATGGTGCGATCTCGGCTCATTGCAACCTCCGTCTCCCAGGTTCAAGTGTTTCTCATGCCTCAGCCTCCCAAGTAGCTGGGATTACAAGGGTGTGCCACCACACCTGGCTAATTTTTGTGTTTTCAGTAGAGACGGGGTTTCACCATGTTGCCCAGGCTGGTCTGGAAACTCTGACCTCAGGTGATCTGCCCACCTCGGCCTCCCAAAGTGCTGGGATTACAGGCATGAGCCACCGCACCCGGCCTGTTGTATATTGTATTAGGGTGAATCTTGCATGAAACCCTTCAAACCAGAGTTGTTTAGGGTCAACATCTGAATATAGCATTCAGGGTTGAGAGTCATTCTGAGTGTCAGCAGGGGTAGGTCCAACAAAGAGATACTTAGTCCCCGCTTTTTGAAGCACCAGAAATTCTACAGCTTGTGTTACATAATGCTCTAGGGTAAAAAATACTAACTTTCTCTTACTGAATTTGGTTTGCTTTTGGTGACAAGAATAAAGATAGGTAAGAAAAAAGCAATCTGCCTTGGGGGTAGTTCCATTAGTCACTAGATCTCTGTTTCTAAAGACCATCCTCCATAAGATAAACCATGGCTCCTTGGAGACATGGCTGATTTCAGGGCTGGGGTTGAGATAGTACAAAATAAGCCTGGGACATCTTACTGCACTGAAAAGTAAATCATTGCTCAAAGAATGATGGGAATATGTAAAAGGACAAAACCCCAGCTTAAAAGGGGCTCTAGGCTGGGAGCGGTGGCTTACACCTGTAATCCCAGCACTTTGGGAGGCCA
Source organism: Rhinopithecus bieti (assembly GCF_001698545.2). NCBI lineage: Eukaryota > Metazoa > Chordata > Mammalia > Primates > Cercopithecidae > Rhinopithecus > Rhinopithecus bieti. Next base: position 560,345 of record NW_016818844.1, read on the forward strand.
AGGCGGGCGGATCACTTGAGGTCAGGAGTTCATGGCCAGCCTGACCAATATGGTGAAATCCCGTCAGTACTAAAAATACAAAGAAATGAGCCAGGCATGGTGGCGTGTGTCTGTAATCCCAGCTAGTTGGGAGGCTGAGGCAGGAGAATTGCTTGAACCTGGGAGACGGAGGTTGCAGTGAGCCAAGATTGCACCACTGCACTCCAGCCTGGGCAACAGAGCAAAACTCTGTCTCTAAATAAATAAATAAATAAATAAATAACGGGGGTGGGAGGGAGGGTGGCTCTACTGCTAAATTTAGGACAATGTGAACACCAAAATAAATAATGATAATAACATAGCCCTGTGGTCTTGTGATTTAGTAAGAAATACTATTTGGTCTTTTCCCCTGACTGAGTCTTGGCACACAGCTTCTAAAGCCCTTGAAGTTCCTGAGCTGTAGGGGCCATAGGTGCGTCTTTTGTTCTAATATTTGGTCTCTTTGACCCCAGTTCCTGACACAGAGCTCATGAATCTTTTGGAAGGAATTACTTATCCTTTTGCTCCTAAGCAGATAGCTACAGACCGAGGTCAGATGTCTCCACAGGTAGCTACTTTATATTGACTTTATGTAAAGTGCAGATTTACTGAGCACGAGACAAATACATAATTGACTATTCCTCTGTGCCCTCCTTTCACACATGAAATGTGGACTCAGTGAACGCTGATCAAAGACTCGAAAGAATGCAACTGCTTGCCCCTTTTATCTACCATCTCCCCCTTTCCTTTCTTCCTCTTTCCCCTACTGCTCACCCTTTCCCCTTAATTATTGAAGTTCCCAGACCCTTTCTGTCAAAAGCACGGATCACAGATTATTCCTGCGGTTTCGTGTTCCTTTTTCCCAGGTGCATCTTCAACCCTGGCAAAATAAACCTCAAAACTAATTGAGATATGTCTCAGATACTTCTTGGTTTACAATGGTTATGTAATAAAATGCCCTTGATTTTATAAAATACACACTGAGATATTTCAAGGTGAAGGAAAAGGACCATTATACCCATGGCTTGTTCTCAAACGGTTCAGAAGAGAGAATAAAGCAAATGTTAACATCTGAGAATCCAAGTGGATATGGAAATTCTTTTACTATTTTTGCAACTTTTCTCTAAGTTTGAAAGTATTTCAAAATACAAAGTTGAACATGTTAAGTGGGGGTAGTGAGTGGATCTTAGGTTTACTTTATTCCTCAACATTTGGATTCCAAGAGTGGGTGGTCCTAAGCCCAGAGAAGAGGCCAAAAGGGAAGCAGAGGGTAGACAAGGCAGTGGAATGTTCCTGGGGAAATGCTTTGGGTTGGCAAATCATTGGTCCTCAGAGCAGCCCGTTATGTAAGTGCACACAAGCGAGGGACCAGAGGACAAAGGGCGCAAATTAAAACCACAGATTCCAAAGCCCCACAAGTCCACACATGGGCAGATGTGTGGGCAGCCAGGAGTAAAAGGGGCAGCATACTAAAGAGTAAAAGGTGTCGTTAAGTAGTTGGAAAGTGAACTATGAGGTCCCTTAAAAGGCAGAGAAACCTTGCACATCCAGCTTTTTCCAGAAGATTCTTAGACACTTCCTTACTGGGGCAGAAACCTACCTGAACACTTTGGAAGCCACAGGCAAGTACAAGCAAGATGAATGCACTTCCTTGGAGGAACAGGAACCCAGAACACCACAGGCAGAGCCAGAAGACCTCATCACGTTGACCCGTTTTATTTTATAGGCCATATGGATACCTTTCTACCATGTTTTAATATCAACTCAATACCCGATCTCCTTAAAGCTCTGTCTCTTTATAAACAGTGACAGCCACAACAAACAAACAAAAAACCCACCAACATGTGGCAAAATGCACGCCGCATCTCAAATGCATGCCGCGTCTCAAAATGACCCATTTCCAAATACTGTTTTGAAATAAAGGAAGCCACACTTAAATTATACTCCTTTAGCGCCATCTTGTGTCTGCACAATGAAAAATGCCTCTTTCCAACGCTTCCTCAAATGTCCAAGAAAAGGGAAATCCCTACTCATTCCAACCTAAACTTTTGCTAGGTTTAAAATTTCTTCTTCTGAACTAAAATGACTTTTAAAACACATTAAAAGAATTAAATCTCAATTCTCAGCAAAGACTTTTTTTTTTCAAATTTAAGCATACATGAACACAAGTGGAGAACAGCAAAAACAGATTAGTCATGACTCACAAATCCCTTAACTATCACACGGTATTCTGCAATTCTCCCTTCAAACTAATAGTCCTCCATTAAAATAGAACCTTTCATAAATATGTCAGTTTATAATTAAAAATAAATCAGCCATATTGGAAATGTAGTTTTTTCTTCCCTTTATTCACATTTGAAGGACCAAACAAGCAATCTTTAAAAAACAGCAAGAACAACAAAACTCAAGAATTACAAGCTTTTCATAACAATTTCAGTGCACATTTTTCAATTTTGTTTTCCTTTCCCAAACTTAAGCAAAAACTCATTATCTTCTCATCAGCAATAAATACCATGATATAAATTTCCAAAGAACAGTAGAAATCTATTAATGGCATGCAGTGGTTTGCTGGAGCCAACTCATACTGGCTCTTAAGACTATCGTGTGTATCTCCTCCCAAACGCGGTCAGTGATGTCACACTGGTAGTTTGAAATCAGCCGTAGTGGGAGCATTATTAACACTACGGAATTGGCAAATGCTGCAAATCAGGGTCCCTCTTGCCCTAGTCTCCTCCTGGAGAGCCGATTGTTAAACCCTTATCAGCACACGTTGCTTAAGGGAGGCAAGAGAACACTTGTATCCGAGTCTTTGCGCTTTGCTGAGAAATCTCTTACATGTCACCAAAATCTTTTCTTACATTTTTTATTTTTGAGATGGAGTTTTGTTCTGGTTGCCTAGGCTGGAGTACAATGGCACGATCTCCGCTTGCTGCAACCTCCACCTCCCGGGTTCAAGCAATTCTCCTGCCTCAGCCTACCGAGTAGCTGGGATTACAGGCACATGCCATCATGCCCAGTTAATTTTTGTATTTTTAGTAGAGATGAGATTTCATCGTATTGATCAGGCTGGTCTTGAACTCCTGACCTCAGGTGATCTGCCCACCTTGTCCTCCCAAAGTACTGGGATTACAAGAGTGAGCCACCGTGCCTGCCTACATGTCACCAAAATCTTAATGGTCATGAACTAAAATCTACGAACACAAGAGAGACTTCATTTTAGGACAGCCTATAATTAAACAATTTAATATCTTAAATCCCAATTATGCCTTCAACATTACATTTATATTTAGCAGCTTCTTCCTCCTCTAGCTTCTTTGAATTTCTCATAAATCAAGAGAAAATAAGTATTAGCCTGTAGTGAGTATGTTCAGAGCTTCCTTAATGAAACCGTTTTCCTGAACTGCAAACAAAAAACAAATGCTTAAGGGATCTCCAGACAACTGCCAGGTTTCTCCTGGCTCCATTCTGATTCTTTTATGTCCCGGGTCTAAGGCCAAGGGCTTATTTTGATGATCATGGCAATTTAGTCTGTGGTTGGATGGAGAGGACAAATGTGGAAATTATCAGGGGCTCATAAGAGTTCTTTGATTATGTCAGAAACTTTAAGGACAGCACATACATTAATAGTTATTTCTTTTCTTTTTTTCTTTTTCTTCTTCTTTTTTTTTTAATGGGGATGGGGTTTTGCTCTTTTGCCCAGGCTGGTCTCGAACTCCTGGGCTCATTGGTCTCAAACTACTGGGCTCAAGGGATCTTTTCACCTCAGCCTCCTGAGTAGCTGGGACTACAGGCATATGCCACCATGCTCAGCTTCAAGTAAAAGTTATTTCTGAAACCAGTCATTAAGAATGTGAATTATAGGACGGGTGTGTTCGCTCATGCCTGTAATCCCAGCACTTTGGGAGGCCGAGGAGGGTGGATCACATTGTCAGGAGATTGACGAGACCATCCTGGCTAACATGGTGAAACCCTGCCTCTACTAAAAATCCAAAAAAAAAAAAAAAAAAAAAAAAAAAAAAAAAATTAGCCAGGTGTGGTGGCGGGCGCCTGTAGTCCCAGCTACTCTGGAGGCTGAGGCAGCAAAATGGCGAGCACCCGGGAGGCGGAGCTTGCAGTAAGCCGAGATCGCGGCACTGCACTCCAGCCTGGGTGACAGAGCAAGATTCTGTCTCAAAAAAAAAAAATAAAGTGTGAATTATAAGCTTCACAAAAGATTGGGTAAAATTTCCAAATACAATATAAGACAATAACTATTTAGGATTACTTTTGGAAATAGGGGATAGAAGATAAACTCTGACATGAGTCACATGAGAGAAAAGGACAGCAAGGTGGTCTGTGCATTGTTATAGGGAAAGTATGTGTCTAAGAACAGATTTTTTTGTTTTGTTTGAGACAGGGTCTCACTCCATCACCCATGCTGGAGTGAAGTGGTGCGATCACGGCTCACTGCAGCCTCGACCTCCCAAGCTCAAGTGATCCTCCTACCTCAGCCTCCTGAGTAGCTGGGGTCACAGACATGCACCACCACACCTGGCTCCTTTATTTTCTTTTTATTTTTTTGTAAAGATGATGTCTTACTGCCCAGGCTAGTCTTGAACTCCTGGGCTCCAGTGATCCTCCTGCCTCTGCCTCCCAAAGTGCTGGGTTTATAGGCATGAGCCACTGCACCTGGTCGAAGCACCAAATTAACCAGCACAGCCATGGCAAGAATGAGAAAGATGTGAGGTTCTGCAGAAAGCATGGCCTGCATTTATCTCACGCTGCTCCACTCAGAGGATGAGCTATTCTCAGGCACTTGTCTCCCCACAGGATCCTGATGGGGACTACACAGGATACAGAAGGACAAGGACAACCTCACTCTAAACATCTTGCTATGTTCTGAAAGCCCCATCTCATTGTTTCTCCTATTTTTAAAAAAGTCTTATTTTCTTTCCTTAGCGTAATTCTCAGCTTTCTCCAGGCCTGAGCTCCGAGGCCGCTGTCCTGGGGAAGCTCTTTCTGCCAGCCTGGAATGTGGTACCCAGCAGCTTGGGACTGGATCGTCACTGCAGGCTGGAGTCAGCAGAGGGAGCACGGGTCACACGATGTGGCCACTGTGCTGCCGGCTCCTCAGCATGGAGTCTTCAGAAGCACAGAGGATAACCAGACACAGTGGCTCATGCCTGTAATCCAAGCACTTTGGGAGGCCGAAGCGGATGGATCACCTGAGGTCAGGAGTTCGAGACCAGTCTGGCCAGCACGGTGAACCCCGTCTCTACTAAAAATACGAAAATTAGCCGGGCATGGTGGTGCACACCTCTAATCCCAGCTACTCGGGAGGCTGAGGCAGGAGAATCGCTTGAACCTGGGAGGTGGAGGTTGCAGTGAGCTGAGATTGAGCCTTTGCACTCCAGCCTGGGCAAAAAGAACGAAACTCCGTCTCAAAAAACAAGACAAAACAAACAACACAGGGGCCTTTTCACCAGCAAAGTCAGACAAGTCCACATGAGCACAGATCAGGAGCTAGATTCCAAAATTTAAATTCACTCTCTTACAAGAAAACCCAGTGGATTTCTTTCTCTGATTATAAAACGAACGTTTAACTTATTTCCCATCTTAAACTTTTCTGTTGCCCATTTCCCATAACAATGTTCTAAAATCTCACCATCTAGAAATAACCACTATGAACTTAACAAAGCTTATACCGGATTTTCACATAATTACAAAATAAGAGTCTTCTCATCTTTTCAAATTTTGTTATATGGAGCTACACAATTCCATCATGTGGATCCACCTTAACAGACTTGCTCGACATCCTGTTTAGATTGTTTAAAATTTGTGTTGTTTTATAGCAAAAGATTTTTCTGTAGTTTGCATTATTTTCTGAGGACAAGTTGCTAGAAGTGAATTATTGTGTCTGAGGGTATAAGATCTGTCTGGCTAAAAACCTTCCAATTTACATTCCCATCAGCTGTGGATGACACTGTCTTCCATAGCGTCCTGGCTAGCATTGTAATTCTAATTGTGTTATTTGTCCAAAAAATGGCATATGGTTATTGTGTTTTGCATTCTTTTGCTTACTAAAAAGATTGACTGTGTGGTATGGTTTTCTTCGTGCATTAATTGTATATATATTTTAAACACAATTTTATCCATCCGTCCACTCATTCAGCAAATGTTTATTGAACACCTACTGTGTATAAGACACTGTGCTAAAACCACACACATTATCTTGAACCAAAATCTTAATGGCCTCTGCCCCAGGACATCATCCCTTCCTGGCTCTGCCATTCCAGTTAGTGCCTCCTGTCGGCTGACTTGGGAACTGGGTGTGGTTGCCATTGCCATCTTCAATCAATTGACACATTCTAGGAAATTTACCTTGAAAATGTCTCTAAGTGTCATCCTCTTTTTTTTTATTTCCACAGCCACTAACTCTTATCCAGTCATCCAAGAGCTCTTGCAAGGAATATAGGATCTAAAGTGATCTTCCCACTCCTTATTCAGCCTACTAACTGATGCTGGAGTATTCTACCTTTCCTCTGATCAGACACCTTCCCTTTTCTACACCTTCTCTATTCTCTAGCTTGAGCTCCAGGGCCTTTGAGCTTCTGGGCCCATCTTACCTGTCCAGACTTCTGTCCTTCACTTTCCTAGTCACACCATAGCCCTTCCAACCAGACCTAGTTGCTGTTCTCTAAACAGGTGCTACATTTTCTGGCAGCTGTGCCCCTGGCCATGGTATCTCGCCACACCCATCTTCAAAGCCCAGCTCAAATGCCTCCTTCCTTCTCTAAGAAGGTATCCCTATTACTGTGGGCCAGATCCTCCTGACTTCAGAGCCCAAGTGGCATCCACTGCACCCTCTTTGGAGCACCTAGAACATGGTCCACTTCTTCTGGTGGCCATCGCCTCTTTGTCCTCCCCCTCTCCCTACCATCTTTGAGATCAGACAGTTCTAGCTTACTTTTGCATCCTGTTGCCTAGAACAGTCCTGGCACACAGTAGTCCCTCTCTAAGTGTTCATTGAATTGAAGAATGAATGAGGACATACACACTATAGATAAATAAAGGTGCTAGCAACCATATGGAGGAGCCAGTGTGTAAGAAGGAAGGTCAGCTGCAGAAACAGTGACGAGATGGAAAGGGTGACTCCTAAAAACATTCAAGGTGGCTTCTCCGGGGTTTCCTCTCTTCAACCATGAGGAGATGAGCTGCTTATGGCTCTAGGATGCACCTGCTTCCACCTTCTTTCATTTGCCTCTTCTTTGAGACTCTCACCTCCACTTGACACACGTTTAACCTAAGGCTAGGCTGTAAAGCAAAAATTCTAGAAATGGCCTTTGTGTTCCTAACCATTCTCTAAAGTTCCTTCCTGCCCTAAAACTATGAAGAAAGAAATCTGTAGCAGGGAATGTTACTTTCTTTCACAAGCCCCTAGGCAATGTGAAAAGTTCTTGATCCTGGCCTCCACCCACTGGTGGCTTGACTCACTCCTACTGCAAGCAATGCACACATAAAGGAGACTGCTCACAGCAGCTCCCCTTCTGCAAAACAAAATGCCTCGGTGTGTGGGGCTGCCCATCAGGGTGGTCAGAGCAGAAGGACTTTCACAAGGAGACTCCACCCTCTGAGATTGGTGGCAGGCATTTCAAACCCTTCCAGAGCAAGAGGCACTCTCAGGCCACCTGCCACCTGAAATAAAGTCCATCAATCATCAGGACGACTGTGTTCAGACATCTGGCAATGGCTACAGCAATTGCTTGTGGAGATTCATACGTGGGCTATGAGAGAAAGATATTTAAAGAAACCTATATATATATATATATATATATATATATATATATATCTCACTTCCACTTGAAACAGGGTCTCGCTATGTTGCACAAGGTTGGTCACTATATTTTAATGGAATATTGGGGTAACACCCATTTCTGTGGCTTGTTTCAGTAAATACTAGCATTTAAGCAGTGCTTTTTTTCCAGTGCTTTTTTTCCTTAGGTGGTTTATGCTTATCATTACCCAGTATTCATACTTGGAAGACAAATAAAGAATTACAGGCATAGCTGACTGCTAAAGGTTCTGTGAGGTAAGTGCCCAAATAAGCAAGTCAGGTTCTCCAAATAACACATAGAGGGAAGACAAAGGGAGTTGCTCGGTCAGTCTAACCATGTTTTTCTATAAAGTGTACTTTGAGTGCTTCCATGAATAAAACAATGGAAGAGAAACAGATTTATTGTTTACCTCTTGCCTACCAGGGCCTCTGCGCGCTGCCTTTTAATGCTTTCTCATTCGATTTGTAAAAGTTGTTTTATAGCTGAGGAAACCAAGGCTCTGAGAATGTAGATTCACGGACTGAAGCCATGTAGTTAGAAATGCAGGGAGCTGGGTTTGAACCGAGCTCTATGTAAATAGAAGGTCTGTGTCCTTTCTGCTCTAGGGTTCTTCATCTAGTAGTCATACCCATGATACTGGACTAGTCATGGCGTTCTCCACTGTAGGTACTATAATAACTGAAGTGGTAGATTAAATTACTGGTGCCAATTCTTCACTCCCCTGTTACAGGATTATACAGCCACACCTTTTGTCACTTAATTTTGCAGTGCCTTCCCTACTGCAGGTGGAGTATACTTTTCCAACCCATTAAAATGGTTGTTTGGCCATTGACATGCTTTGTCACAAGAACATGCCCAGGGTGGGTGGCTCTTGATCCCAGGACTTTGGCAGGAAAGTGGCACCACCTTAACCCTAAACCACAGCCTAGAGCCCTGTCCAGATGACTGTAGCCTGATGCAGACGTGCTCAGCTCGGTTCAGCAGAGACCTGCCAACCTGCAGAACCACACACTAGGAATGTTTCTGTTGTTGTAAGACACTGAGATTTTGAGTTTGGTTGTTACATAATATTATTGTGTTAATATTGCCAATGGAGATTATTAAAAACTGACTTAAACAATTTTATAAAAGATAAGAAGGATGGAGGATAGTAGCTCTAGGGTTGGTTTGGTGGATCCATAATGTTATCAAAGACCAATGTTCTTTTTCATTCTGCCACTTGGCTGTCCTCAGTGTCTCAGCAAAGTTCCCCCTCATGGAACCCTGTTGGTTGCAATAGCTCCATACATTGTATCTTCAAATGACAACGTTTCAAGGAGAAAGTAAAGGGGCAGGTGCTGTGGACTGAATTGTCTCTCCCTCCCCACAATTCATATATTAAAGCCTTAACCCTCAATGTGACTGTGTTTGAAGAAAGGGCCTTCAAAAAGATGGTTAAGATTAAGTGAGGTCACAGAGATGGGGCCCTATCTAATAGCACTAGTGTTCTTATAAAAAGAGGACGACACTAGAGCCAGCTCTGTGCGTGCATGGAGGAAACGCCATGTGAGGATACAGCAAGGAGGTGCTGTCTACAGTCCAAAGAGAGAGGCCTCACCAGAAGGCAACCCTGCTGGCACCTTGATCTTGGACTTCCAGCCTCCAGAATAGTGAAGAAATAAAGGTGTGTTGTTTAAACCACCCAGCCTGTGATCTTTTCTCATGGCAGCCTGAGCAGACTAAGACAGAAGGGCAAAGGAGCTTCTTTTGCATTGCTCTTTCTTTCTTTTATCATGGAAGAAATCCTTCCCAGAAGTCCCCAGCAGACACTTATCCTTGGCTTGTTGCCCAGAACTGGGCCACATGACCACTCTAGACCAATGACTGGCAAAGAAGAATGGGATTGCCAGCACTGGCATAGACCAATCATGGTGAACTACTTTGGACTGGAAACAATGCCACCCAAACAAATTTTGGAAATATGTCCTTCAGAATAAGCCATAATAAACTGTAGTCTTAAATTTCACTGGCTCACAAGAACAAAGGCTTGTCTCACACTCACAGGACATGTCTCCTGCGGGTTGGCTGCAGCTCTGCCCTACAGTTTTTTTGCTCTGACACCCGGGATAATAGAATATCTCTAACTGGAACGTGGCTGATCTTGTGGTTGAGGGAAAAAGGAACAGGATCAGCTATGAGCTGTCTCTATAGCTTCTACCCAGAAGTAACATGCCTCATCTCCATTTATGTTTCATTAGCTGGGTAAATCTCTTGTCCAGTCCTGATAGCAATGGGGCAGGGGACAATCCTCCCCCAGGGAGGGGAAACTGACCTTTGTGAACATTAATACAATCAGTTTGCCTTTCTGATGACAAATATTCTTTTCTCTTCCTATATACAGAGCACTTCCATTTCCTCCAGGAAAGACACAACCCAATAGCTCCATTCAGTTACTGTCCAGCTCAAAGTCTGAGAGTCTCTGAGCAGTGCCTAGTAGGATCCTGCAAGAGGTACAGACATGGCTCCCCTTTCTTTGGAGGCTGTCCCTTACCAGCCACTCCTCAAACCCAATATGCAATGGTGAGTACCTGCAGGATAGGAATAGTGTATCTGCAACAAAACCCCATCTGAAGGAGAAAGAACTGGATATACAGAACAACTATTGAGCCACAGGGATTCTGAAGTCCCACTGAGCAGATGTGTGGAGAGCCCCTGCCCTGGGGACAGAAGGTCTTCTTTGATGAAGCCCTAGTCTCACGTCTTGGGAGCAGCTTCCCCACTCAATTGTTCATCTTGACCATTGACTCCTTTCTCTGGGAGGTCCTTCTTTCCACAGTTATCCTCCTTGGACAAATCAGAAAGAGCATTGGAGAATATTCCTTTTCATGGGAACTGAAGCATAATTTCTCAAGGCCTTCTTCCTACCCATAGAGGGTTGGAGCCCAAAGATGTTTTTTTTTTTTTTTTTTTTTTTTCGGAGTCTCGCACTGTCGCCCAGGCCGGAGTGCAGTGGCGCTATCTTGACTGACTGCAAACTTTGCCTCCCAGGTTCACGCCATTCTCCTGCCTCAGCCTCCAGAGTAGCTGGGAATACAGCACCCGCCACCATGCCCAGCTAAATTTGTATTTTTAGTAGAGACGAGGTTTCACCATGTTGGCCAGGCTGGTCTCAAACACCTGACCCCGTGATCCACCTGCCTCGACCTCCCAAAGTGCAGGGATTACAGGCATGAGCCACTGCACCCGGCCCCAAAGATTGTTTTAAATCTCAAATGCACAGTCTGCTTTCATCCAAACTGGTGGGCCATTTGTTATTATCACTCTCATCAATTAAATCATATTTGTACTAATTTGTTTTAAGTCAGCTCCATAGGCCATTAACCACATCTACATTTTTGGGACATACCACTCTTTCTAGACTTAGGCAAATGCATCTTGAGTCTATGCTTGGTACAATTATACCTTTAGCTCTTTTTCTTGTATCATTTTACCTGAAAGACAATATTTGCTACAGGTCATCTTAATGAATTCAGATGTTTCAAGAAAAGGCATTACAGCCATGCCATTCATGTGACTCTTAGCACAAGGTTGACTTGTAATTGGCTGTTGTCATTTGAAAGGCCTACTCAGTATAATCTTTTATCTTTTCACCTTTTAATCATGCAGGTCCCTGAACTTCTAGACATTCTCTATTCCCTTTCAACAAGGCTGATTTTTCTTTCTTTATAGTTTTTTTCTTATATCTTGCTAACTATACCCTACAGCAACAAAATCTTGCTATGAACATTATATTTTCCCAGATTTTTGCTTAAAGCTATAGACTCCTTAGTGACATTATCTGCTTTCCAAGTTGTTGTAGGTGACTATTTCATCTAATCTTTCACCACTGCATAACATGGGCTGCCATCCTTCCAGCCTAGGATAACGTTTCTTCTTTGCTCACTTCCCAGAATCAAAGCCAATGTCATATATGCCCGGTGCCAATTATGGGGAATAGGCAAGGTTACACTAAGGTAATAACAAATTCCCAAATCTCAATGACTAACACAAACAAGTTTTGATTTTCACCCATTTCTATACACTTGTGATGGGTCAGGTGACTTGCTCCATGTGGGCCTCATTCTGAGACCCAGGCTGCTGGACCTTCTCTATTTGGAATGCCGCTAATCTCATGTCTAAGGGCAAAGAATGTGGTGGACCCCTTGCAGGTTATTAATGGTTTTGCTCAGAAGTGGCATCCATCACTTCCACTCCCATTTCATCGGCTGGAACAGGTCTACGGCCAAGCTGAAGTCAATGAGTGGGGAAGTATAATCCTTTCCCAAGAAGAGACAATGAATATTTGGAAACAATCATACAGGCTAATCATACAGGTGCTTCTGATACCAAAGAAGAGGATACAGCTATTGGATGAAGCAAGCAGAGTCTGCCCCGATAGGAAGATCTTGCTTGGAGGTCTGGGCCTACTATTTCACCTTAGATCTGAATCATTGTAAGAACTGCTATACAACCCTCCACAAATTGTGAAGTTGGCTACAGTGGCATTGGATGTCCCATGTGGTGCCATACCTGTGGCCAAGACCCAGGTTGCTTGAGGTTTATGCTTTGCTGTCCCAGAGGCCCCATCACTCAGCAGGCAGGGTTTTGGAGAATGCTTGCTCACGCACAGCCTATGGACCCGGCCACCTCACCCTTACCCAGCCACCCTGGGACCCTTGGCCTCTGAGGGTGGCCTTGAAGGCCAGATGTAGCTGTGATTGAAGGCAGATGCTCAGATGCAGTGAATTTTTCTTATGAATAATAATGAAATCGCCAAGGTAATATCAGGGAAGCACTGAGAGAGGGTGGGGGTGGGTACTAATCAAGGCAAATTTGTTAGTCACCTTTTCATAGCCAGGCAACTGCACCTTAACACACTGCTCACACTTTTTCTCACAGGTAGATCAGAAGGCTGGGTTCCAAATTTTGCCCACAATGTTGCATTTGTCTTTTTTTGCCTTGTTCACCAACTTCCATCTCTTTATAATGAATCTAATCTTATACACATATTTTATGTTTCTTTCCCCCAAAGCACTTGAACGTCTGTGTAGAGTGACATTGAACTTTGCATGATGTTGATTGGACAGGCAGATTAATACTGATGGCAGTAAATTTTCCCATGCTCTACCCCGCTCACTTTTACTTCTCCCTTGTTTGTTTGGCTTCTATTTCAGTTACAAGTGGATAATGAACTTGGTTAGCCATCTGTGTGTGTTTCCTGCCAAGTGCTTTTTCAGAAGTTCCAACTTCAGCGGCTGTGGTTTGGAATCTTCGCGTGGAAAGCCGGCAGCTGCTTGGGCAGCTAGACTCTTGTGCTTGTTTAGTGGGTTTGTAATTGCAGAAGGAACAAGAGGGGAGCTGTGGAGAGCTGAAGTTATTACGTCACAGGCAGCAGTCACAGCTTGGATGACATTTGGGGTTTCTGATGCTTTTCATCCCAGTTTGATTCTCACCTCTTGGGCAATGAAACACATCAAGGCTTAGGCACTAACTCATTCATCTTTTCCCCTCTACAGGGAGAAATCATGTTCGCAATTTACAGGCTAAGAAAGCACAAATACTGAAAGGTTAGATCTTGCACAAGACTGGGCTCTTCTGGAAAAGGACTTCTGTCTCTTTCCTTGAGCAGATGGTTCAAGACTCATTTCTCAAACTCACTTTTCTGTCTTCTTCAAAACAAGGAGTCAGGATAAAATACACACACACACACACACACACACACACACACACACACACACCTCCCCAAAACCCACTCCAAACAAACCTGATCCAGGTCTGAATCCATCCTGAGCTCTTGTTCTCAAGTTTCAAGAGAGCAATGGCAGATCTGGGTTTAAAACTCAAGCTTTTGCTTTTATCAAACAGAGCATCTCTTCCCTAAAGAGGTCCCAGGGGATGAAAGATATGGAGTTCCTCTTTTTCTCCACATGGAAAGGGGAAAGTAAATTCCTTCTACGTGACCATAGGTAGTGATACTTTCTGAAGAGCTATAAACCAAATGCAGTGACTTCCTCAGCAATCAGGTGTGCTGTGGCAGCCCTGTGCTCCTGCAGTGGTACCTGGTGTGTGAGTTAGGAACATTGTCCTCTCTATGGAGCGGAATGGAAATCCTCTAATCTGTGCTTCCAGCATCTTGAGTCGGAGGCAGAACATGCCTGTGGCCTATTTTAAGTTTGTCCTGATTTTGCTACAGCAAAATAAAATACTTTGCAGCTAGCTAATTGATTCTTAAGGATGAAGAATCTCTGGTTTAGCTTCTCTCCTAGCCACTATTTGACCCAGGGCCATTCCAATATAGTTTCTGTCCTAAGAATGTGTCGAGAAAAATGTACATGATTTGTTTTCAAAGTGTTTACACAGTACTATCAACCCCCATCATGTCTTGGAATTCTTGGGTACAGAAAGGTCTAGAAAAGTGCTGTAAGTGTCCTTCTAGGCTCAAGAAAATAACCAACATTTATTAAGCACTTACTGTGAGCCAAGAACCATTTCAAGTGTATGCTTTCTTATTTAATCCTCACGACAATCCTGTATACACTCAGAGTAACTAGACTAAGAACAAAACATGTTTCTTAACTTCCCAGATTAATTTAACTTGTATTAATAGTGGAGGAACTACAGACATAAGGGGAACAACATGGGTATGACAATGATATCAGCCAGGTGTTGGTTCTGTTATTATCTCCACCTTCTTCCAGTTTTCAGGAGTGTCTGGGCAAAAACATGGTGCCATGTTTCTTTTATAAATACAGTCAACTGGAAGTATTTGTTGAATAAAAATATTGACCGAGTGAGAAAGGGAGGCTCTCTGCTCTCGCAGAGCTTATGTATATAAAGGAAGACAGACCCAACTATTATACTTAATGAACAACCATTGACAGTAGTGAGTGCTGAGTCCATACTGCAGGGCACCCAACCTGCTTTTGTGGCACAGGGTCACCTCTCTGAGACTTGAAGGGCAAGGAGGAGTTAGCTAATTTGAAATAGGAAGGTTAAACCGAAAGCATTCCAAGCAGAGGGAAAGGTATGGGAGGAGGCCATCTGGTAGGAAGGGGCTTGTGTTCCTGGAAAAAGCCCCAAGTGGTTGAGGTGTGGTAGGTGAAATGAAGAGTGATCGGTGAGGAGGCTGATGAGGTGGATCACCACCAAAAAGAGCTCCGAAAAACACTGTGCGTATGCAATCGAGGCATGAATAACCAAGTAGCCTAGCTAGGATTCCTGCCCCATCCTGGCATCGCCCTTTCTGGCAGAAGTAACATGCTCTGTGGAAACAAAAGCATACTCCTGCATGAGGCACCCATTTTTTTGCTCCATGGGGAGGCCATGTTTGAGCTTGTTGGCTTAGGTATAGACAGAAAGGGTCTCTCTGTCCCTCTCTTCCTTTTAGTCTCCCTCCCTCAGAGTATTAACGTGCATATGTGTATCCACGCTTTTAATCTATTTATTTCCAAGTTAGATCGCCAACTTGTTCCAGGACCATTTGGACTGATTATAACCACAAATAGACTTAAACATTTCCATGGGAAATAAATACATTGAACAAAATCTCCCAGGAATTCTAAGGGAGAATGCTCATCACACTTTTTTGATTATCTGTCCACAAGGCAACACCAGCTTCTTGGCTACCTCTCTGCTTTTTTAGTGAGTTTCACTCAAAACTACCACATGAGGATCAACATATAGACATTAAGAGAGGTCGATATAAGTGCATCTAAATAACAATATAGTTACAACTGTTATTGGAAATATTGTGGCAGAGGCTGAGGGACTGTTTCTTGGCAGATGTTGGAGAAATAATTAAAATATCAGATAGAGCCTGGTTCTTTCCACAAAGGTTTCATTCAGAATCTTGTCTCAGAGGTAAGATTGAAGAAAGTGGGGGTGGAATAGTGATGATAATGGTATTCACTATTTCATTTTCATTTCGTTTCTTCCTCTTGTTTTGAATGTTAATTTAGCTGTCATGTTTAATAAGTACCACAAACCTCAATTTATATTTACTTGATTAAGAATTAAAATTCGCAACACCCAATCATTCAGAACACCTTGGTTGTTAATGTCCACTACTGCCACGTTTAATATAAAGTAAGATATGGATTCTATAAAGCAATTGTTATTTAAGGCTCATCGATACTCCAAGCCTATTCCTTAACTGTTAACAGAATTATACAATGCTCTGTGCTGTGAACTTAGCAAATATTTCTAAAGCAGTCTTGCAATATCAAACTCACATCCACTCAAAAGTGTAGAATGTTTTCATTTTGCTTTCTACAATCTTTCATTCTTCTCCACTAGATCCTTCAGTCATCCAGTAGCTATTCAACCTCATTGTGCAGGGTGTGTCACACCGAGAGAAGATAGATTGCTTAGGAAGGTGGCTGTGTTGGAAGAGAATGCAACTCCATGTTCTCTTGTATTGCTCTTTGACTAAGATGCAGTACATGTTGGCAAAATCTTTTTTTTTTTTTACAGAGTCTCACTCTGTCACCACGCCCAACTAATTTTTGTATTGTTAGTAGAGATGGGGTTTCAACATGTTGACCAGGATGGTCTCGATCTCTTGACCTTGTGATTCGCCTGCCTTAACCTCCCAAAGTACTGGAATTACAGGCGTGAGCCACAGTGCCCGGCTAGCAAAATCTTTTTTTAAGTTATCTAAAAGTTTGTCTCAAGAAGAACCAAACATTAACATTCCAAATATTATTCTATCTGTACTTTGTTGCTCCCCAGAAACGAATGCTAAGTAAACTATGGTAGTTTAAGTTTCAGCATGCCAATAACAGACTTAGACCTCTATCATTGTGGGTATGCTATGATTTCTGCCTTTTCTAGCAAAACTATTTCCCTCTGTACCAGAACATGTGGAATATAGGAAAGGTCTATGGTAAAAATAACAATGTATTGCCACTCCTATTGCTGTTACTTCAATGTAGGTACCACCATCACTACCACCACCATCTGCACTGCTATCACCACCACAAACACAGTCACCATCTCCATCATCACCCTATAACACCTTCACTACCACCACCATCTGAACTGCCACCACCACCACCAACACAGTCACCACCTCCTTCATCACCCCATAACACTGTTGCTACCAATACCATCTGAACTGCCACCAACACCAACACAGTCACCACCTCCATCATCACCCTATAACACCGTCCCTACCACCACCATCTGAACTGCTACCCACCACCAACACAATCACCACCTCCATCATAACCCTATAACACCATAACTACCTCCACCATTGGAACTGCCACCACCACCAACACAATCACCACCTCCATCATCACCTTATAACACCATCACTACCACCACCATCTGCACTGCCCCCCACCACCAACACAGTCACCACTTCCATCATCAACCTATAACACCTTCACTACCACCACCATCTGAACTGCCACCACCACCACCAACACAGTCAACACCTCCATTATTACCCTATAACACCATCACTACCACCACCATCCGCACTGCCACCACCACCAACACAATCACCACCTCCATCATCACCCTATAACACTGTCACTACCACCACTATCTGAACTGCCACCACCGCCAATGCAATCACCACCTCCATCATCACCCTATAACACCATCACTACCACCACCATCACATCACCTTCACTTGGCAAGTGTCTTGAATGTGCAAGACACTGACATGTCTCTTCATCTCTTTTATATATGCAAAATTATTATCTCCACCACACCTGTGTTTTCTGTCATGGCCTATGTTTGTAAATTGTACCACCATTTCCCAGTCAGACAAGCCCAAACTTTGGGAATCATCCTGGATTCCTTCTCCTTTACTTCAAATCCAGTCACCAGGTCTTATCACTTCTACCTCCTCCTCTTAATTCCCACAGCCATTATCTTAGTTCAGGTTCCATAACTTCTCCTCCAGATGAGGGAGGCTACTTGTATTAGGTAGTATGCAGTGAGAAAAAAACAAATAATGTGCGTGTGCGCATGTGTATGTGTGCACACATGTGTGTGTGTGTGTGTAGACTCTGGTTGAAATTCCAGCTCTGACACTTTGCTATCTCTTAACTTCCCTGAGTCCAGGTGCTCCCTCTATAAAAGGGGCACTGTGACACCCAAAACTCTCAGTGGTTGTTAGGATGAAACGAGGTCATGCTGTACAAGGTAGGTGCTCAATAAATGGAAGACATCTTTTTAAATTTTTAAAATTTTGATAGCTTTTGGGGTACAAGTGATTTTTGGTTACATGGATGAATTGTATAGTGGTGAAAAGGGAACACTTAGATGCTGCTAGTGGGAATGTAAATTAACACAATATCTATGAAAAACAGTATGGAGATTTCTTAAAGAATTTAACAAAGTAGATTTACTGTTCAATCCAGCAATTCCACTGCTGGGTAGCTACCCAAAGAAAGATATCTTTTCTATCACTGCAATATTAGGTCATTGAAATTGCCTTGTAATTAGTCTCCCTGTCTCCACTCCGGCTTACCCACCCTCAAATCCATCTACCAGATTATTGTGAGAAAATGCTGCAGTGAAGCCTATACTGTATTTTCAGACTAAGAATCTGGCTCCCCCCATCTTCTCCAGTCTTACCTCTCACCACTGGCTCTGGGGCTTTTTGTTGAGCTATGCAGAACAATTTGTAGTTCCTCAAATGCCCCACAAATAAAGACACTCCTGTTCTGCTGTGGAGAGAAACAAACCTGTCAAGATAGACATGGACTACATTCTTTGTAGCTATACATGTGATAAAGAGCTGGCTGATGGAAGATTGACAATGAAATAAATATTGATGAAGCACCTTCCATGGGTTGGCCAGAGTTACAGGGTGTAAGTATTTAATGGAATCCCTCTCCAAGCAGAGCTTTACAACTGATCCTTCCTTACTGCACAGCCAAATGGAGGGAGAAGCTGGCTGCTTTCCCAGGGAGGCTGGGAGAGCTGAGGAAAAAGAGAGAAGGTGATGTGGGGAGACAGACGTAGGCATTTTGCTAATGTTTCCTGATTTCGTCAGAGATAAAGGAGTACAGGAAAACCCTGGAAACTATGGGTCGCGGGAAGGACACTGAGGGGAGAAAAGGGAATATTTACAGAACACACAGAGTGTCAAAGCACAAAATGTCAGAAAGAAGAAAAGATGCTTGAAAGCCTGCTTTGATAAACATAAGCGCAGTTCAGGCTAGAAACTATTTTCTTGCTTAGATAAGAAACACATGAAACAAAGAGACATAAGTAAAATCGCTCACCTATTTCAGGATGGAATTAGGAATAGAAAACGTCCCATCGCACAGTATAAAAGCACTCACTGATTACAACAGTAATAGCTAATACTTCATGAGCATTTATTATGTGCCAGGCACATTTCCAAGTGCTAAGTGAACATGAACTCATTCATCCCCACCATCTCCCTATGATAGATACTATTATTCCCATTTTACAGATGAGAAAACTGAGGCACAGAAAGGTGGAACAAGCTGCTGAAGTTCCCCCAGCAAGTAAGTGGCAGAACTATGATTAGACCCCAAGTAGGTTGACTCCTGGGATGCCCTAGTCAGTGATGACAATCTGTTGCCCTTCTTGATACCAATACCCGTGTTCCCATGAATTAAATCATGTCATAGAAATAAAATTTCTAAGAAAGTTATAAGGAATTCTAAAGACTTTATATAGTCTCCAAATTACTAGCATTGAACTTACAAACAAGCCTAATGGAAATGTGGAATAACACGGGTGGAGTCACATCACTTCTCTTGACTTCGAATCCATCCCTCTTCCCACCTTTGCATGTGCGGTTCCCTTTCATGCTTGTTCTTTCCTCATGATTTAGCCAGAACCTCATGGTTCATTGTTATAGTCATGCTTTTGGATATACCTTCAGCTCCCTGAGCCTCTCTCCCTCCTTCCTACTCACCTGGCAAAGGCCCAAATCTGGTTAAATCCAGCTCACCACCCACAGTTATACTGACTGGCTCCATTTTAAATTAATGACCATGAACTTCAGGGAGGCCCCTGGTGCTCTTCAGCAATCTCACTAGATACTTTCCTAGGCCTAGATCATTTGCTCTCTTCGTCTCTGGGAGTAATTTCATATCTAATAGTAAAATTTAGTAGAAAATGACAGCAACCAAAAATAGGCAGAACCACTGAGGATTCAGACTTCTCAGGAATGAAGGTTGAGTCAACTCATCAGATAAACCCCCCACCAGCAGAGGGTGGATGTAAAGTGCAATGTGTAGTGACGAAAGTAGTAAGTACTAACTATGGTTTATGATGAGTTACAACAATGAGAACTAGCAGGTAAGCAATTTCCTTTCTTGTTATGTGTATGTGTGCATATGTCTACCCACATACTAGACAGAGATAGGCAGATTGAACCATTGATTTCTCCGGCCATTTTAAGTTGTCACCTGCCATCTCTGCCCCCTTTAGATAAAAGTCTACTTCACCAATTGCCGTCGGTGCCTTCAAAGCCCCTATCAAGCCTCCCTCAGGCCTTGTAAAAGCGCCCCCTGCCGAATTACAATGCCACATACTTCAGAAACTGTAGAGATAGAGAGGGGTTTGGATATCAGAGATCCTCATTCCTGGGGCTCAGGGTCAGCTCCTAGTTCCACTACGGGTTAGGTAGTGTCCAACCTAATACTGGCCCATCAATCACATGTTGTTTCAATGGACACCACTAACTAAAAGATTCACAGCAAACAATCAGGCACCAACAGGGAATTGCCTGTAGCACCCAAGACAGCCTCTCTGATAACAATGTGTCTACTCCACTGAAGCAGACCCTGGCTGGAGAAATTGCCATGAGCATATAGTGCTCTTGCTATCTGAAGCTGAGCTTCAGATAATTTATTGCGTGAAGCTAGAGGATTTAAAAAGCAAGTCAATTTCCTACTAGTTCCGGTTGGATTCTGCTGCTGAATATCACTTAGTTGGCCTCCCTCCAGAAACAGAGGCAGAAGAGGAACCAGCACAGACTCCTTCATCTGTCTTCATGAAAATAGGCTTCTAAGTTTCTCTCTAAATTGAAGTTACTGGTGGAAAGAGAATCAAATTCTGGGCAGCAGCTCAGTCCCCAGAGGTGAAGGCTAATTCGCTCTTCCTTCTGGAAGTCTGACCTGACACCTGAGTGCACAGCGACTGTGGCCTCTGCTTCCTGGCCGTCTGGGTGGTCTGCTGCCTGGACAGTACTGGCTGCAGAGCACGCACTGTTCTTGGCCAACGTGTCTGCATCTGGCAAAAACATCCTGCAGCTGCAGACTCCCTCTCCAAAAGTGTTCCGGTTTTTCTTGCCCGTCCTACTTGGATCATCTCGTCACCACGTGCACAGGGGAAATGGCAAGACGTAGTGTAACTTGTCGTTGTTTCTGCCCATAGCATATTTAGGAGCCTGGCATTTCCTTTCTTTCTTGGCTGGACTGGTTCTCCCTTTTGAGCAGGGCAG
Source organism: Rhinopithecus bieti (assembly GCF_001698545.2). NCBI lineage: Eukaryota > Metazoa > Chordata > Mammalia > Primates > Cercopithecidae > Rhinopithecus > Rhinopithecus bieti. The sequence goes on from NW_016818844.1 coordinate 581,639, forward strand.
AGAATGCCCCGGCAGGACCCAGGGCTGGAAATGCACAAACCGACTTTCTACACTCGTCTCAGAGAAGTGAGCAGCTTGCAATTTCCTCCAAGGTTCCCTTCCTTGGGTCGTGGTCCCACAAATAAACTGATAAGGCAGGGGTGAGTGTTTGCTGCACGTCCAGTGGGACTTGAAGCAATTTTAGGAGAAAACCTATAGGAAGAAAAGGCCTTGGTCTTTGTCCATGAAATGACTGATTACTATCAGACAGCAGGGCTGAGAAACAGAAGCCTCAAGGTAGGGTGCCTTAGAGCCACTGGGAGATACGGTGAGGACTAGGAGGACTAGGTTACGGTGAGGCTATCAGTGATGATATTTTGTGGTACTTTTCTGTTTGCAGAGTGTTTTTATCTTATCAGAATGCAGTGGGAATATGTCAGAAAAGTTATCTGGGAGTAGATAAGCTCAAAATTGAGCCAGATAAAGGCTTTTGTTCTCAAATGTACATTCTGGTGAAGAGATGATGTCGGGAGGCATGCTGTGAATGTAATTAATATTGTCCTGCATGTTCTCATGGGTTAGTCTTTATTGTTTACCAGAGCTGATATATACAATTAACTCATGCTATAACTTTCTACAAATTAGGAAGTTGAGGCCCAAAGATATTAAATGAGGGTCCCACAATCCAGAAACTCTATGTGGCAAAGCCAAGCCAAGACGTCAGACTTCACCCACTTCGTGCCTATAGGATTAGTTTAGAAGCATAAATGAATGAAACAGGGAGTGGTGGAGGCTCAGCCAGCTGGAGAGTAGAGATGTTTCTTCAGTGACCAACATTCATTTTTATTTTATTTATCTTTTAATTTAATTTTCTTTTTTAGGGACAGGGTCTTGCTCTGTCACCCAGGCTGGAGTACACTGGTGCAATTACGGGTCACTGCAGCCTCAAGCTTCTGGGCTCAAGTGATGCTCCTGCCTCAGCTTCCTGAGTAGCTGGGACTACAGGCATGCACCAACCATGCCCAGCTAAATTTTAAATTTTTGTAGAAATGAGATCTTGCTATGTTGTCCAAGCTGGTTACAAATTCCTGGACTCAAGTGATCCTCCTGCCTTGGCCTCCCAAAATGCTGGGATTACAGGTGTGAACTGCCATGCTAGCCAGCCTGCTGCATTCATTTTTATTTGCAACACTCTGCAATCCAAATACAACAGGTCTGTAGCCTCAGCATCAAGCTGAGGCTTTTCACAGTACCACGTTGGTTCCAATGGCATTTCTATAACAATATAGTCCTCTTAGGTGTTCAGAAATGGCAAGAAACTCTGGGGCAAGGGTAGGAGGGGGTGGGAGAGGGGTCCTCTCACTTTTGTAACAGCCTGGTCTAAGAGAACTCCTGAGGGAATGGAAGAGAGAAAGGAAAACTCTAAGGATAGAATAATATTCAGCTCCCTATCAATACCTTTTTACTTCACTGCCTTGGTAAAGCCTTACCTAGGTTTCTGTAAAAGAATTTGATGATAAAGCCAGGCAGAGATAACCTCAGGGAAAGGCAGCCTATAACCTGGGAGAATGTTTTTAGAACTTACACCTCCAGGAGAAACTTCCCTCTGGGTGTGTCTTCTGAGCTCACAGGTAGGCACTGAGTTCTCTTTTCCCAGGCTTGGCTGCCTTCCAGCTCCTGGAAGTGAAATTTTAAAAACCAAATGGCTGAGCCCTTCGATGGTGGCACAGGGGCATGTAGTAACAGCTGTGCTTGGCCTTCATGGGACAGGAAGCTTGCTTCTCACAACCAAAGAAAGCCCAGTGGGGCAAGCTCCCCTTCCGCCTCCAAGCAGGTAGCATGAGGACAAGATAGGCATTAATGCTGCGTAGGGAAAACAGCCATACTAAGTGAGGCGGACTTAACTAAATATGGCTCAGTCATCCCATGGATACTAAAACAACAGTTTAAGATGGACACAGAGAGGTGCAGAAATCTATGACACAGTGAGTGAATAAAGCAAGTTATAAAATAATGCACAGGGACGAGGCCCATTTAAATATAAATGCCATCCTTTCCATATATTTCTGGCTGTACCTAAATGATGTATAGAAAAAAGGCTTAGAAGATCACAAACCAAATTAATAAGAGTTGTTATTTCTGAGAAGGTGTAGGAGTTTGGCTTTTTGGCTTGACTGGTTCTCCGTTTTGAGGAGGGCGGAGAATGCACTGGCAGGGCCCCCGGTTGGAGATGCATGAACAGACTTTCCACGCTGGTCTCAGAGAAGTGAGCAACTTCCAGTTTCCTCCAGGGGTTCTCCTCCTCTGGTTGTGGTCCCACAAAAAAGCGGATAAGGGAGGGGTGAGTGTTTGCTGCATATCCAGTGGGACTTGAAGCAATTTTAGGAGAAAAACTACAGGAAGAAAGGGCCTTGGTCTTTGTCCATGAAAGGACTGATAGTAAATAGAGAGCAGAGCTGGAGAACAAAAGCCTCAAGGTAGGGTGATGGTGCCTCAGAGCCGCTATGGAATACAGTGAGGACTAGGTAAAGCTATCACAATAGTTATTAACAGTAGTTATTTCCAAGAAGGTGTAGGAGTTCATTCAGTGGGAATGAATGAAGGAAACTTCTGCTTTTCATTATATCTATTTTTGTATTGGGTGTATCTTTTATCTTCAAACATGTTCATGTATTACTTGTGTAATTAAAAAGCAAAACAAAATAAACAAAGCTAAAGTGAGGTTATTATTGCACATTCAACGTTTGGTGCTTGAACAACTCAGTGGGGTGTCAGGAACCCTTGGAGGAAACTATGTTCCTCCCCGTGTTGAAACGGAGGGCTAACCAGATTGAGCCCGCTGAACTTCACCTGCCTTGCTTGCTGTAATTGCTTACTTCTAGCTGATCTTAAAACTCCCACTAGCTTCCTTATAGATAACATGTCTGACTGTGGGTCACTGACTTAACAGGTGCTTAAAGTTGTTTTTCAGGAACTGAGGACAGCTCTTGTCCAAGCCGGTTGAGACTACTGACTCTTCAACTGGGCCTGTGCGAGTGCCCAAAGAGTGTCCTTTTGATGTCAGAGAGCCGAAAACTCCACCCTTAGACGGTGCTAACGCTGCCATTTTCTGCATATGGGTCTTAGGAAGAGCCATGTAGCTTGACGATGCTTGCACAGAAATCCTGATTACCTCACCTTTCATACCTGCCAGTTGTTAACTTTCCCCATACTTTAGACCATGCTGCCTAGTTTCCCATAAGTACTCCCAAGCCTTATTTCTGGAGAGGTGGATTTGAGATTTATTCTCTTGTCTCCTTGCTCTGCAGCCTTGTGAATAAAAATATTTTCTCTTTTGCAACACCTGTTGCTGCAGTGATTGGCTCACTGCATGTTGGCAGAACAAATCTGGTCCGTAACTATCTGTGCCAGCACTATGTGCACCTTCCAGTTGTATCGTGGCAAATCTTTCATAGCTCTTATCCATTCTAAGGCAAAGGTTTGTCTCTTTGCTGTGCTGTGAGTGTGTTGTGCCTCTAGCACACAGCACACAGTGCTCAGCGTTGAGTAAGGATGATTCAATGAGTGAACGACATGAAGCAATGCTAACCTCAAGGACTGAGGGCTGAGAGGCACCAACTTCAAAAGGCTCTCTGTGATTGACAGCACATTGCCAAATTGTCACACCAAAGAGCCTTGTTTATAATTTATCATTGCTTGGTGCCTGGGCTCTTCAAACAGGATTTTATTGCCCTCTGCCTTTCCATGTACTTAAAAATATATATGATCTGCAAATGAAAACATTCTTTCAAAAGGAATTCTCCCAGTTTCAACGGCCTGGGACTGTGGAGTTATCTTGGTGTATCTTTTTATCTTTGACATTTTCCTATCTTATCTAGTACATCAGCGCATCCCTGTCTGTTTCTTTATTTCCATACTCTATGCCACTTCTCTCTCACTTTCTGCCCCATAGGTGACAAGGGTGCCTCAATATTTATAGGTGGACAGAGCCCCAAGCTATCCCCTCCAGTGGCAAACTGCATCTCCTCCTACCCAGTGAGCTGGTACACACTCATTTTCTGTCTTCTGTGAGGCGGAAACTTCTAAGAAGCCTTGTGCATATTAAGATGTGACCACCCCGGGGTACACCTGACCTCCCTCCCTGCTCGTGTGCTTTCTGTCCACTGGAGGCAGCAGAGGAACCTTCTGAAATGCAGCTTTGCTCTCCTGCATTTGCCCTCTGCCTGCCTGAACACTGATGTGAAGACACTGCAGGGTCCTTCATCTGTTTTTCTCCCAGCTGCACTCAACACCCACCATCCAACTGCCTAAATGGCCAACACTATCATTCCTATTCCCTGTGCTTGGCACATGCTGCTGTCATCCATTAGAAAGCCCCTTGCTTCTCTCTCTGTTTTCAGAAAGTCTTCCCTAATGCCATCCTTCCACAGTGAGCTCCACCTGACAATCCTCACAGCCCATGCTGACTTTCAGGTGATGCAAACTCAGAGGCCTTTAGGGTCTGTCTGGGTAATTTAATGAGTGAAATGATCAGACATTACTCAGTGAGGGGGGGCTGGGACTATGCTATGTGGAAAAGTGTGTGCCTTGGGTGAGGGCTCTTAAATCCATGTTCTTATTAATGCCAACACTGCCTCATGGAACACCAGTTTTCCATGTGTATAAATAATTACCTGGAATCTCCAGCCTGTAATCCCAGCACTTTGGGGGGCCGAGGTGGGCAAACTGCTTGAGCCCAGGAGTTGGAGACCAGCTTGGGCAACATGGCGAAACCTCCTCTCTACTAAAAATACAACAATTAGCTGAGTGTGGTGGTGTGTGCCTGTGATTCCAGCTACTCAGGAGGCTGAAGTACCAGAATTGCTTGAACCTGGGAGGTGGAGGTTGCAGTAAGCCAAGATCATGCCACTGAACTCCAGCCTGGATGACAGAGTGGGACTCTGTCTCAAAAATAAAGAAAAAAAGAAATCTTCTGTATTCTGTAACATTCCTTATGACGTGTAAAATCCCTAATAGTCTGTGGTATGCAGTTGTTTGTCAGCCCCCACAACATACAAAATATGGCAAAACACAAAATGCATGCTTAAAAAGTACTAGACAAACTACACTGAAAATGTTTTAATCCAGTACTTTTATTGAGTTAGCAAATAAATGACAATAGATTTTGAAAAAACCTGAAAATAAATCCAGTCATTCATTGATTCAAAACTGTTTACAGGCTGGGGCATGGTGGCTCACTCCTGTAATTCCAGCACTTTGGGGGGCCAAGGTGGGTGGATCACCTGAGGTCAGGAGTTCGACGCCAGCCTCGTCAACATGGTGAAAACCTGTCTCTACTAAAAATACAAAAATTAGCTGTGCGTGGTGGTGCATGCCTGCAATCCCAGCTACTTGGGAGGCTGAGGCAGGAGAATTGCTTGAACCCGGGAGACAGAGGTTGCAGTGGGTCAAGATTGTGCCACTGCACTCCAGCCTGGGCGACAGTGCGAGACTCTGTCTCAAAACAACAACAACAACAACAACAACAACAACAACAACAAAGCTGTTTACTGAGTACCTTCTATTTGCAAATCACTGCTGTAGGTGCTGGAAATACAACGTACAGAAGAGAGAAAACCCCTGCATTCATGAACTTACATTCTCCTGGGAAGGAGGAATGAAAACACAAAGAAATAAATATAGAAGAATATATCAGAATGGGGAGACTAAGCTGGAGGCGGGTGTGGAGGGGATGTTTTAGGAAGGGTCATGAAAAGAACCCGTGAACAATGAATAAAGAAGGGTCATGTCACTATCTGAGGCAGGAGCAGTGCAGGCAGAAGAATGCTGTGTAAAGGTTTTGAGGCAGGGATAACCCTGGTGTGTGTGACCGCTACCACCAAGGAAGCCCCATGGTTGTAACAGAGAGGGCAGAGGGAAATGAGGTGGGAGATGTGGATGAGGTTAGACCACCCAGGACTTCACACTTAAGGACTTTGAATTTGTTTCTGGGTGGGTTGGGTTGAGAAGCCACTGGAGGTGGTTTTTTTTTTTTTAATTAACAGAAGAGTGATACAGTTTGTTTTATGCTTTGAAAGGCTCACCAAAGCGGTTGTCTGATGAATGGAATGAAGAAAGCACAGTGCAGTGGGAGGACCCTAGGCTAAAGTCCAGTTTTTTTGGTGCCAGGCCTGGCTTCTTCACTATCTTGCTTGGGTGATGTTGAGCAGGACACTTAACTCTTGGCTTGTTGGGTGATGTTGGGCAGAACCCTTAACTGGGCAGTTCCGTGAAGTATGAAGGAGCAACCCTGGATTGTGGATCTTCAGATAAGACCAGCTCCAACATTCTGAATCTGGGTACTGAGCATTTAACCACACCTAACAGATACACCACCAGTGACAGCAAGTATTTAATCATTGTCACACATGGCTGGGCTGACATGTGGCATGAAAGACTTATGAAAGTTCTAAAGGTGGGCAAGAATAGTTTATTTTATATGACTCACTGTTAGAAGAGGAATCCCTTTCCCCATCCCTAGATGAACATGGCACACACCAAAGGCTTGGAAGCAGTGGTGGTGGGGTTATTGCTGGTGGTCAGAAAGGCAGGCAGAAAAGGAGAGACACTTCCTCTTATCCACATCTTTGCCAAGCACCTGCCCTTCCCAGAAGTTCAAACAGGTCATGTGGGGTTTATAGCTCAGGCTCAAAGCTTTGAAAAGACTCAGCATTCGATATGAAATGATCAGAGAGAGAGACAATTTATTATACCTGGGGAAATTCAATTGCTAATGCCTGTCAGAAGTTTATTCACATGTTGTCAATGCAGTGATGATAAGTCAGAATTTACTGCTGTGTGGACACAGCTACGGCCATCTGTAAATCTCTACGTGTCCTTCACACAAGCTTTCCATTTCCTGGCATCTCCAAGTGGACGCTTCTAAAACATCATCATCCGCCTAAATTGTCATGCATGTGTGAAGGTTTTCTAGCAACAACAGCCAACCACTCTCTAGCTAGGGTAGGTATTTGCAGCCAAATAAATCTTTAATTATCTACAAAAACATCCCAGCCAAGAATGCCCAGCAATCAGCCCACGTGCAATTATTAATCATGTGTAATCAGGCTTATACTGTGCTATGTGAAGGATTTCGTAGGATTGAACGAACATAAATTATCCCTTTCCTCAAAGTAAACACATCTGTCTTTTCAATATTAGCATTCTGTCCATCAAAGGATGAATAAATATAGTTTTCTTTTAAAATACAGACATGTTCCACTAAAGCAAAAACAGTTGGATTTTTTGCTGAAAAACTCGATAATAACTCCCAGTTGGCTATGGAGTAAGATCCAAAGTCCTGGAAATGTCATTCATAGCCCTTCACAGTCTCACCCAACATTCAGCCCCTGACTCATTTCTCCCATTCGTCAGAATGCACCTTAAGCTTGAACTAAACAAGACAGCTTGTTGTTTTCTTTTTTTTTTTTGGAGACAGAGTCTCGTTCTGTTGCCCAGCCTGGAGTGCAGTGGCGCGATCTCGGCTCACTGCAAGCTCCGCCTCCCGGGTTCACGCCATTCTCCTGCCTCAGCCTCCCGAGTAGCTGGGACTACAGGCGCCCGCCACCTCGCCTGGCTAGTTTTTCATATTTTTTAGTAGAGACGGGGTTTCACCGTGTTAGCCAGGATGGTTTCAATCTCCTGACCTCATGATCCGCCCATCTCGGCCTCCCAAAGTGTTGGGATTACAGGCTTGAGCCACCGCGCCCGGCCAGCTTGTTGTTTTCAAACACAGTTCTTGTGTAATACAGGATGGTCCTCTGATAGTAAGGAAATGAGTGCAGCATACAGGGGTACATCCAGATCCTGAGTTAGACATGAGCACTTCAAATGAGGAACTAATGCATTCATTCATTCACTCGTTTCTTCAATAATTTTATCAGGCACTGTGTTAGGATGGTATGATGGAAGGGTATGAACAAAAATGAGCAAGATATATCCTAATCTCAAGGAGATCACACTCCCTTCGGTGAAAACACACAAACTTACTGATATTTGACTGTTTTTGACATACAAGACAGGGTATATGGTCCAACCTAATAGTTATGCCTAATATCAACTATTGCCAGGTGATTTCTCAACTGAGGACCAGAAATTGTGCCTGCTTGGAGTCACAGAGCAACTGAAACTTCCCAAAGAGCAGTCAGAATCGCAATGGGCTTATTGAGTCCCATATCACACAAAGGCAACCTCTTTACAGGACCAAGACATCACGCTAACATGGACATGGAAGTTATTAGTAATATAAACACTGACTTTTCTAAAGTATGGGGAGGGGAAAAAAGATCTGAGACTCTAGGAGGTGTCATTGATAGGGCTCAAGGTTTATGACCTTTATATCCCTCAAATAAAAGCAAATGTCTAAAGGGCAGACACACTGAGGTCTGGGTACAAGGTAGCCCAGATACAAATTACACCTCAAGATTGATTGCCATATTCATGCAAATGCAAGCCAAAATAATAATATCCCATTCCATTCAGACACAGGGAACTAGGGATCATAGCACAATGATTGTTCAGGGAATACTTATCTCCAAATCTGGCTGGGCAGAAATCCCTATAGGACTTAGGAAACAAAAACCAATTTTTGAAAGCCCAAGTTGATCATAAAGGTCCAGGCACAGGTGATTTTTAATTATCACCAATAGGTGGGGAAATATCTATAGCTGCCTCCCTCTGTTCCACACAGATATATCTCATGGACACTGAAGCTGCCAAAGATTCCTCTGCCAAAGATTCATGGGGGAGAAGCTAACAATCACCTTGGACCCAGCTTGGACAAACCTTCAGTATAAGCACAAAATTGAGGCTCTTCTGCAAGACACAGCCAGAAACCCAGCATTTACTGGTGTTCTAGACTCTCCCTTCTAGGCTAACCTCCTTTCTTTCTATATGGATTTGCCTATTTTACACATTTCATATAAATGGAATCGTACAATATGCAGCCTTTTGTGTATGGCTTCTTTCACTTCTCATAATGCTTTCAGTATTCATCCATGTTAAAGCATGTATCAGTACTTAATTCCTTTTAACGGCTGAATCCACTTCCACATGGGATTTAGGCTGACTTCAGAATATCCACTTCTAATGTGGCCCCTCAGTCCTTCTAACAGTAAAGAATCCCAAAAACAAATGCAGGGAAGTGCTCCAATCTGAAGATACTACAATACATCCAGTCAGTGTCAGGAAAAACCAGATCCTGGTTGGGTGGTATGTCATTTCTGAAATCCGCTTCCCACCTGACTTCTTTGATATTCTCTAGAAACATGTTAACCCATTTTATACGTCAATAGAACAGAACACCTGGAGTTGCGAGGGCTGAAAGGAGTCTGGAAGTGAGCAGTTCCATTCAGTCAATCAAGATCTTCTTTGCTAATTTTCCTGACATAAAAAAACTTAAATATTCGCTGACATTTGTTTATAGCACATAATTTCTTTGGAATAATTTCTTTAAAATATATGCATGTATATACGTATACAAATGACTTAATGCTGTGCATTTTAGGCTGCAAAAGTTAGTTGGTTCTGAGCTTGGAAAACACGTTGTTTTTAACTGTGCAGACTGGGCTTTTGAAATGGGTTGATTCAGTTCAGGATTTTTTGCCTCACATTTGTTTGGTAACATGCAAATAATTGAATGGGATTCACAGGTATATATAATTCACACAGGCACATATAATATCTCCAAGACAAAAACTATTTGTAAATAACTTGCCCTCCCCTCTACCCACAAAATTGTGTGTGTGTGTGTGTGTGTGTGTGTGTGTGTCTATTCCTCATCACCAGCAATTAGAGAAAATGCCTCATGAGAATGCTAATTGCTTATTTAACAAATGTTGGCCAGATGCGGTGGCTCACGCCTGTAATCTCAGCACTTTGGGAGGCCGAGGCAGGTGGATCACCTGAGGTTAAGAGTTCAAGACCAGCCTGACCAACATGGAGAAACCCTGTCTCTACTAAAAATACAAAATTAGCTGGGCATGGTGGCACATGCCTGTAATCCCAGCTACTCGGGAGGCTGAGGCAGGAGAATCACTTGAACCCAGGAGGCAGAGGTTGCGGTGAACTGAGATCACACCATTGCATTCCAGCCTGGGCAACAAGAGTGAAACTCCATCTCAAAAAAAAACCCAAAAAAACAAAATAACAACAACCAAAACCAAAATCAAATGTTGTTTGTACTAGAAAGCTCATTGCCTCCTGCCTCACAATGCTTTTCCCACTCAAAATCGTAAATTGACAGCAAGCTCAGAGTAGGCAGTGATTCTGATGACAAGACTGCAGTGCTTTGGGAACAAAATCTACATGAGTGAGACATTTCTAGGAAGTAGTCCAGTGCTTATTCAGCCTTTCATAAGAAATGATTAGAGATCTGACAGCAGCCCCGCTTCATAAGCACTCTGGAATGAAGACATCGAGGTTGCAGAAGGTACTCAGAGAGAAAGTAGAGAAGAAGTCATTATTGAAGCCCTTTGTGTATTATTCTGTGCTAGAGATTGTGTATGATGTACATGGGTACTACAGAATGGAATGACTCAACAGAAAGCAGTCCAGGTCAAATGTCAATGCACAGCAGAGCAATGTGTGCCAGAAAAATAAATGAAAAAAACAAGATACTAAGAAGCATGAAGTAGCGCAGGTGATAGGAAACCAGTATGTAAGAGCCTAAAGAAGAAAACAGCCACACCAGAATACGCTGACCTGATCCACTCTATCAAAGAGTGCTCTGAGAAGTAGCATGCTTGCTGTTCTTAAACCTTAATTAGCAGCGATTCTGCTAATCACTGGAGTTAGCTGCCAGTATAGTTGCAGTTTTGAAGATAACAGACTTCTGTGTGCCCCAAACCAATATTATCATTAACATGTCTTTGCCTAGAATTAAGCAAGAAAAAATGAGGAAACAGAAAGAGGACAAATGTCTTCTCTCTCTTCTCCTCCTCCAATCTAATAGGTAATTGAGCAAAAATGAAATCCTTAGATAAGATTCCAAAGGTTGCATAGCTCACAGTTAGGAAGCAGAAAAAGGTTAAGTGGGATCGTGATATGGCTTGGCTGGATCCCCACCCAAATCTCATCTTTAATTGCAGCTCCCATAATTCCCAGGTGTTGTGGGCGGGACCCAAAGGGAGATAACTGAATCATGGGGGCGATTTCCCCCATACTGTTCTTGTGGTAGTGAATACGTCTCATGAGATCTGATGTTTTTATAAAGGGTTTTGCCTTTCTCTTGACTCCCATTTTCTCTCTCGCCTGCTGCCATGATTGTGAGGCCTCCCCAGCCACGTGGAACTATGAGTCCATTAAACCTCTTTTTCTTTATAAACTACACAGTCTTGGATGTGTCTTCATCAGCAGCGTGAAAACGTACTCATACAAATCGGTTTGGCAGTCCCTGGGATACTACAGTGTCAACTATCGCTGGCACAAATTTTACAAGAGGACCCCAGTTAACTTAGGTTTCCAGACACAGTCTTTACATAAATGACAAGGCAGCAACTTTGGGAATGAAAACAAACAGAACGTAAAACCACAAAACAAGCAAACACTCTTTATCACACTGCTCTGCCTAGGTTGAGAATTTTTGTGACATGGTTACAGTTAGCTTCAGGCAGGCAGCGAATTGAATTTGTGAAATCAAATAATGCATGATGTAGTGGCATTTACAGAGATTCCTATTATTTATACATAAAGCCATTTGATGTACTTCTCCAAGAAGTTGTCTTGTTTATAAAATTACAGAGGAAACCGAGGAGATAACATGAACCGCAGAAAACGGATCTGCAATTTGCCAAATTTTATAAGAACCCTTCTGCTGGCAGACATGAATTATTATGGAATCTGTTTTGTATATTAGTATAAAATTCAGTCCTTCTCTGACCTCAGTGAATGAGTGCAGAAAGCATTGCTAGAAAAGATGCCCATACTGGCTGGGCACGGTGGCTCAGGCCTGTAATTCCAGCACTTTGGGAGGCTGAGGTGGGTGGATCACGAGTTCGATGAGACCATCCTGGCTAACATGGGGAAACCCCATCTCCACTAAAAATACAAAATATATATATATTAGCCAGGCGTGGTCGTGGGCGCCTGTAGTCCCAGCTACTCTGGAGGCTGAGGCAGGAGAATGGCATGAATCTGGGAGGTGGAGCTTGCAGTGAGCCAAGATCGCGCCACTGCACTCCAGCCTGGGCGACAGGGCAAGCCTGTCTCAAAAAAATAAAAATAAAAAAAGGTGCTAATTTACCAGCTTGCCCCAGGAGTCCACACCTGGAAGGCACACAAGCGGTGATGGAGTATTCTCTTTTACAGTGCACAAGGCAGAAACCCTGGTTAAAGGCATCAAGAAAAGGCAGTGTGAAGAAAGGCAAAGCATAGGGTTGAATAGGTAACTCCAGTTAGAAACAGGGTTCTGTGGTTATAATGGAAGGATATTCACCCCACCCACAGTGACCCACTGCTGCCCACTCCATCCCCAGCCTCCCATAGCCCCTCTTCCAGGTCCTGACTCTGGGAAACAGGAACCAGCAACTTGACTCAGGGGAGTACAAATTAGAACTCTGAGCTTATTTTCCAACAAAAACACTGTTTGCTATGATTAGATTCTCTAGTACTATTAGAACTAGCTCTCGGTTATTTGAAGATGAAACATACTTCCACGAGTTGCCAGAGGATCTAACCTCCACCTGTCATATGGCATTAGATCTATGACAAAATGTGTTAGGAATTCCAACCATGCTATAAATGGACATTTGGCCTGTACGCCACTTGTAGACTGGCTGCAGCCTGTAATATTTTGGCAGAGGCATGGGTTCATGTAGGATTCAAGAGCTTCTGGAAAGACTGAAGAGATCGAGGAAGGAAGACCAGGTGGGAGGCTATTGTTGAGTATATGGCAGTAGGAATGAGAAGCAAAGGAAATTTTTAAGAGTTGGTCAAGTTGGCCTGGGGCTGTATGGTTGAATAATTGTGGTGAGTAGGGAGGAAGAGAAGAAAAAGAATTAAATATTACTTCAAAGGGTTCTTTTTTTGCAATTTTTTATTGAGATAAAATCCACATAACATAAAATTCACCATCTTAAAATATACAACTCACTGGTTTGTAGAATATTCATGATGTGGTATACTCATCACCACTATTTTATTATTTGAAATATTTCCATTGACGCAGAAAGAAATCTTGTACCTGTTAGTAACCATTTCTACTTCCTTCTACTTCCCTTCCCTGGCAACCACTAACCTACTTTGTTTCTGTATGGATTTGCCTATTTTAGACATTTCATATACATGGAATCATACAATTTGTTGTTTCGTGTGTATGGCTTCTTTCACTTATCATAATGTCTTCAGGATTCATCCATGTTGAAGCATTCATCAGCACTTCATTCCTTTAAATGGCTGCATAATATTCCATTGTATGAATATACAACATTTGTTTATTCATTCATCAGTTGGGCTGTTTCCATATTTTAGCTATAATAATTAATAGTGTTAGGAACACTCATATGCATGTTTTTGTGTGAATATATGTTTTCTGTTCTCTTGGGCTTATACCTGGGGGGAATTGCTGGGTCCTATGGTAACTTTGTGATTAACTTTTTGAGAAACCACCTGTGATACTGTACTGTCATAAGAAATAATAATAATAAAGGGGCGTGGAGCTTCCATGCCCTCCCAGGCACAGCAACCTCTCGGCACCTTGATTTGCTCACCAACCTGGAAGCTCCCCCAAACTCCAACCTTTAGGGTTTGAATGGAGGCTTCATTTTGTAGGCATGGGTGATTAAATCATTGGCCATGGGTGATTAAGTGAACACTCAGCCTCTTCCTTCCCTGAAGGTCAGGGGTGGGGCTAAAAGTTCTATCCCTCTGATCACCTTGTTGATCATCTCTGGCAACCAGCCCTCACCCTCCAAGAGTCACCTCATTAGCACACACTCAGGTATTGCTGAAAGGGGATTTTTAAGAAAAACAAAAGGTGCTGTCTCTCCCCATCACTCAAGAAATCTCTAGGGTTTTAGGAGCTCTGCTACAGAAATCAGAGACAAAGCCAAATATATTGTGTCTTTTTATATCACACTATCACACTGTCAAACTGTTTTTTATAGTGGCTGCATCATTTTACTTTTTCACCAGCAGTATATGAACATTCCAGTTTCTCTATATCCTCATTAATATTTCTTATTTTCAGTTTTTTGAAGAAAGTTTTATTCTAGCTATCATAAATGGGTGGAAATAATATTTCATTGTGGTTTCAAATTGCATTTCCCTAATAATGAATGATATTGGACATTTCATTGGTGATTATTGATCAATTGTGTATCTTCTTGGGAGGAATGCTTATTTAAATCCTTTGTCAAGTTTTCATTCATTCATGACTTTTCTATTGCTGAGTTTTAGGAGTTCATTGTATATTCTGAAAGCTAAACTCAAAATATATAATTTGCAAAATTGTTGTCTTTTCTGTAGGTTGTCTTTTACTCTGAAGTCCAAAGTATCTGTTTTCTTCAGTGGCTTGTGCTTTTGTTTAATATTTAAGAAATGGATACCTAATCTAAAATCATGAATATTTACTCCTATGTTTTCTTCTAAGAGCTTTACTGTTTTAGCTCTGACATTTAGGTCTTCAGAATAATGAAGTTAGACCCCTAATCTCACACTGTATACAAAAATGGACTCATGTCCCAGCACCATTTGTTGATAAGGTTATTATTTCCCCATTGAATAGTCTTGGTGTCCTTGTTGAAAATCAATTGATTATTTATATATGGGTTTCTTTCTGAAATACGTCATTCTATTCCCTTGATCGATATGTCCATCCCTGTACCAGCAGCACACTGTCTTGATTACAGTTGCTTTGTAGTACCTTTTGAAATTGGAAAGTGCAGGTCTTCCAACTTTGTTCTTTCTCAAGATTATTTAGGCTTTTCAGTGTCCATTGTTTTTCTATATGAATTTAGAGTCGCTTTTGATTTTTTTCTGGAAAAGAGGCAGTTGAAATTTGAAGCTCTTTTAATTCTCTCTTTGCAGATCATAGTGTGGTGAGGGTGAAAGAACATTTAAATAAAAACAGAGACCTCAGTTCTGACCTGCAAGGTCAGTCATGTCCTTGTTCAGTGACTGCTTTTCCTTGTGTAAAGTAAGATATTGAACTGGATAATTTTTAAGTTCCAGGTCTGATTCTAACATCCTACAAAAAAAAATAATTAGCTATAGAAAAGGACTTAACTGCCTGTTTTGAGAATTAGTCAGAAAGAAAAAACAAAATACAAAAGGGCTTAGAGTCCCAAGGAATCCAAACATTTATTGGCCAGATACAGAAGAAAGGGCCTGCAAAGGAATCTGAAGCTTAGCATTTAGAGAGGTCAGAGAACACCAGGCACTTGTGGAAGGAGAGAAACCAATGGAGAGGATACCTTCAGAAAGGAGCAAGGGGCGTCAACAGGGCTGACTGTTGCTGAAGATGAGTTCACTAAAGACTGAAAAATGCCTACGGTTAAACTTAACATAGAGGTCTCTGGTGATCTTGGTGAAGTGAGATTTGGTGGAATAACACGCTCAGAAGCCAGCTGGAGTGGAATGAGGAATGAGTAGGAGGTGAGGAAATGGAGCAGTGAGTGTGGATAACTATTCTGAGAAAATTGGACAGAAACATCGGTAGCTGAAGGAGGAGGAGGAGGAGGAGGA
>NW_016818844.1:597576-660671 GCF_001698545.2 Rhinopithecus bieti
AGGAGGAGGAGGAAGAGGAAGACAAATCCTTAAGAGAGGCAGCTTTTGTGTTGTTTTGGTTTTAATATGAGCAAGACTTAAGACCCACTTAAATGGTAGAGGAAAGGAACCTAAAGGAAAAAGATGAAGGCACAGGGGCAGAGAGATGAAGGAGACCATAAGACTTGTTGAAAGTTGGAAGGGGACAGGATTCAACCTGCAGGTGAAGGGACTGGCCTTAGTTGGAGGACACCTTCCTCTGCAGTAGGAGTCAAGGAGAGAATAGTGGGTGATGACAGAGGTAGGTTTATAGACTCAGTGGTGGAGAGCTGAAGTAATTCCTCCCTGACAGCTTTCATGTTCTCTGGGGAGCAACCCTCAATGTCATCTGCTGGGAATAAAGTGTGAAGGCCCTTGGAGGTGGAGGGTGGAGGCTCCAGAGAAGAGGCACACAACTGAATTGGGAAACCCTGGAGGGTGCCAGGCAGCACTGCAGACTGTGTGAACTGAGAGGGGTCGCCATTCACTGTGCTGTGAGATTTTTCTGGAGCTGAGTCCCACAGCTGAGGTGTAGGCTATGAGAAGCCACCTCCTGCCCAAAGCTGACTGGATCTCTGAAGGGTGCCTGATCCGTGGTAGCCAACCTCCCAGTCAGCATGACACTGCACACCCACTGATATGGTTAGGCTTTTTGTCCCCCCTGCCAAATCTCATCTTGAATTGTAATCCCCATAATCCCCACGTGTCAAGGGAGAAACAAGGTGGAGGTAATTGAATCATGCGGGTGGTTTCCCCTATGCTGTTCTCATGGTAATGAGTTTCAGGTGATCTAATGGTTTTATAAGGGGCTCTGCCCACTTCGTTCAGCACTTCTCCTTCCTGCCGCCTTGTGAAAAAGGTGCTTTGCTTTCCCTTCATCTTCTGCCATGATTGTAAGTTTCCTGAGGCCTCCCCAGACATGTTGAACTGTGAGTCAATTAAACCTCTTTCTTTTATAAATTACCTAGACTCAGACTGTTCTTTTTAGCAGTGTGAAAACGGACTAATATACCCACCATTAGCAAGATGCTTTGGTAACTCCCTGGCAACTCTGCATTTCCATTGCAGGACTCACCCCTGCCAGGCTCTCTCCCCTTGGGTGGCAGGCTTTATCTACAAAAGAGAACTGCTAGGATTCTAGCTTTTTATTTTATTTAACATTATTATTGTGGCTGGGCACTGTGGCTCATGCCTGTAATCCCAGCACTTTGGGAGGGCGAGGTTGGCGGATCACCTGAGGTCATGAGTTCGAGACCAGCCTGGCCAACATGGTGAAATCCCATCTCTACTAAAATACAAAAATTAGCTGGGCATGATGGCCTGCACCTGTAATCCCAGCTACTCAGGAGGTTGAGGCAGCAGAAGTGTTTGAGCCTGGAGGTGAAAGTTGCAGTGAGCCAAGTTTGTGCCACTGCACTCCAGCCTGGGCGACAGAGTGAGACTCCGTCTCAAAAAAAAAATTGCTATTTTTGTTGTTGTTGTTGTTGTTTGTTTGTTTTGTAGAGAGAGACATGGTATCACTATGTTGCCCAGGTGGGTCTCGAACTTTTGGGCTCAAGTGATCCTCTCATCTCAGCCTCTTAAAGTGTTGGGATTACAGGTGAGCCACCACACCCAGCTACTACCTTTTTCTTTTAAAAAATGCTTCGTGGGTTCCAAACTATCCTCTCAGAATTAATGGGGCTGTCACCTTGATAATACACTTAAAATGTATTGGCACCACCTGGCAATATATGACACAATTTCATAGCTTTTTAACTTTATCAGAGAAAAAAAAAAACCACGTAGTGAATTATTGCCATTATTAACTTTCCAATATTTCAACTGTAAACCAAAAAGTATCTGAGATAGCTCTCAATCATTTCAGAAGTTTATTTTGCCAAGATTAAAAACATGCTCAGAAGAAAATAACATGGAATCACAGAAAACAGTCTGCAGTCTGTGTCTTTCTCCGAAGTTGAACTTGAGGGCTTCAATATTTAAATGGGAAAAGTGGTCTGGAGGGAAAAAGGGTGGGTGTGGTAACCCACAAGTTGCAGGAGAAAAGGAGCAGGTCGGGGAATAGTCAATTACTCAGCATATCAGCACTTTACATAAGATAAGGTGAACACAGACTAGCTACCTGTGTGAATGTTTAACCTTTTATCTGTAGCTATCTGCTTAGGAACAAAAGGAAAGGCAGCTTCTTGCAAGACTCAGGTTTCAGCTTATTTTTTTCCTTTTGGCAGTGAATTGGGGTCTTTATTTCCTTAACATTCTCCAGATTTCACACCACTACCATAGATAATAAACTATTTTATGTACTCCTGACTGCTCTACAGTGTGCATAGCTTGGTCCTCTTTTCTAACGCCCTCAGTTGTTTCTCAGTGCGGAATGAATTGCTGAAAGTGCTTCCCACACATTTTATCTGGAATCCTCTCAAAATAACTATCCTTATCATTCTATCACTTTTTCAGCACAATTTGCTTAGCCCACATGCTATTAGCTTGCACTAAAGACATGTTTCTTTGCAAATATTCCCATATTTTTGTACATAGATTAAAATATATGCTCTAAGGCACAAGGCTGATGGAGACCACTTCCGTTGGCTCTCCCCACAATGAAGTGAAGGGCTTGGCATGCATGTGGAGTCGTCACTACTGTTGACTAGTAGTTTTCCTCTTACCAGCTTGTGTGTTTCCTTTGCTGAGATGTTTCTTCACCCAAGGTCCATTTTTGGTTCATTATTTTGCCTAAATCATCTGTCTCCTTTGTTCCAACATGGAGCATATGTCTCTCAGATTTATATCACTAACTTCTCAATTTCTCTTTCACCATATGATTTCCACATTGTTAGTATTCTCTCATCGGTGTATCTCACTACCATGGAAAATCGAACTTTTCAGACTGAGTTCTTTATTTTCTCCTTGATTCCTAAGTCCTCATTGCCATGATTTTCCTTTGGTTCTAACATCAACAAACTCAGACGTCACAGCCCAAGCCCAGGCTCTTGATCAACACCTTTAGTTGACTTTCCTTATTTTAGTCTCAGCTCCTCCCCAGACATCTCAAATGTGGTAAAAGCAGATTCTAATCAGTGTCACCTGGATTTCCTTTCTTCAGTGCCAACAGTGGTTATCAGTTGCTTTTCCTACCAAATGAAAATTACATGCACTTGAAATATTTTTGCCCTAACCTCACTTAGTTCCCACAAATTCTGCTCCACCCTCTCTACTTTGATTGCTTTCTGCACACTTTCTGAACCTTCTCTACACCTCTGAGAAAAGATCACCTCCTGCCTCTAAGAAATCACGAGCTTTGAAACGTTTAAAATTCTGCTTGAGCTCCACCCCTGCCTGTCCTGCCTTTTCTGGTTGGGCCCACTGGGACTCCAGTGTCTCTAGAATCATCCTACCCTTCCACACTTCATCTTTCCACCTAGTTGGGAACTCAGAACTCATATATACATATCTGCATGGGTTGAGCTGTCATGGCTGTGGTTATCGATTTTGTCATTTGTGTTTTCAATATCTATGTCTATTTGCTAGTCGCCTCTATTACTTGACATACTCCTTTAGGGCAGCTGCCTGCTCTGGCATTGCTTTTAGAAGTGCCCAGTGTTCAATCATTAACTGATGATAAAGTCAAAAGAGAAAGAAGAGGGTCCAGAAGAGATAGTAGCAGGCAATGGAAAGAGAATAGGACCAGCAATCAGGATGCAAGCTTCTTCTACTGACCAGCCATATGACCCGTGACCTTGACCTGCATTTTAAAGGGAAAGTTGAAGAGAGTGTTTAACTTATGAAGAGCAGGACGACAACCGACACCTGTGGAAAGAAGGTAGTTTTCAGGCCGTGAGACAAGAGGGACGTTTCTTAAAATGTAGCATGAAAGACATTAATAGAAAAACAGTAGAAGACTAGATGGAGAATTTTGCTAAACTCAGTATGACTGCCAGGCCAGCCAGACCTAGCAGAAAAAGAAACTAAAGCCTGGACAATGATACACAATATAAACACACTTAACATGACCGAATGCACCCTTAAAAATGGCCCAGATGGTAAATTTTATGTTATATTTTACCACATTTAATAATCAAAAAAGAAACTAAAGCAAGTATGACATCAAACTCGGGACTTTTTCCTGAGGCACGCACATGCAAATGGGAAAAATGAGGGAAAGAACAGAATATTAAGTCCAGTGGTTTCACAGTTTATACTGGATTTTTAATTTTATATCGACAATGAAATGAGTGATATGTATCATATATTTATCACATCAGAGGAAGTGATTTAAATTGATCTGATTCACAGAATTTCAGAATGATTTCCCAGTACCTTTAAAGGAACCAGGAGGTAGGTTACGGGTATCGTGATTGATAGGCTTGATGGTTTGTTCACAGTCTCCAACAGCTCTGGCTGCTGTTGGCTTCTTTCTATGATGACTTTTGTGTTTTGTTGTGATTATCCAGCTATGCAAGGTGCTTATGGAAGGACTTAAGAAATAGAAGATAGGGGACTGGGCATCATGGTTCATGCCTGTAATCCTAGCACTTTGGAAGGCAAGGCAGGAGGATCGCTTGAGCCCAGGATTTCAGGACCAGTCTGTGCAACGTAGTGTGATGCCATCTCTATAAGAAAATTTTAAAAATTAGCCAGATTTGGTGACTCATGGCTATAGTTCTAGATACATGGGAAGCTGAGGTGGGAGGACTGCTTAGCCCAGGAGTTCAAGGCTTCTGTGTGCTATGATCATGCCACTGCACTCCAGCCTGGGTGACAGAGCAAGACCCTGTCTGTACAATAAAAAATAAAAGGAAATAGAAACTAGTATATCTGCCCATCTGGCATCTGTGTTCTTGTGGGAAAGGTACAGACACATCCACATGGAACAGATGAGTTGATGGGATCACTTTGTACTGCCTCTGCAGCCGCCTCCATCATCTCTCCACTGGGCTATCACAAACACCCTCGCCAGGTCTCCCAGTGCCGACGCCTGTCCTCCCACCATCTGCTTTGCCATATAACAACCAAAGTGATTCTTTCCAAACCTAAGTTAGTTCATGCCACTCCTCTAATCAAAGCCTTCCAGGGTCTTCCCATCTCTCCTGGCCAAGACAAGGTTCTTACAAGACCTCTGAGGTCTGGTGTGGTGGGGCCCCTTGCCCCCTTTTCCCTGTGTCCTGTCCTGCCACTCTTTGCTGACTCATAGGCCTTGGCCACTTTGGCCTTCCTCCTGTTCCCCAAACACTTCAAGCATAGCCTCATTGCAAGGGGTTGCATTGGCTTTCTTTTCTGCCTGGAACACTGTTCTTCCCGATATCTGCAGCCCCCCATCCCTTTCTTCAAGTTTCTGTTCAGTTATCTTCACATCAGAGATACTTCCCTGATCACTGCATAGAAAATAGCAAGTTCCCCTCTCCATCCCAGGCCCTGTTGGCTTAATTTTTCTCCATCGTATTAAACTCTACCTAACATGTTACATATTTAGTTGTATATTTGCTTCATGCCTCTCTCTTTCTACCAAGGAGGGCTGGGGCTTTGCTTTGTTCACTGCATTATCTCCATCAGTGTCGGAGGAGTGCTCAGGAACTATCTGTTGAGTGAATTAAGGGCCCAATGACTGGCGTAGGCAATTGTCACGAACAGAAATTTATGTTTGCATCTAAATGAAGGCAGAAGGAAACATATGACCATAGCAAGCACCTTTTATTAAGTGCAACCTTCTTCACGGATAAATAAATATAAATCCAGGGCACAGCTACTTAGACAAGACAGAAAAATACCCAAAATAAACTAGCACTGTTAGGATTGTCCTATTACTTGAGAAATCCTTGGAGTTAGCAACAGTACATAAAGCAGTCATGCTTCCTACAATATCTACTGGTGTTGAATTAATTTCAGTAGTCACTTACATAAATCTAACTCTAAAAACAGTTCTTTCCACTCAGCTACATTGTCAAAAGTTCTCTCATTCCCAGTTCAAGCAACCACACTCATGAGTCCCCTGATTCCTCTTTCTGTCCAGGCCCGTAAATTGTGCCAATTGAGCTCTGTGGGATACAATGAAACTTCATTGACAAGGGATAGTGGAATCTCTTAATTCCCATAATTTCAACAGCTAGCCAACAATTTGGGGAGTAGAAAGGATGGTCCTTGGCCATTAATTACATCTTAACGAGGCAGGCCAATAGGAGGTACAGAGTTTGGGAGGAGCTGTTATTAATAGGTTTGTAGGTGGAAATTAGACATCTTTTGAAGCATTCTGCTGCTTTCCTCCCAAGGCTTCACTTAATGACAAATTGCATGTTCACAGATCTGAATAACATGGAATGGTCATTAAATATTCCTAAAAATGTTATTTATTGTAACTTTCATGGTGACAGTCTACCAAACTGATCATTTCTGTTTGACCCGTTAATGCTCTACTCTTACCAGAGGTGAGAGAAATGGCAAAGATTTGGAAGCACATGAATTTGGTCATGTAAGGACTGTCCACCCACTCATTTACTTACAGGCTCTCTGCCAGGGGTGGAGGACCCAGCAGGAGTGAGAAGACCATCATCTTTGCTCTAATGAAACCAGGATGGGAACAAGTTTTCTGAAAATGGTTCTAAAAGAAGCACCACAATGATGGAGCTGTTTGACCATTTGATTCTCTGGAGTGTCCCAAGTGCTTTGAACAGTGCCTGGCCCATAGTTTCTCAATAAGTAATTGTCAAGGAAATAAAGAAAGCATTTGACTCACACCTGACCCCCCAGCAGGTACTCATGTGTTGTAATGACATGGATGCCGGGTCCCTAGACTCTGCCGTGTCTGCTCTTGGATCCTCTCCTCTCACAGGGCCAGAGGAGGGACAAACTCCTTTGAAAGGAAGTCCTAAACATACAGTCTCTTCACTGTATATGTAACAAGACAGACTTTCTCTGATAGAGTCGTGAGAGTCTGTCAGCTGCCTGGAGGCAAGCTTCAGGTGAGACAGGGGATTGCTCTGCATCTATTTCCTCATCTCCCAAAATGGGAGTTGAGGGTAAGCTCTCAGATTCTTCCTGGCTCTAACAGTCTCCAATTGTAACTCTGCACAAATCTAGAAGGTTGAAAGGAGCATTGATTATTTATTTTAAGGAGACCATCAGATGAAATTACTAAAATGAACTGATATGTTATGGAGTGGCGTAAAAATATGTCAATTATAACATTACAAAAAATGCAGAAAATAGACAAGTTCTTAAAATATGGAAAACAGAAAAGATGTTAACTAATATGAATTGTCAGAACAATTGCCTGATGAGATTAAAAAGCAATAATACACATGGAAACTATCTATAAAGGTAATTAAAAACAAATTGCGGACGCACCCAACATTCTGTTAGATTTGTCTGTGGGAGAGAGGCATAATATGGCTATGGTCACCATATTTGTTAAACCAGAAATTAGTCAACATGATCTGAAACCAGGATAAAAATACTTGGAATATAAACTTTACTTTAAAAAATCAAGACTATTTGGTTGGTATACACATAAATTCCTCCATGTATAGGAAAAGTAAATTATGTAAAAGCCTACTGGGAAATGAAGGCATAAAAACCATGTTTCCTATTTTGATGTGCTGTGTTTTCACGTCATCATTAATGAAGTAACTGGCCAGGCAGCCTGCAGGCTTCATCATATTCAGCCACTAGAGCCAGCAGGTAGGCCTTCCAGGAACCAGAAAGGTCAGAACCTTCTGGGGAATGCATGAGAGCTCATCTTCACACCAGGGGATGCTGTGTTTGCATAGGGCTCCAAGGAGGTAGGTCAGTTTAGAATGTTCAGAAAGGATGGCCTTGAGTCCAGCAGAGTATGTGCTGCTTAGACTTCTTTGGTTCTGAACGTTCTCTCCAGCCATTTAAACCAACGTCCTGGTGGAGGAGGTGATTGGAAGAAGATTTGGGTTTGAAAGCTCTGTATGAGATTAGAGCACAAGGTGGTGCTGTCTCCATTCTTGTATAAAAAGGCCAACTCAAGTAAGAATGAAGGGTGTCCTCCGGGAACACAGAACCTGGCAGTCAGAATGTAGCACGGTCTGGGCAGTACGAGACTGGTGGCAATGAAACCAAGACACAACTGAGCATGGCGCCCATCAAGGACAAGGGAAGAATGTATGAGCTGCAGGAAGAGCAACAGAAATGGCAGGGAAATGCAAGACTGTGTTAAGAGTGCCAGGCTGGCAGCCAAGAGAGGAATATCTCAGGGACTGTGGGACCACTGTTCTGAGGACCCTGGGGTAGGCTGGGCTCCCATGAGTCTGTGAGTGAGGCCTAAGAGGACTCTTAAGTTCTGGCAACTTGTTCTCCACCTTTTGGCTCTCAGCATTGCAGACAGAGAGATGCTTTTAAAATAATAATCTCGGCTGGGCATGGTGGCTCATGCCAGTAATCTCAGCACTTTGGGAGGCCGAGGTGGTGGATCATGAGATCAGGAGATCAAGACCATCCTGGCCAAACATGGTGAAACCCGGTCTCCACTAAAAATACAAAAAGTTAGCCAGGTGTGGTGGCACGCACCTGTAGTCCCAGCTACTTGGAAGGCGGAACCAGGAGAATTGCTTGAACCCAGGAGGCAGAGGTTGCAGTGAGTCGAGATTGCACCACTGCACTCCAGCCTGGGTGACAGAGTGAGACTCTGTCTCAAAAAATATATATATATTTATAGTATATATAATATATGTTATATATAAAACAATAAATTATATCATATATAGAACTATATAATAAATATATATTTTAATAACATATAATATATATTTAATATATAACATATAATATAAGTATATATATCATATATAGTAAATATATAATATAAAAGTTATAAAATATATATAAATATGCTTTATATATGTATATATACAAGTCTCAAATCTTATCCTGTCACTCCTCTGCTTGGACATTTCTTTACTCCTATCTCACAAGGAACAAAAGCCAAGGCATTTACAGTGGTCTGCAAGGCCTTGTGATCTGCACTCCTGCCTTTTCCTGCACGCACACATGCGCACACACAAGCTTGCTCACACACACACCTCTCTGACTCCCAGATTCCTGGCTATTCCTGTTCCTACTTCTATTTTAGTTCCTATTTGTGCCTACTTCTGTTTCAGGGACAGCAATTATGGCTTCTCTCGTAGCTAAGGCGTGGTGGCACGTTCCTGTAGTCCCAGCTACTCGGGAGGCTGAGCTTCTTCTTGTAACTGTTAGCATGTGAGTCTTCTGTTACAGACTGTGAATTAGATGACAGTCAGGGCTAACTTACCTTTGCATCTTTCACAGTACCCTTGACTGCATCTGGCTCGTAGTAGTTGTTGAAGTTTTCTTAATACATGAGTTTCAAGAGGAAGCCATAAACCAAAAGTCAGGGACAGAGTGCATTCACTATTTCTGAAAGTTTGATGTGCGTGGAATTTTTCACATTGAATCCCACGTTTACAGTCACTTTCTTAACACATTTAGAGACACTTCATTTTCATTTCTGATGGAGTTTCAGTTGGCAGAGGCTCCTAACACTTTTAAGCTTATCTGTCTCCCTTCCAATCTCATAAGTGGTTCATTATCCTTAAATTGTTTAAACATCTCTAGGAGAGCCATGAGGTTTTCATAATGTGAGTAAATGGCATTTAGTTGGAAGGCTCTCAGTTACCTGAAACCAAGCCCAGAATCTTGGAATAAGTAAAGCCCACCTCTGGAGGACAAACAGATATTTCAGAGGTCTTGCACCAAACCCAGCTACTTTATTTGAAGGTAAATGGCAGAGGCCTTGTGCACAAATCACCCTTTCCTGCGTAACAAATCACCACCATCATGACCCATGACCCATTCATTTGCTCATAATTCTGTGAATGAGCAAGAAGGACTGGACTCAGCCAAGCAGTTCTGCTGGTTTTGCCAGGGATCATGCATGTGGCCTCAGTCATCTGGAGGCTCAGCTGGGGGTCGCTGGTATTAAATGTCCTCACTCACATGTGTGGTGGTGCTGGCTATTGGCTGGGACTCTCTTTGCCACGTGATTTCTTATCCTCCAGGAGGACAGCCCAAGCTTCTTCCCCAGGTAGTCTTAGGGTTCTGAGAAAAGAAGCTGTAAGACTCCCAGATGTCAGGGGTCAAAAGTTCCTTCTTAGGCTAAGCAAGTCATCTGATCAAGCCCAGAGTCAGAGTCAAGAAGACCACTCATGGATGTGGACATAAGGAGGGAAATGTGCGGAGGTTGTGGTGCAAATGATCCACCACACCCTTGTCAGACACCATGGACCGGTGTTTAGATATTTTCTAATAAAATTTTTATTTGACTTTTTAGCCCATGGGATATTATTCTAGTATAGTTAGTTAGAATTATCAATAGACATTGGTTACTATAGGTGAGTATGCTAAAGGTAGTGACAGTAGCCAGTTGAAATCTTCAGAAATAGGAAAATAATTGAGGCAGATATAAACACCTAAATTGAGATCTCAAAAAGCCTCAAATCAGTTGTCATCTGCAGCGTGTAGGTAGAAAAAAAATCACAATTGCCTCTGCAATATCCTTATGTCCTTATTAAAATGGGATATAACAGATGATGATTGTGGTGATAAACTTTGACAAATCAGAACTAAGAAAGCAGAGCAGAACAGTACACATTTAAGAAAGATATTTATTATATGAGTTATTAAAAAAGTGTTTGATCCTTTAAGGGACGGGCTTTATTCATAAACAAATTAAGTCATGGAATTATGTATTCCCTAATGATCTGCAGAAATTGGGTACAAAAACAGCCTGCAATAACAGAGATTTTAATATAATTGTGGGTATGTGTGTGTGTGAGACAGAGAAAGAGAGAGAAAGGGAGAGAGGAAGAGAGGGAGAGGGAGAGAAAGAGAGAGAGAGAGACGGAGAGAGGGAGAGAGAAAGGGAGAGAAAGAGAGAGAGGGAGAGAGAGAGAGAGAGAGAGGGAGAGAAAGAGAGAGAAAGTGATGGAGGGAGAGAGAGAGAGACTAGATTCTATTATTTGCCCTCATCCAACTCCTATTTGAGAAGTAGGGCAGGGGCAAACGTTTTTATCTTTGGGAAGGCGAAGGTAGTGGGAAGTGAAGAGGAAGAGACCAGGAGCATAATGGAAGACAACCCTATTTCCATAGGTAAGAAGGACACGGACTTCCTGGTGTCCTCCCATTCCTACCTCCACGGATTGCTTAAAAACCATGAAGAAACTTGGACTCACGGCTGCAGCGGGATCCAGAAACAGCAATGAGGCCAGCGTAGTTGGGGCAGGATGAGCAAGGAGAGAGTGGTACTAGATGAGGCCAGAGCGGTGGGGAGTGTGTGGGGGAAGAGAAGATCTGAGGGCCTTGGAGATTTCTCCTGGGAGTAAGATGGGAACCGCTAGAGCAGAGGAGGGACCTCACCTGACTTCCCTTCCGCTGCTGTGCTGACAAAAGGCTTGAGCAACAGGCAGCCAGAGAAAAATACCACGGTCCTAGTAACTCAGTGTTTCTCTTCATCAGTCTTCACAAAAAGAACTGTGGAAACTCGAATTCCTTGGGATTCCTAATATAATAATGATAATTATTTTTTCTCCAGGGAGCACCGGACCCCAAACCATTCCCATTGATACGGATACCACAGCAGAATCGTGCCACCAGGTGGCGCCAAGATGCAACCGGGACGGAACCGATTTGGCTCTTGCCTCCGGACGGCCGAAGGGCCCTCAAGTCATTCACTGACCTCACGACAACGTCACCTGTATTTAACGCAACTGAAATTTCTGAATCTCATGTATGGCAAGTTTTTACTGTATTAGTGTATTGTTTTAATCTTAATTTTAATTCATTTTATTTTCTTAAATGGAAGTACACTTATCTAAACTCATTCTAGAAAAAGTTTATTTTGTAAATAAATGTTATGTTCATACAGTTTCAAGAAATTACTGTGGTTAAGGTGCAGTCAACCAAGAAATGGTTTACTTTCAAAAGGTCATATATACTGTTTTTAAATCTTTACTTTAACATCACATGCCCATCAAAGTAGGACATGATCTGTTTTTCTTATAGCACTCATGGCAGACTCATATATTGTGATATATAAATTTTATTTTAAACACAACAATAGTAAAAGGATATATGTATAAAAGTAAACCTTGCATTCTCAAGTCCTAAATCTCCATAGACCTGAAAACACAAATGTCAAACCAGAAGCTAATTTATTTAAAAAATAACTGTTTGGGCCTGGCGCGGTGGCTCACGACTGTAATACCAGCACTTTGGGAGGCTGAGGTGGGTGGATCACGAGGTCAGGAAATCGAGACCAGACTGGCTAACACAGTGAAACCCCATCTCTACTGAAAAATACAAAAAATTAGCTGGGTGTGGTGGCACACGTCTGTAGTCCCACCTACTCGGGAGGCTGAGGCAGGAGAATCCCTTGAACCCAGGAGGTGGAGGTTGCAGTGAGCCGAGATCGTGCCATTGCACTCCAGCCTGGGAGACAGAGCAAGACTCTGTCTCAAAAAAAAAAAAAAAAAGTATTTTTATCAGTAGATCTCACATCCCTTTTCAGTCTTCCTTTCCACACTTACAACCATGACCACTTTAAGTATACAATAAAAACTTCCCAGATGCACACCAACTGTGTCAATATTCTTTCTCTTATCATAGGCATGATCCACATTTTGTTATAATCAGGTTACTTAAGGCAACTGGCACTATTTTTTGCTGTCTTCTTTTTAAGCTCTTATAAAATAAAATAGTCTTCAGTACTTTGATGCTGACCCTTCAGAATATCCTACTCTGGCCAGCTTTCAGTATCTGCTTTCTATACAGACAGGTGTAAATGCACAAGAGTTCCTTACTGTCCTGGGTTGCTGTTAGACATAAGAAACTTTAGTAACAATTTATGGCCCTAGGTACTATGATGCCTGAACGACATATGCTCTACCCTGGGATCTGTTTGAATGCAGTGTTCTAAGGCAGTTAAATCAAACAATTATCATGTTTTAACTTGATTTAATAGCACACATTAAAATCCTACGGAATTAATTACATAAAATGAGCACAATTAGCCACAGCACAACTATAAATAAAGAGATTGCATGTGATCGTGTCAGGGTGAGCCACAGGACCCTGGGGGTAGCATCTCCAGTTGTGTTATGTGACAGCCAAAACCTGCTGCAGGAAAACATCTAGGAAAACATCTTGCTTATAGACTTGGAGCAGAATTCTGGTGACTCCACTGAATTATAAAAGAATGGTAAAAGTTTTAGATGAATTTTCTATAACCCTAATAAATAAACGAAAATTATAGTAAGATATATTTTGATCTATTAAATATTAAATTAACCATAGAATAAAGTCCTTCTTATTCTGACATTTGGAGATCAAAAGCCCAGCAGCCAATTTCCCAGTCAAAAAGATCACTCACGAGACGCATAGCTGGAAAACAAAAACAAATTCAAGGGAAATATACAGTCCTTTCTCAGATATGATCAAGGATCACCAGGCAATTGAGGGAATCTAGGGTCGTGAAAGCAAAAGTATAAAACAGACAAAGGAAACAGTCCCTCCCCCAAAAATCCAAATGTTTAGATATCTACTTCCAGCATGACACCATGAGGGGCTCCACAGACATGCTTCCCAGTGAAACTGGTGAAATTATAAAAACAAACAGTTAAGTGAGATGGAGATTTCATTCCAGGTGCAGTTAACAATACAGGACTATCTGGACCCTCAGCTCCTACATGTAGGACTATCTTCACAGAAGAAGCGGGCATTGGCAGGTCTCAGATCGTTCCTAGCTACTTGTTGATGAGGCCAAGTTCTAGGTGAATGCCAAAAAGTGGAGGTTCCCTTTTTCTGCCTAGTCCTCCATGGTGGGATTGTGGCAGGCTGGGTCTCACTAATTCAGGCCTCCATAGCAACTGTTTCAGTATTGATTGAGTGGTTAAGTTAAATATTAAAAGCTAAACAAAAGCCAGTGCCCTTATACCAAGGCTGAAATATAACAAAAGCCTACCAAGAGTGTTGCCTAGTTCTTTCCTAGGCCTTAAAACATGACAAAATAACAAAGGAATTCTTAACAGGACCCACTTAGGATTAAACAAGTTTTATTGGAGGGGTCTGAAGAAACTCTCCAGGCTTCGACAAACAATTTTACTGGGGGTCTGAAGGAACTCCGCAAACCTCTGTGATTTAGCAGGAGACAAGATAAGGGTAATCACCCCAGCACCTAGACCCATTTAGATTAAGTAAATTTACTGAGGCTCCAGAGGAAGGTCTTCAGGACTCAAACCTTAGTTATAGATTAAAAGAAGTTAATCACTTACGTCTTTAGATGCATTCACACCTACACATAGACATATAGCTTAGAAGGTATATAAGCTCTGGAAAATTTTGTAATTTTGAGTTGGTCTGGTGATAATTTCCAGGCCTTCTCCCTGTAATGAGTTGCAGAAATAAAAACTCTCTTCCTCCCCAGTTCATCTGTATCTCCTCATTGGGCCATGAGAAATAGCAGCCCCACCCTCAATTTGGTCCGGGAACAGGATGGAGGTTCTACTTTGGGCAGGACACTGATGAGAATCCTAGGACCCCGATGGCCCTTGCTGTTGCTCAGATCCTAAAGTGGAGGTTAAACATTGTTTCCACCCTCAGAACCTTGATTAAGAGACTTTGCTGGTGGATGGAAGAAAAGAACAGAAAACAGAAATCTCTTAATTACTTCTTAAAGAAATTGACTTCATTTGCAACAGAGTCAGGAAAAGTTCAGGCCTAAGGGCACAATCAAAACCAGTTGATATTGTGGTGAAACACAACTTTAGGCTTACCAGTTTGCCAGAGAGGTCCAAGGAAGGGACAGCTGGGAGGAACCCTCTGGGGGTCCACATGAATCTCAAACGTTGACCTGAAAACTATTCAGAAGAGCCACAATAGATTGAATAGTCCGCAGAACAAGTTATGCCCCCAGGACATAACCAGTTTGTACTTAGTGGAGTTTAATAGCTAGGTGTGACCAGGGCAAGAAAAAGTCAAAGACAGCTTTGCCAACACCACTATTATCCTAAGGTGACTCAGGGTATATCCAAGGCCTTACCATGAAAGAATAACATCAGAAACTTCAGGCAATGGAACTATAATGAGAGGGAAGAAGAGGAAAATAAACTTCACTAAAATCATCCAAACAGTGACAAAAGTAGTCAGTAAGCAAAGAGTAATTATGAGTCCTAGGGATGGGGAAAAGTACTGAGAGTTAAAACAATATGTTCTCTACAGTGGGGTTTTAGGTAACATTTTTGCCTAGTATCCAACAAAAAATATTGTGAGACATATAAGAAACAGGAAATTGTGACCCATACCTCCAAAAAATAGACAACAGAAATGGACTGTGAGAGTGACTAGATGTCACATTTAAAAGGCAAAGTTTCAAATAACTGTTAAAAATATTTTCAAAAAAACTAAAAGAAACCATTCTTTAAAAGATAAAGGTACAATGACAATGTTGCACCAAATAGAGTATCACTAAAGAGACAAGTGCTATTTTTTTTAAAAGCCAAACATAAATTCTGGAGTTGAAAAGTATAATAACCAAAAGAAAAATTTAGTAGAGGGGCTCAACAGTAGATTTAAACTGGCAGGAGAAAAATTAGCAAACTTGGGGATAGATTGACAGAGATTATGTAAACTGAAGAACAGATAAATGAAAGAATAAAAAAATTAGCAGAGATTCAGAAAAGTTGTGACACTACTAAGCACACCAATTACCAATATATACATAATGGGCAAACCAAAAGAAGAGAGAAAGGAGCAGAAAAAAATATTTGGAGAAATAATGGCTTAAAACTGTCCAAATTTTGTAAAAAAACAATAATCTACACATCCAGTAAACTAAACAAACTTCAAGTAGAATAACCAAAAACAGATCTGCAGACCCATGATAGTAAAATTCTAAAATCTTAAGACAAGAAAATTTTGGAAGCAGAAAGAGAAAACTGGCTTATCATTTAAAAGAAAATCTCAATAAGATTAACAGCTGACTTCTTAATAGAAACAACAGCAGCCAAGGGGCAGTGTGATAATATATTTAAAAAACCTGTCAACAAAGAATCCTACAACCAGTTAAGATATCATTCAAAAAATCATGACAAAAAAGAAAAGACACCTTGAGATAAACAAAGACTGAGAATTTGTTGCTAGAGGACAAGACTTATGAGAAGTACTAAAAGGAATTCTTCAGGCCGAAAGCAAGTAACTATAGAGAGTAATTTGAGTTTACCTAAAAATACACGCACACAAAATGCCATTAAAAGTAATTATGTAATTATAAAGGACAGCATAGATGCATATTTTCTTTTCCCTTATTCCCTTAAGTAATGTAAAATTATATCAAAAGTCTGTGTATAATGTATGTTGTGCCCTATAAGAGACAGAAATAGAACATATTGCCAATAACAGAACAAGATGAAATGAGTAGGAGCAAAGCCATACTGGGATAAGGAGATTACTCAAGATTGTAACTCAAATACACAGGAAGAAATGGAGAGAAACAGAAATGATTAAAGGTGGAGAAGTGATTAAAAATAAATAGGAATAGGGTCGGGCACAGTGGCTCATGCCTGTAATCCCAGCACTTTGGGAGGCCAAGGCAGGTGGATCATCTGAGCTCAAGAGTTCAAGACTAGACTGGGCAACATGGTAAAACCCTGTCTCTACCAAAAATAAACATAAAAGATTAGCCAGGCATGGCGGCATGTATCTGTGGTTCCAGTTATTCGGGAGGCTGAGGTGGGAGGATCACTTGAGCCTGGGAGGTGGAAGTTGCAGTGAGCTGAGATTGTGCTACTGCACTCCAGCCTGGGTGACCAAGTGAGACCCTGTCTCAAAATACATAAGTAAATAAGTAAATAAATAAATAAATAAGAGTAACATTCCTATAGCTCACTGCAATTAAGTTAGCACAAATCTGATAGAAATGACAGAAGAAATAGAAAATTCAACAATAATAGTTAGAAACTTCATTACCAATAGTAGATAAGCAATGAGGAAAAAGATCAACAAGAAATAGAAGACTTCAATAACACTAAAAATCGGCTAGACCCAACAGACATCTATAGGATACTCTCTACAACAGTAGGAGGATATGCTTTCTTCTCAAGTGCACACGAAACATCTCCAGGACAGACCACATGCTAGGCCATAAAATAAACCTCACTAAAGTTTAAAGTACTGAAATAACATTAAGTATGTTTTGTTATTGATTCCTAATGTCATTTCACTGGGATCTGTGATGGTTAACACTGTCAACTTGACTGGATTGAAGGATGCAATATTGATCTTGGGTGTATCTGTAAGGGTGTTGCCAAAGGAGACTGACATTTGAGTCAGTGGGCTGGGGAAGGCAGACCCACCCTTAATTCGATGGGCACCATCTAATCAGCAAATATAAAGCAGGCAGGAAAACGTAAAGTGGTGAGATGGGCCAGGCTACATCTTTCTTCCATGCCGGATGCTCCCTGCCCTCGAACATCAGACTCCACGTTCTTCAGTTTTGGGACTCGGACTGGCTGTCCTTGCTCTTCAGCTTGCAGATGGCCTATCGTGGGATCTTGTGATCATGTAAGTTGATACTTAAGTAAGCTCCCCTATATCTATATCTATGTCTATATCTATTTCTATATATCTAATCTGTATCTATATCTATATCTATCTCCTATTAGTTCTGTCCCTCTAAGAGAACCCTGACTAACAGACGATCTGAATTTAGGACTCAACAACAAAGACAATTTTGGGAAACTCATAAATATGTGTAAATGAAATAAAATGGTCTTAAATAACCAGTGGATTAAAGAAGAAACCAAAGAGAAATTAGCAAATACTTTGAGATGAATGCAAATGAAGACACACTTACAAAAAAATGAAAAAAAAATATGTGAAGTGCAGCTAAAACAGTGGTTGGAGGAAAGTTTATAGTTATAAATGCCTGTATTAAGAAAAAAGACAGAT
The DNA here is from genome assembly GCF_001698545.2 of Rhinopithecus bieti. Lineage (NCBI taxonomy): Eukaryota > Metazoa > Chordata > Mammalia > Primates > Cercopithecidae > Rhinopithecus > Rhinopithecus bieti. The sequence continues at coordinate 615,571 of NW_016818844.1, forward strand.
ATCAAATCAAATCAGAAACCTTATCTTCTACCATAAGACACTGAGAAAAGAACTAAACCTAAAAAACAAGGAGGAGGAAATAATAAAGATTACAGTGAAATTTACTGATATAGAAAACAGAAAAACAATAGAGAGAAATGGATGAAACCAAAAGCTATTCATTCGAAGAGAATAATACAATTAGCAAACATTTAGTAGCTAGACTGACCAAGAAGAAAAAGAGAAAACTCAAATGATTAGAGTAAGAAATGAAAAAAAGGAAATTAAGGCCAACTTTACAGAAATATAAAGCCTTATAAAGGAATACTAAGAACAATTGTATGCAAATAAATCAGATACATAAGATGAAATGGACAAATTACCAGAAAGACGCAAGCTACTGAAACTAACTCAAGAGAAATCGGCCATTTAAACAGATACATAATGAGTAAAGAGATTTTATTAGTCAAACAAGCAAACAATAAACCAAAAAAAAAAAAAAAAACACACACACACACACACACAAAAATAAGGAACACTCCTCAAATCATTCTATGAGGCAGCATTACCCAGATAAGAAAACCAGACAAAGTCATTCACAAGAAAACTATAGAATGATACTTCTTACAAAAATGGGTGCAAAAATCCTCAACAAAATAATACCATACAAAATCCAGGGGCTGGGCACAATGGCTCATGCCTGTTATCCCAACACTTTGGGAGGCTGAGGTGGGAGGATCATTTGAGGCCAGAAGTTCTGAGATCAGCTTGGGAAACAGAGTGAGACCCTGTCTCTAACAAAAAGTTAAAATTAGCTGAGCACGGTGGTGCATGCCTATAGTCTCAGTTACTCAGGAAGCTAAGGTGGGAGGCCTGCTTGTGCCTGGAAGGTTGAGGCTATAGTGAATCATGTTCGTGTCACTGCACTCCAGCCTGGGCAACAGATTGAGACCCTGTTCAACAGAAATAATACAAAAAAAGAAAAACAAAATTCAGGAACATTTATAAAGACAATTATACACCATAACTGAGACTGAGACTTATTATAGGAATACAAGGTTGGTTTAACATTCAGAAATTGGTATTATGAATGAAATATAAAGCAAAAATCCTCAAAAAAACCCACAGCAAATAAAAAAAATTGACAACATATAACACCTTTTCATATTAAAGTGATCAGCAAACCTAAGACTAGAAGTGAACTTTATCACCCTGATAAGGGTGTGTATGGAAACCCATACAAATATTATATTTAACAGTGAAAGAATGGATCCTTCCCACTCAGACTGGAAGAAAGACACATGGCCGGGTGTGGTGGCTCATACCTGTAATCCCAGCAGTTTGGGTAGCTGAGGCAGGTGGATCACCTGAGGTCAGGAGTTCGGGACCAGCCTGGCCAACATAGTGAGACCCCGTCTCTACTAAAAACACAAAAATTAGCTGGGCATGGTGGTGAACAACTGTAATTCCAGCCACTAGGAAGGCTGAGGCAGGAGGATTGCATCAACCTGGGAGATGGAGATTGCAGCGAGCCAAGATCACACCACTGTATTCCAGCCTGGGCAACAGAGTGAGACTCTGTCTCAGAAACAAAGAAAAACACAGTTATCTGCCCTCATCATTTCCATTCAACATTAGACTGGAGGTTCTAGCCAAGGCAATTGAAACAGAAACAGAAATAAAAGGCATCCAAATTGGAAAGGAAGAAGTAAAACTATCTTTATTCACAGATACATAATCATATACACAGAAAATCCTAAGAAATTCACTAAACAGCTATTAGAACTAATAAATGAGTTCAGTAAACTAGCAGGATAAAAAATCAATTGCATTTCTATATACTTTTGATGACCAGTCTGAAAATGAAACTAAGAAAACAGTTCCACTTACAATAGCATAAAAATAATAAAATATTGTGGAATAAATTCAACAAATGAAGTGCAAAAGTTACATTCTAAAAACTAAAATGCTGAAAGATATTAAATAATATTTAAATGAATAAAAAAGGATACCATGTTAGTAGATGAGAAAATTTAACATTGTTAAATGGCAATACTTCCTCAAATTAATCTGCCTCATCAATGCAATTCCTATCAGAATTCTCACTGATGCTTTTATAGAAATCAGTACACAGATTCTAAAATTCATATGGAATTACAAAGATCCCTGGATAGCCAAAACAATCTTCAAAAAGAAAAACAAAATAGGAGTCACACTTTCTGATTTCAAAGCCTACTTGAAAAAAACAGCAATCAATACATTGGGTGCTGTCACAAGAATAGATATATAGATCAAGAAGATAGAGTTGAGAATTCAGACATAAACCCATACATCTATGGTTAACTGATTTTTGACAAGTTGCCAATACCATACAATTGAGAAACAGTAGTCTTTTCAACAAATGATGCTGGCCCAACTGGGTATCCACACAAAAAAGGATGAGTTGGGCCCTTTCCTCACATTATACGCAAAAATGAACTCAAAATGGATCAAAGACCTAAATATAAGGCCTAAGGCTATCAAACCATTAGAAGAAAACACAAGGGTAAATCTTCATGACCTCAGACTTGGCAATGAATTCTTAGATATGACATCAAAAGCATGAGTAGCAAAAGAAGAAACAGATGAATTGGATGAACCTTGAAAACATTATGCCAAGTCAAGGAAGATGTTCACAAAAGACCACATATTGTATGCTTTTACTGATATGAAATGTCCAGAATAGGCACATCTATAGACAGAAAGTAGATTAGTGGTTGCATAGTGCTGGGTGGGGGAAATAGCAAGTAAAACTAGGGGTATGATATTTCTTTTGAAGTTATTAAAGTGTCTAAAATTGACTGTGGTGATATTTGCACAGATACCATGAACTAATAAACATTGAGTTGTACATATTAAATAGATGTATGGTATGTGAGTTATACATATAAAACTATTAAAAACACGTTTCAAGATGTAGAAGAAAATTGAAAAATAAATTGATGTCATTATGCTCAAAGACATTTAAGAAATAAACTCCGAGATTAATTGATATTATATCTTTAAAATAAGAGCATGCTTTTATAAAAAAGAAAGAAAAAAGGACATCTTAGAAAATAAAAATGAACCAATAAAGTGACTGAAGAGTAAATGAAAGGAACCCTTCTATAATCTTGGGCAAAATATAAAGGTAAGAAACCATAAATAAAAGTAAAAGAACCACTCAAATCAATTCAGGAGATTCTGGCTAATGCAGTAACCAAGAAAAATTTAATGAAGACTCAGAAGAACTAGAAAACAAGCTACAAAGTTACAGGACAATATAATTGTCAATACGGTAAATCCAAGAGTTCAGTAAGTTTTCTGAATACAAAAATAAGTATAAACACTCAGAAGCATTTCTGTGAGCTGGTAATATCCAATTATAAAATATTTTAAAAGAAATAATCCACAATAGTAATAAAATCTAAAAGCATCTAAGAAGAAGCCTAGTAAAAGGTAAGTAAAATCTCTATCAAATAACAAAATACAAAAATAGTATTGAGTAGCCTAAACAATGGAAATGCATTTTCTCACATTTCTGGAGGCTAGAAGTCCTGATCAAGGTGCCAGCAAATTTGGTTGCTGGTGGGAATTCTCTTCCTAGCTTGTAGATGGCTGGCTTCTTGCTGTGTCCTTAAATGATCTTTCCAATGTGCACACACACAGGAGAGGGAGAGAAAGAGAGAAGAGAGAGAGAGCAGAGAGAGGAGATAGAGAGCAAGAGTGAGTACACTCCCTGGTAACTCTTCTTTAAAGGCCACTAATCCTATTGGATCAGGGCAGCACTCTTATGACATAAATTAACTTTAATTATTTACATATGTGTTGGGGTGGCAGGTACAAATATTCAGTCCAGGATATTCCACCCCTAGCTCTTCCAGAATTCATGTCCTTTTCGAATGCAAAATTCCTTCATTTCATCCCAACAACCTCCAAAGTATTAACTAATTTCAGCATCAACTCATCAACTCTAAAGTCTAAAGCCCAAAGTTTCATATAAATATGATCTAAATCAGATATATGTTGCGACTCAAGGTGAAGTCATGCTGAGGCAAATTGCTATCCATTTGTGAACCTGTGGAACAAGACAAGTTTACGTGTGTCAAGAATGCAATGAAGAAACAAGCACAGGATAGACCTTCCCATTCCAAAAGAGAGAAACAGAAAAGAAGGGAGGGATGATGGGTCCCAAGCAAGTTGAGGACCTATCAAGGCAAGTTACATTAAATTGTAAGGCTCAGGAACAATCCTCTTTGGCTCAATGCACTGCCTTCTGAACCCACTGGGCTCTACCTTTACCTTCTGGACCCATTGGGAAATTGCTCCTGCCTTTCAGACCCACTTGGGCAGTCATCCCATCCCTGAAGCTATGCCAGGTGGTCCCAACCCCAAGTTACTAGGTGGCATTGCTCCCAAGGCTCTAGGGAGCCTTACCTTCAAGGCTCCAGGTGGTGTGGCCTGGCCAGTGAAACCGTGGTAGTGGCCCTAGCCTTTGAAAATGAGGTAGAGGCAGTTTTGACCCATGATCCCATGGTGGAAGTGGTAGCCCTGATAACCTCTGGCTCATCTTCAGGTCATTCTTCTCTTTTCTTGCAGGATGAAGCGTGTTCACAACCAGACAGCTCTACTGTTTAACATTGTCTCTTTTCGTCCAAACTGACAATGTCGTTGCCAGTATAACCTCATCTCTATCCCTGGCTTCTGCCGAGACGGCTATTAACATCATGGATAACCTCTTCATGGAGCGATTGTCCAACCACATCTTTGTTGTTCTCTCCAGAATGTTTCCTCATTTTTCATAACAAAGAAATGCTGAGAAATTTCCAAATTTTTAAGTTCTGGTTTCTTTTTGCTTACCACTTATTTCAATTTATCTTTCTCCTCTCCCATTTTACTATGAACACTAAGGAGAAACTAAGCTGCTCTTTCAACACTTTGTTTAGAAAATTCCTCAGCTAAGTATCCAACTTAGTTGCTTGCAAGTTCTACCTCCACTAGAACACAATTCAGCCAAGTTCTTCGCCACTTTATAACAAGAATCATTTTCCCTCCAATTTCCGATAACTTGTTCCCCATTTCTGTCTGAAACCACCAGAATGGCTTCTATTGTCCATACTTATACCAACATTGTGTTCACAATTATTCACTTATTTTCTAAGAAGATGGAGGCTTTCTCTTCAGTTCTTTTCTTACCTTTCTGAGCCCTCACCAGCATCATCATTAACATCCATATTTCTACCAACAGTCCCTTCACAGTAATCTAATGTTATACTAGCAAGGTCCTCAAAACTCCTTCAACCACCCCATCTCCACCAAAATCTATCAGAGTTTTCCAGAGTAACAGAACCTCTGTGTGTGTGTGTGTGTGTGTGTGTGTGTGTGTGTGTGTGTGTGTATGATTTCTTATAAGAAATTGACTCACATGATTATAGTGGCTGACAAGTCCCAAAATCTTCAGCTGACAAGCTGGAGACCCAGGACAGCTGATGGTATAATTCTATTATAGTTCAAAGGTCAGTAGGTTCATGACCCAGGAAGAACCAATGATTCAATTTTTATCTGAAGGCAGGAAGAAAGCTGTTATCCCAGCTGAAGCACTCAGGCAAGAGGAATTCCCTCTTCCTTGTAAAAGGGCCAGTCTTCTTTCTATTCAGGCTTTCAACTGATTTCACGGGGTCCACCCACATTGAGTAAAGCAATCTTCTTACTCAGTCTACTACTATTTTACTCAGTCAAATGATAATCTCATCCAAAAGCACACTCAGAGACACACTCGGAATAATGTTTGCACAAATATCCAGGCACCCTGTGGCCCAGTCAGGTTGCCTCATATAATTAACAATCACAAGGGACATAAAAGAGGAATTGAATAAATGGAGAGACATATCGTGTTTACATATTAGAGAACTCATTATGATACATTTGTTGACTTTTTCCTCAGAAGAATATGAAAAAGTAAGCTATGCTTAATCAAAATCTCAAAAAGGGTTTCTACAAAACTGGAGAAGATCACCTTAGAATTAATATAAAAGAACTATGGCCAAGTACATTTGACATGACTAAGAAGAAAGCCAAATAGAGGATTTGACCTGTCAGGGAGTGAGACTTATAGTACAGTTAGAGTAACTAAGGTTGTGTGGCACTTAAATACAGGGAGATTCAGTGGATGAAAAATAAACAAATCTATGTGTACGTGAAGTTCTGAAAACTGACAAGATGCACTGCAGTTGATGAGATTACTTAATACTGAAAAAAAACTAGAATTAGAGGTCTACCTCATATTAGAATTAGAGGTCTACTATCATTACAGACAAATTTCAGGGATTAAAAAACTAAATGCATAAAGGAAATGTTTAAAATTTTCAAAATACATAGAAGAATATCTTTATAATCTCAGACTACAGAAGTACTTCTTAGACAAGAAGCATGTATATATGAAAAAGTATAAACCATGAGTAAAATTATTCATAAATATTAACTTGCACAAACAAAAAAGACCTCATAAACAAAGTACAAATAAAACCACAGTAAGGGAGATTTTGCAATGCAGATAATTGACAAAGTATCCAGACTATATGAAGAATTATAAATGAGCAGCAATTTAGCAAAGAGGAGACTTGAATATGAAAATATGGTCATCCTCACTAGTAAGCAGAAAATTACTCAATACAACCATAAAAAGATACCATCCATTTCATAAGCATTAGATTGAAAAAGTATTTAAAATCTTCAATAGCAGGTGTTAGTAAGAATATAGAGTAGTGAGCCTTTAAACACTGCTTACACATTTCTAGAATAAATTTAATTTGGTGTAACATGCTCTTAAAAGCCAAATATGCTTATAACTCTGACCTCACAATTTTACTTTGCTGTACACACTCTAAAGAAACTCTGTTATACATGCACAAATAAAGCTACACCAAATGTTTCCTGCAGTGCTGTTTTAAGTAGCAAAATGCAAGAAATAAACTAAATGTCCAGCAACAGGTAAAGGATAAACATAGCATATTATTCAGCTACAATGGAGTATTGTAGTTGAATATTAGCATATCTATGTATTAACATGAATAAATATAATAAATAGTAGTTGAACAAGGATATTGCTAAATGGTAGTCCAGTTTTGTGTCACTAATATAAATTTTGAAAATACACAAAATATATAATTTAAATGGATCCACAGATATGCAGTAAAGCATAAAATATGCATGGAAATGATAAACACACAATTTGCAATAGTAATTCCCCTGAGGATGAAGAAGGTCACAATTGTATCTGTAATATCCTATTTCTTAAAAAAAAAAAAAACCTTAAAATGGACATGGCACAATAATAGGTTTTGATTAAGCTAGGTGGTACATACTTGTGCATGTAATACGTTATTGTGTACTCTTCTTTGTATCTTATTCTAGGTATACAGCATGTGGTTACAAGTGCAAGTTCTAGAGCTAGACTGCCTGGTTGAGAATCCTGGTTCTTGCACTTCATAGCTGTGTGACCTTAGGCAAGTTACTTAAGGTTACTGTTCTTCAGTTTCTTCACCTGCAAAGCAAGGACTATACAGAGTAATACACCTACTTCAGAGCACTATTGTGAACTTTAAATGATTGCTATAGCTATCATATAGCAAGACCTCCATAAACATTAGCTATAATTATGAGATTTAAACTATATTGAAAATGTTAACTAAGAAACACAAGCTGAAGCACGGTAAATACAATCTGATTCTATCTGTGAAAACTTTATTATAAAAATATACTCCTAAGATAAATATAGGAAACACAAACTGTGAGGTTACACACCTTTTAGTACATGGGTTATGTCTGGAGAGGGAGAGGAGAATGAGTTCTAGAAGGCTGGCAACCAGCATTTCAGCTATAGGAGACACATACAAAACCCCTTCTACTGACAGGTGCTATTTAAATGCTTTACATGTGTTAATTCATTTAACTCTCATAGCAACCTTGAAGAATAGGGAGACTGACTCAAGGCTACTCATGAATAAAGATTTTAAAATGCAGATAACTGGGAATAGATTTAATATTCAGAATATATAAAGCATTGCAAATCAGGATCTGAACTTAACCAGTCGGCCGCCAGAGACTGGACTGTGACTCTCTAGGTGCCTCCTAAATAAGTAAATGCTTCATTTAGAAAAACATAGGATGACTACCACCCATATGACCAACACAGGATTGGAAATCAGAACTTACAAAGAGCTGTGACAAATTTATGATAAATAACCCAACTGAAAAAATGGGCAAAGGGAATGCACAGGAAACATAGCGATGAGGAAACATTAATGACTAAAAAATGTATTGGTAATCTAGGAAATGCAAATTGAAGCAATAAAAACAAATAATTTTATACCCTTGAAATTGACCACAAATTGAAAATCTGATGATAACAAATGTCAACCTTGTAGAACAGCAGGACTTCTCATACATCTGGTGGATGTGTAAACTGGGAAGGCTACTACTCTACACAGCAATTTGGCAATATCTAGAAAAGTCAAAGGTACATATTTCTTTCAACGGGACAGTTCTCCACTTAGCTCCCTTTACTACAAAATCTTGAGAGCAGACAAAGACAAGAATACTCTAAAACTTTGTTAGTAACAGGGAAAAACTTTTAAAATTTCAAGTATCAATGTAGCCCATTTTGTGTTGCTATAACAGAATGCCTGAGACTGGGTAATTTACAAAGAAAAGAGGTTTATTTGGTGCACAGTTTGGCAAGCTGGGAAGTTCAAGGGCATGGCACTGACTTGTGGAAAGGGCTTTCCTGCTTGAGCAGGGCATGGAAGAAGGTCAAAGGTGAAGCGGACACATGCAAGGGTGCCAAACACTATCTTGCAGAAAATAATCCATTCCCAAAAGAACTCAAGAGAGTCTCTTGAGAGTGAAAACTCACTACTCTGAGAAGTTCACCAAGTCACTCATGAGGGTGGAGTCCCCCTCCATAACATATGGGAAGCCCATGACATAAAAGCTTCCCATTAGGCCCTACCCAGTAAAGGTCTACCTCTCAACATTGTTTCAATGGCAACTAAATTTCAAGTTTTGGGAGAGACAAAGTATATGCAAACCATAGCACCATGAAAAAAAGACTAGGAAAAGTATGATATAATTATGTACGATACAAAAGTGAAAGTAATTTGAGCTCATGTTGCTAGTTTATAAATATAAAAACCAATATTGAGTAAATAAAGCAAATTTCATAATGCTATGTATAGACTCATACAAACTACATAACAGAGTTTGAACACCAGCAAAATAATTTTACATAGTTTACAATTACATTTATCTACTGATGTCATAAAATATCATTCTCAAAGGGTCCTGGAGACCTTTTCAGAGATTCTGTGAGGTCAAAAGTAATTTCATAATAATACTAATTTTTTTCCTTTACTCTTATATTCTCATGAGTGTACCAGAGTTTTCCATAGGCTGCATAACATGCAATACCACAACAGTTGAATGTGGAAGTAGATATGAGAATCCTGCTGTCTTTGAGTATGCCAGACATTAAAGAAATTTGCAGAGTGTAAAACAATGCTACTCTTCTTTAACTTTAGAAAATATATTTACTTTTCATAAAAATGTATTATTTATACCAATGTATGAGTTTAATATAATTTTAAATTAATTAAGGGATGTTTCTTAAATGTCTTCGCCTTTATTTCAAACACTGTAAATAATGATAGTTATAATCAGCATAACAGAAACAATGTTAAGGTCTTGAATAATTTTTAAGAACGTGAAGGGATTCTGCGATTAACATGTTTGACAACTGCTGGTGTAAGAGCATACCTAGGAAAGACGAACATCAAATGCAGGTCACTCTGAGGAGGAGGAGGAGAGACAAAGTGATGGGGTCTGGAGGTAAGGATGGGGGCTCAAATGTATCTGCAACATATTTTTCTTAAGAAACGGAAAGCAATGTACAAAACAAATTTGCATTTAATACAACTAGATGGTGGTTACATCATACATTTGTACCTTTTGATGTAGTTAATTCATAATAAAAAGAAATAAAGTTATGATAAGCATATTACTTAGACTTATGGAAATAATTAGCAGAACTGCTAATAACCAAAACGGTTAAGAAGTTCTCAATGGGGTGTGAAACTAGAGGTTGGTGAGCGAAGGTGGAAGATGGCTGCTCGTCAAAGCAGGCTCTTCCACACCATTTCAGTTGTTACTAGGGGCACCTACTACACTTCATAAAAATAGGATCTTCAACACAACGAAAGAAAAAAGGAAAAAGATTACATGCAGTATGCTTAGAACTGTGCAGAACATACAGATGGAAATAAACTCTGGAAGGAAATGAAGTTATAAAATAATTGTGTCGGCTGGGCGTGGTGGCTCATGCCTGTAATGCCAGCACTTTGGGAGGCCGAGGCAGGTGGATCATGAGGTCAGGAGATCGAGACCATCCTGGCTAACACGGTGAAACCCTGTCTCTACCAAAAATACAAAAAATTAGCTGGGCATGGTGGCGGGCACCTGTAGTCCCAGTTACTCGGGAGGCTGAGGCAGGAGAATGGCGTGAACCTGGGAGGTGGAGCTTGCAGTGAGCCAAGATTGCACTGCTGCACTCCAGTCTGGGACACAGAGCAAGACTCCGTCTTAAAATAATAATAACAATAATAATAATAATAATAATAATAGTAATTGTGTCAGGATGTTGTGATTACGGAACTTTCTTTCATTCCCATATCTTCTGTGGTTGTATTGCTTACAGAGTCTAAAATTATTTTTTAAATTAGCAATGTATCAAAAAAGACAGGTGCATGCTATTTAACTGATGTTGAAAAAAAACAAAAGAAAAAAGCATTTGTTTCCTCTTGGGGAAGATATTATGGCTGTCATTTGGATTCTTTTTATTCTTTGGTTCTTTTTCCATCAGTATTTGCCAACCTTTTATATCCTAGAGACCATGTTCATAGAGTCTTTTTTAAACTTGAAATTGTAGGAGTCTTTCTTTAGAGACAGAATTAACTTTACTGAATAATATAAAATTGGTACCGTATCATCAGAATGTATTAACCATACCCCTGTTTCTTTCAGTGCTCTCATACAACTATGCTATATGAAATATTAATTCTGATACAAATGACTTGATAATGATCCACACGGAAGGTCCAATGGACTATTTATTATACTGCTTATTATGTACCATTTCCTCTGACTCTGTCATTGGCAGCTGTTTGCTGGAGAGAGAATCCCAAGGCAACTTGACTTCGGAGGAGAGAGGCAGAGAGGCAACTTGACGTGAGGGGAGAGTGACCTGCCTTTACTGTCTAGCAGGAGGAGGAGGATTTACTGGGCAGCTGGCCTACCTCTATGTGCATGGGCCCCACTGAAGCCATAAGGGGGACATGCACATGCATAAAGATGATGGCATGAGCTCAGAGGGCGTCACCCAGGACTCCTTGCCCTGTGTCACAGAATCACAACAAAAATAATTTCTGATTCGACCTGCCCACCCATCATCCACTCATCTAAGGATCTACTCAATATGATTGTTGAATACCTACATGCTTTTGCACTGTACTGGGTATTATGCATGTATAATGGAAACTGTGCCTCCATAAAAATCACAGGTGTAATAGAATATAATCTCATTCACCTTCAAGTAAGTTGTGATGCAGTTCTGCTTTGCAAACAGAATATTTGCTATAAAATGTGTAAGTGATTAGAAGAGTATTTGCAAGAACAATTATAAAACATGCTGTGGTTATGCTATTTTCTTTTAAATCTGCCACAGGTCTGTGTGAGTGTGAATGCATGTAAATTGATACAGGCAGCCATACTAGATGGATACCTGGATGTATGCTCTCAAACCTCATTTTTTCTTCCTGGACACAACATCCTTTGCAGTTAGATTGGGTGCATGTGACTGGATTCTGGTCAGTGAATGTGGGTGGCAATGATGTATATCAGTTTCAGGTCTAGAAAGAAATTTCTCCGTAGTCCTTTTCTCCCTTCCTGGAGATCACAGTGACTATGTACAGAAGGTGGATGATACAAATGTATCAGGAGTGAGAAACAAACATTTAATGTGTTAAGCCATTGAGAATTTGAGGTTATTTATTACAATAGTAGTGTTAATTATCCTGTGTTTCACAATTAACTGTAGAAGCAGATTAGCCCTTTGAGTAACGATGTTGATGAAACCATTACCAAAGGACATTTTACGTTACTGTGCTGTTAAGAAGAAAGTTAAAAATGAATATACCTCTGCAGAGACAGCACATGTGTTTCTACCCGTGGAAGGTTATTCATAGGATAAAAGGTCTTACATTCAGCCAACTCTCCTGCAGGACCCTGCAAAGGATCCATAGCATTACTCATCTGTTCACAGCTGCAGAGTCTGGTTGAATTAATAACTTGGGTGCCTTCTATGTGGCAGGCCCAGACATATTTCTCTTGAATCTTTTTTCAGACAGATCCCAGAATAAAGTGGGTGCCCCAGATTTTCCTAGGATGCTGGAGCCTCCTTAGGTCCTCTTAGTTGTTAATCACTTTGTAACTGTCTCCTACTCCATCCTCAAGAGGCATCAAAGGCCAGAGTGCCTATGCAGCCTTGTCATCCAGGCGAGAGCCCGGACCATAATCATGAGGCTCTTTGGTTTCATCCATGACAGGCAGCAGTTGATGCAGCTAACCCACAAAGGAAAGTCTCAAAGTCAGATGCCCCCTGTGTCAGTGTGGATGCTTGTGTGGGTCTACCATACTTCCTTCTGCTAAATCATACCTTCTGAATGATAGAAGCAGGAGACAGAGAAACTCTAGGCAGGCAGGGGCAGGTCCCTGGTGAAGCCCGGTCTTCAAGTCAAAAAGCCTGAAACCTGTGGCCCAAAGCGAGAACTTCTATCCCTATTTGCCCTCTCTCTCCTGATTGGTTCTTCTGAATAATGTGTTTTTATACATCAAATGTTGCCCACCCTGTCCCCGCATTCTGTGCCTATAAAGAGCCCAGATTCACCCGGTAGAGGAAAGAAGTGGCTGGGTGTCAGAGAGAGGAAACTTGACTTCAGAGACAACGGCTGGACATTGGAGAGAGGCAACTTGACTTCAGGGGAGAGTGATCTGACTTTACTGTCCCCTTTCCAGCTGCCCTCTCCACTGAGAGCCACTTCCATCACTCAATAAAATTCTCCACATTCACTGTTATTCAATTCATCCATGTGATCTCATTCTTCTTGGGCACCGGACAAGAATTTGGGACTCACCAAGTGCTGGTACCCAAAAAGGCTGTCAAACTAGTCCTTTGCCCTCACTGGTGGATGTCTCAGTGCCTCTGCCTCTCCATACTTGTCTCATCTGGGAGCCGTTCCCTCCCTGCACTTTCTCATTCAGTAATTTCTACTAAGGAATGAGTAGAGCTTAATGTTGCTCAGTGAAGCCTCCCTCACCTTCCATGGGCGGTGTTAAAGCTTCTTCCTCAGGACTTCCATAGCACTTGGTTCATACCCTATTTTAGTGTTTAAAAGCTTGTACTTCTATGTTTTGGTTTAGAAGCCTATCTTCCCAACCAGATGATCGCCTTCTTAGGGGCAACTTCTTTGAATGACTTCATTCTTTGACTTCGAGGATACTCTGCGGTCTGGATTTTCTTTCTATCACCGTCTGCTCCTTTCAGTCCCCTTTGTGGGCTTTGCTGTGCCCCAGGACTCATTCATTTAGCCTCCTCTCTTTTCTCTCTAAACTCACTCTGCAGATGATTTCATCCTGTTTAGAGCTTTGAATACCTTTTAAAAACTGATGACTCTCAAATGTGTAGCTCTGGTACAAACTTCTTCCCTTAACTCTAGGCTCCAAAATTCACGATATCCATCCATCTCCACTCAGATGTCTATTAGGCATCTCAGAATGAAAACAGAACTTCATTTCTCCATGCTTTCCTCACAGCTTGCTCCTCCTTTAATCTTCCTCATCTCAGGATTGAAATTCTCCTTTTCCATTTCCCAGTCCAGAAGCCTATGCTAGTCTTTCATATGCCACTTCCAACCCAGAAGCAAATCCTATGGGTGTTATCTGCAGTGATGTCTGGAATCTAACCACTCCTCACCATCTCTTATTTGGACACCATATCAACCTCAAAATGGACTCCAGAGGGCAGCCAGAATGATCCTTTTAAAATGCAAATTTGGCTTGTCAGTTCCCTACTTGACCCCTTCAGTGGTTTCCCACTGCATTTTGAATAAAACACACAGTCTAACTCTTGGTCTACACCTTTGTGTGAGCGCTGTGTCTTCACCCTTACTACTCTTACCAGGCAAAGGGGCTTCCTTCTTGTTCCTCAAATAGGTCAAGCACACTCCTGTTCCAGGACTTCTGCACCTGAAGTTGCCCATGTTTGGAAAGTTCTTAGCAGATAACAGGCCTAGCCAATTTACATACCACATTCAAGTCTAGTCAAACGTCACTTCATCAGAGAGGAATTCCTGAGCATCCTTCTAAAATAGCATGCTCCCGCATGGCTACCTAGCTTTATTTTTTTTTTTTTTCCATACCTACCTGACATTCTATTATCCATCCACTTATTTAGTTGCTTGGAACGTAATCTATATAAATGCAAGCTCACTAGATTGTATCCTCTATGAAATAGGACTATTTTCTGTTTTGTTCACTGTACCTCTTGTGAATAGAATAGTGATATAGTTTGGATATTTGTCCTCTGCAAATCTCATGCTAAAATGTGATACCAATGTTGGAAGTGGGGCCTGGTGGCAGGTGTTCGGGTCATGGGGGCGGATCCCTCATGAATAACTTTGTGCCATTCTCGTGACAATGAGTGAGTAGTTTTTGCTTTATTAGCTCCTGCAAGAACTGATTGCTAAAGGCAGCCTGGTACCTCCCTCCCCTCTCTCTCTTGCCTATTACCTTCCTATTACCATGTGATGCCTGCTCCCCTCCACCTTCCACCACAATTGGAAGCTTCCTGAGGTCCTTATCATAAGCAGATGCTGGCACCATGCCTCATTTTATGTACAACCTGCAGAATTGTGAACCAAATAAATCTATTTTGTTAGTAAATGACCCTGCCTCAGGTATTCCTTTATAGTAACACAAAACAGACTAGGACAAATAGTATTTAACATCGAGTAGGTTTACTATAAATATTTGTGAAGTTAATGATTCCTTAGACCCTAAACCATTTTCTGTAGATTGTGTCCAACAGACGTTTGATTAATACAAGCTTTTGTACACTGGAAAACTACTTACTTATCATAAATGACTTGATCTGAAGAAACTAAATCCTAGACCCAGCAGTGGGGCAAACTGAGAACCAAACTAATTATACTACAGAACCCCAAGAAGGCTCATAAATTAATGGCAGTGAATACCTTTGGAAGTGAGGGCAAATGAGGTGGAACTAAAATAAAGAAGCATTGGTGGAAAGTCTGTTTACTGAGAAGTTACACCCTCCAACTTCCTCTATTTCCAGCAATAAGATTATTGTCCCTCCTGACACTGACAAAAGACTAGAGCTGAATAGTCATGAAAAGATAAAACAGGATCTCTGGAATAGTGGACACATGTCAAAATTGAAGATGGGAATGCCACAGATAAAATAGGGAATTAATTACATGAACACCTGCCAGATGCTGATACTATAGCTCTCCTCCCTCTCAGCTCCCAGGAGTCTGTCAGGCCACTGCTCTCCATGAGGGAGACTGGAAGAGTCTTATATTGGAAACCTGAAAGACCAAGAAAAAAGATCCAAAGACATGTACACTAATATTCCTCAATTAAATAGCCCAACTAAGCTGGGCATGGTGGCTCATGCCTGTAATCCCAGTGACTTGGGAGGCTGAGCTGGGAGGATTGCTTGAGCCCAAGAATTCGAGGCAAGTCTGGGCAATATAGGAGGTCCTGTCTCTAAAAACAAATAAACAAAAATTAGCTGGGCATGGTAGTGCACACCTGTAGTCCCAGCTACTTGAGAGGCGGAGGGTGGAGGATTGCTTGAGGTAGCAATGAGCTATGATCATGCCACTGCACTCCAGCCTGGGTGACAGAGTGAGATCCCACCTCTAAAAACAAATGAACAAACAAAAAAACCCCAACTAGGTAACCCTAGAGTTAAACTCAAAGTCATCCATTCTAACCCATGAGCTCAGAGCTTCCCATCAACTTAATAGTGCCCTGCTCATAAGTACAAGCGGACAGCCAAGGCTCACTGGAAGTCTTTATTTAGTCTTTAACTTGAAATATAGGAGCTGAAACTAACAGGAAAAACAACCACTTTGGTGGAAACAGACTCTTCAAAGAGAATAAAGTTCAAAAGATCTGTTATGTGTTCAAAGAGATAAGAGAAAATATTGCATCCACAAAACGAGGATAGAATGTTAAATTTAAAAAAATTGGCAAACAAAAAAGAGCTCTGGTAATTAAACATATAAAACAGAAATTTATAACTCAGTGGAAGGTTTGGAAGACACATCTAAGGAGCTTAGAGAGTGGAGTAAAAGCACAAAGAGATAGGAAACAGAAGAGAAAAGCAAAGATAATTAGAGCGCTAGGGCCAGACCATGAAACTCAGCATGCACATAATACACAGTTTAGAAAAGACAGATGGAAGGAAACAAATTATTGATAATACAACTCAAGAAGATTTACTAAAACGGAAACACCTGAGTTTCTGAGTGCTCTAATAGATGAAAACAAACCCACGTGAAGGCATATAATTCTGAAATTACAAAAGCTACTACATGCTTCCAGGGAAGATTTTTTTTAAAGGTATTTTCAAAGGTCAGGAATTAATTTGGCTTCCGGCTTCTCAATAACAATTTCGGACGTTAAAGGACACAAGAGCAAGAACTTCAAAATTCTCTAGGATCATTATTTTCAAATCTAGCCAAATTGAGTATAAAAATAGATTAAAGAGAGGTTCAGATGTGCAAGGTCTCAAAACATTTACTTCCATGCCTCCTTTCTCTGCATGCTCCTAGATGATGTGTTCTACCAAATAAGGGAATAATCCCAGAAAGAAAGATATAAGATGCAGGGATCAGAAGGCAGGGAGTGAATACCCAGAATGAGATGCCAGGATGACAGCTGCGCATTAGGTATAGTGGGAAAACTCTGGAAAAGATTTACCTAAGAAGACAAATTTGTTGGAATGTTCATGTGGCCTAAATTCTCGAGTAAAATTTTAAAAAAACTGGTGCAGAGTTTGGAGTTGAATTTATGATAGGGTCATAGAAAACCAAGCAAACAAAAAACACAATAATTAATTTTATAGAGAATTAAAAGGTTGCTCATGACGTAAGTTATTAAAAGCCATCTATGGGATGGGTGCAGTGGCTCACACCTGTCATCCCAGCAGTTTGGGAAGCCAAGGTAGGTGGATCACTTGAGGCTAGGAGTTCGAGACTAGCCAGGCCAACATGGCGAAACCCCATCTCTACCAAAAATACAAAAAAATTAACCGGGTGTGGTGGCACATGCCTGTAATCCCAGCTACTTGAGAGGCTGAGGCAGGAATCCGGAAGGCGGAGGTTGCAGTGAGCCGAGATGCCACTGCACTCCAGCCTGGGCAACACAGCATGACTCTGTCTCAAAAAATGAATGAATGAATGAATGAATAAATAAATAAATAAAAACAAAAGCCATCTATGACAAACCCACAGCCAACTTTATACTGAATGGGGAAAAGTCGAAAGTATTCCACCTGAGAACTGGAACAAGACAAGCATGCCCACTTTTACCACTCCTATTCAACATAGTACTGGAAGTCCTAGCCGGAACAATCAGACAAAAGAAAGAAATAAAGGGCATCCAAATTGGTAAAGAGGAAGTCAAATTGTTGCTCTTCACTGATGATATGATTGTATAACCTAAAGACTCATCCAAAAAGCTCCTAAATCTGATAAATGAATTCAGTAAAGTTTCAGAATACAAAATCAATGTGCACAAATCAGTAGCACTGCTAAACATCAACAGCGACCAAGCTGAGAATCGAATCAAGAACTCAACCCCTTTTATTATAGCTGCAAAAAACCATAAAATACTTCGGAATATACCTAACCAAGGTAGTGAAAGATGTCCCCAAGGAAAACTATAAAACACTGCTGAAAGAAATCATAGACAACAAAAACAAATGGAAGAACATTCCATGTTTATGACGGGACAGACTCAGTATTGTGAAAATTACCACACTGCCAAAAGCAATCTACAAATTCAATGCAATTCCCATCAAAACACCATTGTCATTCTTCACAGAACTAGAAAAAAAAAATCCTAAAATTCATATGGAACCAAAAAGGTGTCCACATAGCGAAAGCAAGACTAAGCAAAAAGAAAAAATTCGGAGGCATCACATTACCCGACTTCAAACTACTATAAGGCTACTACAGTCACTGAAACAGCATGCTACTGGTATAAAAATAGGCACATAGACCAATGAAACAGAATAGAGAATCTGGAAATAAAGCCAAATACTGACAGCCAACTGATCTTCGACAAAGCAAACAAAAACACCGAGTGGGGGAAGACACCCTATTCAGCAAATGGTGCTGGAATAATTGGCAAGCCACATGGAGAAGAATGGAACTGGATTTTCATCTCTCACTATGCAAAAGTCAACACAAGATGGATCAAAGACTTACATCTAAGACCTGAAACTATAAAAATTCTAGAAGATAATGTTGCAAAAACCCTTCTAGACATTGGCTTAGGCAAAGAATTCATTACCAGGAATCCTAAAGCAAATGCAACAAAAACAGATAAATAGACGGGACTTAATTAAACTAAAAAGCTTCTGCACGGCAAAAGAAATAATCAGCAGAGGAAACAGACAACCCACAGAGTGGGAGAAAATCCTCACAAACTATGCATCTGACAAAGGACTTATATCCAGAATCTACAAGGAACTCAAACAAATTGCAAGAAGAAAACAAAAATCCCCTCAAAAAGTGGGCTAAGGACATGCATAGACAATTCACAAAAGAAGATATACAAATGGCCAACAAACATAAGGGAAAATGCTCAACCTCACTAATTATCAGGGAAGCGCAAATCAAAGCCACAATGGGATATCATCTTACTCCTGCAAGAATGACCATAATTAAAAAAAAAAGATGTTGGCATGAATGTGGTGAAAAGGGAACACTTTTACACGTTCATGGGAATATAAACTAGTATAACTACTATGGAAAACTATATGGGGATTCTTTAAAGAAATAAAAGTCAATCTACCATTCGATCCAGCAATCCCACTACTGGGTATCTACTCAGAGGAAAAGAAGTCGTTATACGAAAAAAGACACTTGCATACACATGTTTATAGAAGCACAACTTGCAACTGCAAAAATATGGAACAAATGCCCATGAATCAATGAGTGGATAGAAAATGTGGTATACATATACCATGGAATATTCCACCACAAAAAATATTCAGCCACAAAAAGGAATGAAATAATGGCATTTGCAGCAACTTGGATGGAATTGGAGACCATTATTCAAGTGAAGTAATCCAGGAATGGAAAACCAAACATTGTATATTCTCACTTGTAATTGGGAGCTAATCTATGAGGACATAAAGGCATAAGAATAATACGATGGACTTTGGAGATTGGGGGAAGTATGGGAAGGGGGTGAGGAATAAAATTGTATTCTGCGTACACTGCTTGGGTGATGGGTGCACCAAAATCTCAGAGATCACCACTAAAGAACTTATTCATGTAACAAAACACCAACTGCTCCCCAAAACCTATTGAAATTTTTTAAAAGAAAAAAATATAAAAGAATCTAAGAAAATGATAAAAGGTTGCTCATGAAAGAATAGCAATAATAATTTACCACAAGTTCCATGGTGAATTGGATTTATAATAATATAAACATGATGAGTATATTCAAAAATAATGATATAAATGAACTGGAGACTAGATGGCTGCGAACGGTGCTTGGGGATCATATGAACACAGAGGGAAAAAGTGGCACAGACTTCACAAGCAATGTCGATTAGGAGAGTAACTGTTAGAATCATCTTTTCTCTTGGTTTATCCCAATCTTCCCTCTTGAAATGCAAGAAATCTATGGATTGATACATGATATTATAGGTGTTATAATTGTATAGTGCCATGTGAATTCACATCATGCTGATGTATTAGATGATATACAAAAACAGTTGTTTTGTAGGTCAAAAGGAGTCAAACGTCAGCAATTTCATACTATTCAACCTAATCTCCTCCTATTTTTGTTCCTGCCCTCTAAGTTAGGTATTTAATCCCGTATAATAGATGAATGAGCCTCAGAGGAGTTAATGCTTGATAACTGTGCTTTCTCAGGGGAATGTAAACTAATCAATTGGCCCTAATCAATGAAAAGAGTTTTGAATATTCAGAGTGGACCCAGAAGCAGTGAGCCCTTCTCCTACTCTCTGGTACTGGCGTCTCTAGTTAGACTCAGAGCCAGGACAGTACTCTGCACTGAAAGAGCTGTGGGCACCTGTGGGCATATTCTTCTTCTCTGGTGATCTCTAATGATGCCATAAATCCCCAGCAAAAAGGTTCATTGTTCCTCTAGATCCAAACTAACAGTGAGCAGCACAGACAGTGCTGTGGAAGGCTAATCCATAGGATGGAGCCAAGTGGTGGCCATAGATGGGAGTGGAAGGGTCACAGTTTCTGTGGGAAACTGGGCTTGGTTATACCAAATAAGCATAAGAATTTTCGTGAAAGATAATATTGGGAATAATGTATTCTGTCTGGGTGAATCATATTTCAGAAGAAAAATGATTATTAGAGTTGAGTGCTACATTTAATTATACATATTTAATTTGAGTTATTAATATAATTTGAACATTATTTGAATATTATTAAAGTCTTTAGGAACCTAACATCTCTTTGGCCAAGAAGTGTGGCAGAAAAGCTAATTCTGAGACAATGGAAAGAAAGAGATACAAGAAGAAATTCTGTATAGAACCAAATCTTAAGTTTTTAAACTTTTAATTATTATTATTATTTGAGACAGAGTCTCTCTCTATTGCCCAGGCTGGAGTGCCGTGGCATGATCATGGCTCACAGCAATCTTGACCTCCTGGGTTCAAATGATCCTCCTGCCTCTGCTTCTCAAGTAGCCAGGACCATAGGCATGTGCTACATGTTCAACCCAGAAGTGAAACTTTTAAAGAGTGGTACAACACAGGGAAACAGTCGGGAAAGGGTGGAAAATAGGAAGGAGCCAAGGACTTTTTCTTTTCAGATTGGTCTCAATTGCTGCAATCTTTCCATTAAAATAAAGGAATGTGAGTTCCTTCTGTCTGTAAATGTAGTCTCCTCAAACCACATGTAGCTTCTGGAAAGCCAGTATCACGGTTCTAGGGCACCTACCTGGATTTAGAGCAGTGGCTTCAGGCGAGATGAGCCATATGTCTCCACCTGCCACATCCAAATGCCAGGTGAGACCTGCCACCATGGACTGCTCCTCAATAGCAAGATCCTTCAACACTTTGCAGAGGCCTTTCGCGGTTCTGTGTCTCACAGCCTGTGCCATCTGCTGGAATGCTCCTCCATTTGATGAATTCCTTTAGCTGCCAATTTAATAATCACCTTTCCTGATTCCACTCCCAGCCACAAGACCCAGTGTCTACATCATCTCTCTGTTGCTTCTCCCCCAGAGGCGTGGGTCTATTTATTGCCTGTCTGTTTCTCCTGTAGATGAAGAGCCCTGGAGTCTGGTTTCTTAATCAGTGTTATCATCCAGCCCCAAGCTCACTGGGCAGAAAATGACTGATGTTTTTCGAATGAAAGAAACAAAGAATTTGTCAAAATGTTATTTATAAGTAAATTTTCAGGAGCAATATATCATAAAAAGTAAGATGCTTCCAATATTTCCATTTAAGTCTCTCATGCCTGAGTTCATTCAAGTTTTACCTGGGTCTTCAGCTCCCCATGGAAATCGTCATGCTGGGTTCTAGACATTTCCTCTCTCACCCTCTACAGCAGCTTATCCAAACCATCGCCATACTACTTAAGCTCCTGATTCTAGCCTGCCCACCTCTCTCTCAGCAAACTCCTCTCACCTGAGAGGAAATTGAGGTGACCTGGTATGAATCTGCAGACACTGTTATAGGAAGAGATGCCACTTTCTACACCTGTAGTCTGAATCCCACCTCCTGTAGCTTTGCCAGTTACCTCTCTTCTCTGTAGAGAATCTCTCTGGCTCTGTATTAGTATTGTGTTTCTTTCTCTTCAATGCATAAACATTCTCAAGACATTTTTTTCTTAAAACAAAATCCCAGTCCTTTGGTGATGGTATGGACAGGGGAGCTATGCTTGCTCCAGTCTCCAGCCTACCTTCACAGGACACCAGGACAGCAAACATCTTCTTTCACCCAGTCCTTGGGTCTCTTCCGACAGGGATGCTGGTGAGTAGATGTGTGAGGCCATGCGGGCATTCAGGTGCTCATCACCAACTGGGCCACAGCCCAGCAGCACAACAGCACCCAGAAACTCTCTTAACCTTACAGGCTGAAATCCATGAAACATTTCCCAACTTTACCCCAGATCATTACGTAATGGTAGAACTACTTAGACCACACAGTGGCTCTGCCTGTAATTACAACTTACTTCACCGGTTTTATCTGAGGATCAGAAGCTGGATGGGGGGGCACAGCCAGTGCAAACAGAGGTGGAAGATGGACCCTGGAGCCTTGACCAACACTTTCTGCTTGTAGGTCTCAGGATTCCTACCATGTTCCTTCCAGCACTAACTTTTGCAGTCAGAAGAACACACTCCAGTCTACAGGTCGGCCTGCTTTCTCTCCTTTCCATGGCTTTTTCCACAAGATCTAGCTGGCCTATATAGTTTCACCAGAATTTATTAACTTAATTCCTTCTACTAACTGACCAAATTTGATACGTTACTCCTGTGCAATCGATTCCCCTCTTGAATTTCCCCTTTGATCAATACTGCTTACTCAACATGGTTGCCATCACCAGCTGAAATTACCTCACTTTTACACGGGCTTATTCCTTTATCATCTGTCTCCCTCCTTAGAATGAAAGCTCTGAAAGTGGGGAAATGGTCCATTGTATTCCCTGCTAAACACCTAGTGCTGAATCGGGGCAGGCTCCCAGTGAATTTTTACTAAATGAATGAACACACAGAATAAACAAACAAATTACCCTCTCTTCATCCAAACAACTGGTCACCAACTTTTATCAATTTTGTTTTCTTACTATCATTCACATCTGCTCCTTTCTTTCTACTATCTGTGACCAGTTTAGTTTAGGCCCTCGTTTTTGTCTTGCTGAGATCAGAGAACAGCCTTCTAGCCTAACTATTGCGGTCTAATACCCTGCTCTCCATTCTTTAAACCACTACCGAATGAACTGAAATTGAAAGCTAATCGCTATGGTTTGAATGTGTGTCCCCTTCAAGTGGAAACTTAATCCCCAGGCAGTTTTCCTCAGCTGTGGGTGGTGGCTGCTACCAGGCTTCAGCTTCCAGTCTGTGGATGGTGAGGTGGCATGGACAGCCGCCCTGGTGCCCCACACTCCACTGCCTGCAAGCTGCCTGCCTGTCTGCCGTGCCCCAAGTCCGCAGCTTCCCATCTCAGCACGCAGCTGCCACTGCCCGCCGTGGCCCAGTGAGCAACCCAGATGCAGGCCATCAAGTGTATGGAGGTGGGAGACAGAGCTGCAGGTAAAACTTGCCTACTGACTGGTTATACAACCAATGCATTTCCTGGAGACTATATCCCTACTGTCTTTGACAACTGTTCTGCCAATGTTACGGTAGTTGGAAAATCAGTGTATCTGGACTTATGGAATACAACTAGACGAGAAACTATGCCCCCTATCCGATCTGCACACAGATGTGCTCTTAATTTGCTTTTCCCTGGTGAGTCCCGTGTCATTTGAAACTAGTGGTGCAAAGTGGTATCCTGAAGTGTGGCACCACTACTTTCCAAACACTCTTGTCATCCCTGTGGGAGCTGAACTTGATGTTAGGGAGCCTTTGTACACTTTGCTGAGAAAATGGTGACACGTTCATACTCAATGCCAAGTTTTTGCTACAGATTTAAATTGCACATAAAACTATTTTGAACCAAGCAGTAATTTTAAGATATAAATTTTTTTTAAGACAAGGTCTTGCTCTGTTGCCCGGGCTGGGCTTGAACTCCTGGTCTCAAGTGATCCTCTCACTTTGGCCTCCCAGAATGTGGGGATTACAGGTGTAAGCCACCACACCTGGCCAACAAGCCTTCTTAAACCCTTATTTTTCAAAGTCCCTATTCTTGTTTAGATTAAGAGTTGCCAACCTACCTTCTGAACTAAATTGTGTTGTTGTGCTAAGAACACTAAGCACTAAATGGTGTAAAGGCCCTTGCCCTAAAAAGACTGCAGCTTCTGAAGTTAGGAAACGCAGACACTTTCCAAGTAGTTTTCAGATATGTAAAGCAGAACAGCTTCCTTAACAAAACATTGCCATTTAACACACCAGTAATTTATCAACCTTTGTTCATTAGAGAACTATAAAAAACTATTCTAAAATTCATACTGAACCAAAAAGAGCCCAAATAGCCAAAGCAATTCTATGAGCATTTTTTTCATATATTTGTTGGCCACATGTATTTCTTCTTTTGGGAAGTGTCTGTTCTCATCCTTTACCTATTTTTTAATGGGATTATTTGGGTTTTGCTTGTTGATTCGTTTAAGTTTCTGATAGATTCTGGATGTCAGACCTTTGTCGGATGCCGTTTGCAAATATTTTCTTCCATTCTGTAGGTCCTCTGTTTATTTGGCCCAAATAGCCAAAGAAGCATCACACTACCCTACTTAAAACTATACTAAAAGGCTACCAAAAACCAAAACAGCATGGTACTGGTACAAAAATAGACACATAGACCAATTACAGAATAGAGAGCCCAGAAATTAAGCCCCACACCTACAACCATCTGCTCTTCATTAAAGTCAACAATAAATAATGGGGAAAGGGCTTCCTATTCAATAAATGGTGCTGGGATAACTGGCTGTCCATATGCAAAAGAATGAAAGTGGACCACTACCTTTTACCTAAAATTAACTCAAGATTCATTAATGACTTAAATGTAAGACCTAAAGCTATAAAAATCCTAGAAGAAAACCTGGGAACTGCCATTCTGGACATCAGCGTTGGCAAATAATTTATGGTTAAGTTCCCAAAAGCAACAAAACAAAAATTGACAAGTGGGAACTAATTAGACTAAAGAACTTCTGTACAGCAAAAGAAACTATCAACAGAGTAAACAGACCTACAGAATGGGAGAAAATACTTGCAAACGGCATCCGACAAAGGTCTAACATCGAGAATCTTTCAGAAACTTAAAGAAATCAACAAGCAAAACCCAAATAATCCCATTTAAAAACAGGCAAAGGATGAGAACAGACACTTCCCAAAAGAAGAAATACACGTGGCTAACAAATATATGAAAAATGCTCAACATCATTAATCATTAGAGCAATGCAAACCAAAACTACAATGAGATACCATCCCAAACCAGTCAGAATGGGTTTTATTAAAAGTCAAAAACAACAGACGTTGGTGAGCTTGCCAAGAAAAGAGTATGCTTATACAGTGATGATGAAAATGTAAACTAGTTCAGTCACTGTGGGAAGCAGTTTGGAGATTTCTCAAAGAACTTAAAACAGAATTATCATTCAACCCAGTAATCCCATTACTGGGTATATACCCAAAGGAAAATAAATTGTTCTACCAAAAGGACACATGCACTTATAAGTTCATTGCAGCACTATTTACAATAACAAAGACATGGAATCAACCTAGATGCCCATCAGTGGTGGACTGGATAAAGAAAATGTGGTACACAAACACCATGGAATACTACACAGCCATAAAAAAGAACAAAATCATGTATTTTGCACCAACATGAATGTGATCAGAGGCCATTATTCTCAGTGAATTAATTCAGGAACAGAAAATCGAATACCACATGTTTGCCTTATAACAGGGAGCTAAAAATTGAGTATACATGATCATAAAGGTGGCAACAATAGACACTGGGGACTACAAGAAGAGGGAGGGTGGGATGGGGTGAGGGTTAGAAAATTACCTATCAGGTACTATGCTCACTACCTGGGTAATGGAATCATTTGTACAACAAACCTCAATGACACTCAATTTACCCATGTAACAAACCTGCACATGTACCCCTGAACCTAAAATAACAGTTGGAAAGAAAAAAAGAAACTAAATCCCCAATGTGGCAGTATTGAGAGGTTGAGCCTTTAAGAGGTGATTGGACCACAATGGTTCTTCACTCATGAAGGAAATAATCCACTGATGGATTAATGGATCAATGAGTTAGTGGATCATGGGTTATCACAGGAGCGGGGCTTTATAAGAAGAGGTAGAGGAATATGAACATGCACACCCAGCTCCTTCACCATGTGATGCCCTTCACCTGGGGACCTGGAGACTCAGCAGAGTCCCCAACAGCAAAAGGACTTTTGTCAGATGCAGTCACTCCACCTTGGACTTCTGAGCCTCCATAACTGTAAGAAAGAAATTTGTTTTCTTTATAAACTGCCCACTTTCAGGGAATAGAAAACAGACTAAGATACTAATCATGTCACTGCTCTCCTCAGAACTTTCCCGTGGCTTCCAAACACCTCCACTAGGTGAAGTCTGAAGCCCGAGCTTGGTATGGAAGGCTGTCTGTGGCCTGGTCCCACTCCTGTTCTCACCATCTCCCCTCACCACTTCTCACTTCACTCTCTCTGCTCCAGCCAAACTGAATTATCTTCAGTTCCTCTAATGCCTAGTGCAGTTTTTTTTTTTTTTAACAGAAGCTTTTATTTTTAGAATAGTTTTGATTTATAGAAAAAATGAAAAGATAGCATAAATGGTTCCTATATACCCCTCATCTAATTTCTCCCAATTGTGAAGATCTTACATTACTTTGATGCATTTGCCACAAGTGGTGAACCAATTTAATACATTAGTATTAGTTCATGTCCATACATTATTCAGATTGTCCTTACCTAATGTCTTTTTTCTGTGTGAGGATCCCTTCCAGGATATGATATTACATTTAGTCATTAGGACTCCTTAGGTTCCTCTTGACTGAGACAGTTTCTCAGACTTTCTTCAGTTTTGAGGACCTTAACAGCATTGAGAAGTATTGGTCAGGTATTTTATAAAATGGCTTTCAATTGGGCTTTGTGTATTTTTTTTTTTTTTTTTCTCAGAACTAGACTGGCGTTATTGGGCTTGGGGAAGACCATGGAGGTAAAGTGGCATTTCATCACATCATGCCAAGGGTGCATATTATCAGTGCGACTTACCACCATGATGTGGACCCTGATGACTTGCTTGAGGTGGTGATTGCCAGGTTTCTCCACTGTTAAGTTACAGTTTCAGCCAACATCCCTTCCATACACTACTCTTTGGAAAGAAGTCACCATGCCATGCACAGCTCCACTTCCTTGAGAGTGGAGTGTCTACCTAAGTTATTTGAACTTGTACTGCAAAGGAGATTTGTCTCCTCTCCCCCATTTCTTATTCACTTATTTTTTATATCAGTATGTACTCATGCATATTTAATACATATAATCAAATACTACTCTATTTTGTTGTTCAAATTGTTCCAGCTTCGGCCACTGGGAGTCCTTTCAGTTGGCTTCTGTACATCACGACATACCCTCATCAATGGTTTGTTTTGCTTGAGTACCTCCTTACTTTCTGGTGCAGCAAGATACTCCAGGCTCATCTGTATATTTCTTCGCCAGTTCTAAAATCAGCTGTTTCTCCAAGGACTAATGCCCTGGTTCCCTTATTGGGGCAGGTATTAGAAATCAAGATGGCACTGGGCATGCCCTGGGTCTTCTCCCTTTTTCTTCCTCAATGGGCTATGTGTCTTGTAAACTCCTCTCCTCCTCCACCCCTCTCCCTCACTGAAATAATTCCTCATGTGTTCAAACCTTAGCTCAGGCACCTCTTTTTCTGGGGAAACTTCTTTGATTTCCCTCTAAGCCTAGATTTTAGTCCCTGTTCTGTGATCCCACAGCTCCTTACTGCACTGCTGTACCAGTGTTCATTTGTTTGACACCTCTAATAGACTGAACCACCTCTGCACAGGGGCAGTGTTTTCAGCTTCTAAGAAAGAAGATGTGTCCGGAGCCATGAGGCCCGGAATTAGCCGACCTCTGTTGCTTGATCTCCGCAAAGCGGAGACAAGATGGCACATTTCCGGGTTCTGCATTACAAACCTTTCCCGCGCGCGCGCGCCGTGCGCAACTTTTTCCTCGCCAGGAAGATATGCAGCCTACGGCGCAGGCGAATCCACTGCGCCGGGAAAATTACAAACCCATGGCGCATGTGCACAATTGATAATTTGCGTAACCCCAGCCTCCTGTCTGGCCCAACCTCTTCCTCTGCCAGCCTATATAAGGCATTGCACCGCCACCATTAAACGAGACTTGATCAGGCTATTTGTCTTGTCTCCATTTCTCGTGTTTTCTTGTCTCCTCCATTCCCACTCCCCCTTCCAGGGTCTGTTCGACTGTCCTGCAGGTCGGGACAAAGATGGGCATAGGCAGGATTGGCATAGGGTACAAAACTCACTAAATGTTTCTTATTAGTACTAGTATTAGTAAGAATAGCCAAAGTGGCAAGGTTCAATACAGTGGAACATGCTGTATACAGTAGAAATATGTCTTCTTTTCTGAGACTTAAATTTTAATTACATGTACTGAGCCAGCGATGTTGAGTCTAAAGACTCCTAGGGAGGGGTCCTGTTGGATCACTGAACCTATGTGAACACTTGACCAGGCTAGAGAACCAAGTTGTTTGGTCAAACACCAGTCTAGATGTTCCTGTGAAGGTATGTTCTAGATGTGACTAACACTTAAATCTGTGGATGTTGAGTAAAGCAGACTGCTTTCCATAACGAGGGTGGGCCTCATCTAATCAGTTGAAGGCCTTGAGAAAAAAACCCCTGTGGTCCCCAAAGGAAGAGGGAATTCTGCCTCCATATGGCCTTCAGTCTCAAGCTGCAACGTTGACTCCTTCTTAAGCCTCCAGCCCGCTGGACTTTTGAACTTGCCAGCCTCCGCAATTGGTGAGCCAGTTCCTTAAAGTAAATTTCTCTTTCTGTTTCTCCCTCTTATTACACACATGCATATACATGCACATACACACCCTATTGGTTTTGTTTCTGTTTTCTGGAGAACCAGACTAATACAGGGAGTGACTCCAGACCTCAGCCTTCCAGCCTGCAACTCAACGGTTCAGGGGAGTCATGTTTCCTGACATGTGATCATCTCAACCAGGAAGAAGACCCTGTATTAATAAATGTATTAACTAAATATCTTGCCTGTAAATTATTTTGATGCTCTCCTTTGACATTTTTGAGAATAATGAACACTATCATCCCTCAACATGCTTTTCAGAAATGCCCAAGCTTGGAACTGACAGATGTACTCAACATAATAACCAAGGTCTGCATTCACCAGAGTGATCTCATGGGTGGGAAATTGGGCACAATACACTCCTGGGACTGTACAAATCTCAGGCTAGTCACAGTACTTGTCACTGCTCCATCCTTTGAAATATTTTTGGTAGATAAAAGCTTGAAAAAAATGAAGCCAGTGGTAAACAAAGGGAGGTTCCAGACCCTACAGGTTCCCAAAGGCAATGTGAAAGTCCTTAAGCTCTTTCCCAAAATTTTAACAGCCTAATAGACAACATGGTCTAATTTCAACATTGGCTATCTGCCTTTGGCTGGGTTACATCATTCGGGTGATGTAATGGTAATCCTGGGTGATATTAATATAATCTGGCCTGATTATCACATGTGGTTATGCATGGCTTTGATGAACAAACAATGAAGCAATGACTAATCATGTAATAAGTCCAGTTGGTTGATAAAATACTTTAAATGGTAGAGCCATTGGAAAAGTTTTCCAACTTTTTCATTTCAAAGAAGGGATGATGATATGACATTGATTGGCGTCTTTGGGTTTCTGATGATGAGGGAGCACGTACAGAGGATGCTGGGTCTATGTTAGAACCCAATGTCAAAATCCCTTTGGTTTCCCCTGCTGTCTTCCTTCCATTACTGCCCATCTTCAAGAACACATTTTTCCAAAGCACCAACCTGTAGCAATTTGGTTGCCTCAGCAGTGACCTGGTTGTGCAAGGTCTGGAGCCTGCTGGGGGCGGGGCAATGTCTCCTAGGGTCACAAGCTCTGTCTTGACATCAAAGACTTATGCAAGATCTGTTCTGACTTTAGGGTAGGTGGTCTGATGCATCATGGGGGCTTCCTGAACCTCAACTTCCGTTGAAAAAGAAAAGGCTGGAAAGAAAGTCTTTCCAAAATCTAAAATAGCTATACCTTTATGTGGTCTTCTGAGAACCAACTGTGCATTCCCCACATCAATTTTGCATTTTGACAATCCCAAAGTAGCAACTGAATGCTCTGGACCATTTCCTAAATAGTACCTTTAAAGAATGAACTGATAAATGTCTTTGTTCAGTGTAAAGACAAGCCTAGGAACACTGGAGAAAATTCTCGGGGCTGGGAGAGGATTGGCTGCTTGAGATCTGTGATTTTGAAGCCACTTTCCAGCCTAAATCTCAGGTTCTTATTGTATTCAGAAGAAAAAATAATAATTCACACACACAATAAAATTCTGTAGCACTGAAAGAATTGCTTCTAATTACAATCTTCTCAAAGTAATGTTCGTAGGAGTCATTGAAATAGAAGGACCAAACTTCAAGAGTAATTTCAATTTAAGCAAACTTTAAGCAACCTAATTTCTCCCACTGCCAGTTTAGTATCTAGAAAACCATAATTTTCAAAAAAGGGGAGGGACAGAGAGGAAGAAAAAAAAAAAGAAATAAAAGGTAGTGTGTTTCCTGCATATTAGATTTTTAATGTCAGGAGGAACAAGGACTTTATAATAATAGCCTGCCTTTGTCTATGTTTTTATCTAAATTTCTAAGTACAAAGACAATAATTTTGTTATGACAGAAATATATCCTCTTAAGGAGTTCATCCAAGGGCAAACAAATGAGAACTATAGAGGCACATGAAATATTTGAAAG
Source organism: Rhinopithecus bieti (assembly GCF_001698545.2). Lineage (NCBI taxonomy): Eukaryota > Metazoa > Chordata > Mammalia > Primates > Cercopithecidae > Rhinopithecus > Rhinopithecus bieti. The sequence continues at coordinate 646,646 of NW_016818844.1, forward strand.
CCAATAAACCAATATAAACAAAAAATGCTAAAAATTACGTCAGAATGACTAAAACTACAATACAATGAAATAACCACAAGATAACAATAAGGTAGACCCTCCCTCAAAACCACTGTTTCAAATTTCTTTTGTGTGGGATGGAATGGCGTGCAGCTTACCCACATGGCTTTGGGGATGCCCTAGTAACATAGATTCTCATTTTCAATCCTGTTGTCTAACTCATTCTCTCCTTGCTAAACATGTATTTTTCTTGCTGGAGCACTTTCTGGAGCAACAGCTCTCAGGCCACATTGCAACTCAACTTGCCTTTGAGTGAATCGTCAGAATGTGTCAACTGAGTAACACCCTCATTCTTAGAATGACAAATTTCACATTTGTAATGTTAACTAGCCAACATGGCAAGGGACCTTCCATGGTAAATACAGTGGAAATGTGTGTTATTTCTGAGACTTGAATTTTAATTACATGTACAGCACCAGAGATGTTGAGTCTGAAGACACCTAGGGAGGGGTCTTATTGGATGGTTGAGCCTATGTGAACATTTGGCTGGGCTGGGGAACCAGCTGTTTGGTCAAACACCAGTCTAGATGTTGCTGTGAAGCTATTGTTTGGATGTGACTAACACTTAAATCTACAGATGTTGAGGAAAGCAGATTAATTTCCAAAATGTAGGTGGACCTCATCTAATCAGTTGAAGGCCTTGAGAAAAAAAAACCCAGATCTCCAAAGGAAGAGAGAATTCTGCCTCCAGATGGCCTTCAGACTCAAGCTGCAACGTCAACTCTTTCTTAAACCTCCAGCCCGCTAGACTTTTGAATTTGCCAGCCTCCACAATGGGCGAGCAAATTCCTTAAAGTAAATTTTTCTCTGTTTCTCTGTCTCTCTCTCTCATTACACACACACATATACATGCACATACATACCCTGCTGGTTTTGTTTGTTTTATGGAGAACCCAGACTAATACAGGGAGTGACCTCAGACCTCACCCCTTCCAGCCTGCAACTCAAGGGTTCAGGAGAGTCATGCTTACTGACATGTGATCATCTCAACCAGGCAGAAGACCCTAGTGAGAGTGAGTTCACTACTTCAGAAGGCAGCAGGAGCTGTCAGAAAGTCTCCTCTTATACTTGGCTGGAATATACTTTTCTGCGTTTTAGACTCTGGTTCTGGCAGACATGTGCTGGGCACGTCCTCTGGGCCAAATCAATCCTGCTTCCACCTGGTCAGGTTGGGACATGTGCCTGGCTAAAGGTAGCTTTGCTCTTCTATCTTCAAACCTCTAGCTGCTATTTCTTGAATTATCAATGCAAGTGATAACACACAATTAATTTCTTTCCAGAAAGTCAGCATGTACTCAGTGCACACACCCAACCAAAAAATTACATTAGAGAGAAAGAAAATAGATGCTTAAACAAATGTATAGGAATATTAGAGAACTTCCCAAATGACACCCTGGACCATGTTGCCAAGATGGGTTCTGTATCAAGGAAACGTCAATCGAAATGAATTCATGGCAGAGATGCTTGAATCAGTGTTTGTTATGAATAGCCTTATTATCAAGCACAGGAAGGGAGATTCATAGAATGGATCTAGACTCCTCTTACTGGATTCAGCAGTGTGTTCATGAGATTACATGGTGCCTGGCATTTTGCTATATAAATGTTTGTCTTCCCAGTGCTGCAGTCCCTTGAAGGAAGAGGCAATGTCATGTGGTCTTTTTATCCATTACTGTACTAAGCTAGGCTCTTGCACATGCCAAGAAGTGTGGAAGGAGGGAAAAAAGGAAAGAGAAGCAGGAGAACATATAGAAGGAAAATTGGGGGACAGTCAGCAAAGAGAAATCGGGAGATGTGCTCTTCCCCTACTGCTTCCTGTATTCCTGGCTGTACATTCCTCAGAGCCAGCTGAATGGAGGAGGTGGGGCAGGGCTGTGTCCTTCCCTGTCATTGCCTTTCTTCTAGGGCGTAAAGTAATGAGAATAATAAGAACTGACCAGTTTCCAGAAATTATTATGTTAGGTACAGTGGATCCTCATTATTCACGGATTCTGTATTTGCAAGTTCACCTACTTGCTAAAATTTATGTCTATCCCCAGATCAATATTCACGGCGTTTTCACAGACTTTTGTGGACATGTGCAGAGAGTTGCCTGACACGCATTTTTCCAGCTGAAGCCAAAGAAGGCCTCTGCCTTCTTGTTTCATCTTCCATATTGTAAACAAGTGCCCTTTTCTAGATGTGCTGAGTGTCACTATTTTCATTTTTGTGGAGTTTTATTTCAGTGACTTTGCTGTTTAAAACACCCTCCACATCGAGTGGTGAAATGCTGTCTCCTCTCCCTAAGCACAGGGAGGCTGTGATGTGCCTTAGAGAAGCTTCCTTGAGGCATGAGTTGTAGTTCTGTTGGCCAGGGGTTCAACGTTAAGCAATCAACCATATATTTGCTTGGTGCAAAAGTAATCAGAGTTGTTGCCATTGAAAGTAATGGCAAAACAGTGATTACTTTTGCACCAATACTAAGTAAGGTGTCTTCTCTTTTTTTGAGGCGAAGTCTCGCTCTGTGGCCTAGGCTGGAGTGCAGTGGTGTGATCTTGGCTCACTCCAAGCCCCGTCTTCCAGGTTCACGCCATTCTCCTGTCTCAGCCTCCCAAGTAGCTGGGACTACCAAGGCCCACCACCACACCCAGCTAATTTATTTTTTTTGTATTTTTCAGTAGAGATGGGGTTTCACCGTGTTAGCCAGGATGGTCTCAATCTCCTGACCTCGTAATCCACCCGCCTCGGCCTCCCAAAGTGCTGGGATTACAGGCATGAGCCACTGCACCTGGCCACAGGGTGTCTTTAAACAGAAACACACATCAAACAAAATTGTGTTTGGTCAGTTGATGAAAATGTGACCAGAAGCTCACATGCACCTAACCTTGTCTTTTTCCCAGGAGCAATGCTTCAGTATTCCTTAATTCAGTGTTCGTGATGACTTTATAGAACATCACCACTTGAATAATGAGAATTATTATTTCTTTTGATCACTGAGTTTCTTTGGCACTCCAACCCTAGCTTTGGTGTTGGCAGCTTATGAAGAAACTGTTCAGTATTCACTAATTCGCTCTTCATAGTAACTTTGTGGAGCATAACTACTGCAAATGAGAATTGATTGTACTGGACACACTATTTTGCATAATTCTTATTGGTAACCCTATAAGGTATGGACTATTGTTACTAAGACATGCAGATTGTGGAAATGACGTTTAATGGGGTTAAGTGAATTGCCCAAGTTAATAACAGAGCCAGTAACTGTTTGGGACAAGAATTCAAATCCAGGAAGTGTGATTCCAGAGCCCACATGTGTGCCCTTTGAACTATACTGCCTGCCATCTCCCTCTCCCTTCCTCCTGGAGTGATGTTAGGGGTGTAAGGGAGCAAAAGCACAAACCCTAGACCAGGGCTTCTTAACTGCTTTGTACCAAAGACTACTTGGCAGACTAGTGAAGACTATAAAAACAAATATTTGTAAACAAAATTCCTAAGATCAAGCACATGTGATTACAAAAGAAATCAATTGCGTTGAAATACATTCATCAAATTATCCAAAAGTTTTGTGGCACAATAATATATGTGCTCCTCTCCCCACAACACTCCAGCCTCTGGTAACCATCATTCTGCTCTTCATCTATGAGCTGAATTCCATACACACATGAGGTCACATTGTATTTGTCTTTCCATGTGTGGCTTATTTCATTTAGCATGGTGTCCTCCAGGTTTATCTACATTGTCACAAATGACAGAATTTCCTTCTTTTTAAAGACTGAATAGTGCCTCATCATGCATATAAAATATACTACATTTTCTTTATCCATTCATCCACTGATGGAACCTTAGGTTGATTCCATAATTTGGTTATTGTGAACCACAACACAATGAACATGAGAGTGCAGATAGCTCTTCAACATACTGGTTTCAAATCCTTTGGCTACATATTCAGAAGAGGGCTTGCTGGTAATTCAATTTTCAACTTTTTCAGTTTTCCATAATGGCTGTTTTCCTTAGTGGTTGTACTAATTCACACTCCCATCAACAGTACACAAGGGTTCCTTTTTCTCCACATCCTCGTCAACACTTATCTTTCATTTTTTTTGATAATAGCCACTTTGACAGGTGTGATGTGATATTTCACTGTGGTTTTAATTTGCATTTCCCTAATGATTAGTGATGTGGAGCATTTTTAAAAACATATCTCTTGGGCATTTGTATGTCTTTTTTTGAGAAATGTCTACTCAAGTTCTTCATCCATTTTTAATTTGTTTTCTTGCTATTGAGTTCTTTTGGGTTCCTTACATATTTTGGATATTCACCCTTTATCAGATGTATGGCTTGTAAATATTTTCTCCCAATCTGTAAACTGCGTCCTCACTTTATTGTTTCCTTTGCTGTGCAGAAACGTTTTACTTTGTTGTAATCCCATTTATTTATTTTTGCTTTTATTATCGGAGCATTTGGAGTCAAATTCAAAACACCATTGTCCAGACCAGTGTAGCTTTCCCCTATGTCTTCTTCTCATAGTTTTATAGTTTCAGGTCTTATGTTTAAATCTTTAATCCATTTAGGTTTATTTTTGTATAAGGTGTGAGATGAGGTCCAATTTCACTCTTCTGCATGTAGGTATCCAGTTTTCCCAACACTCTTTATTGAAGAGACCGTCCTTTCCCCCATAGTGTGTTCTTGGCACCTTTGTCAAAATCAATTGACTAAAAATGCATAGGTTCATTTCTGAGCTCTCTATTCTGTTCCATTGATCGATGTGTCTATTTTTATGCCAGTATCACACTGTTCTAATATCTATAGCTTTATAATATAGTTAGAAATGAGGTAGCATGATGCTTCCAGTTTTGTTCTTGCATTTTATTTATTTATTTTTTTGATATAGAGTCTTGCTCTGTGGCCCAGGCTGGAGTGCAGCAGTGCAATGGCTCATTGCAAACTCCACCTCCCAGGTTCAAGTGATTTTCCTGCCTCAGTCTCCCAAGTAACTGGGACTACAGGGGCACACCACTTCGCACCTAATTTTTGTATTTTTAGTACAGACAGGGTTTCACCATATTGGCCAGGTTGGTCTCGAACTCCTGACCTCAAGTGATCCACCCACCTTGCCCTCCCAAAGTGCTGGGACTACAGGCATGAGCCACTGCACCCAGCTAGCCACCACACTTGGCCATTCAAGCTTTGTTCTTTTTGTTCAAGATTACCTTGACTTTCAGAGTTTTTTGTGGTTCAATATTAATTTTAGGATTGTTTTTCTATTTCTGTGAAAAATGTTATTGAAATTTTGGTAAGGATTGTATTGAATCTGTGTATTGCTTTGGGTACTATAGATATTTTAACAATATTAATTCTTCTTATCCATGAACGCAGAATAGCTTTCCATTTACTTGTGCCTTTTATACTTTTTTAAAAAATCTTTATAGTTTTCAGTGTACAGATCTTTCACATCTTTGTTTAAATTTATTCCTATGCATTTTATTTTGTTTTTAGTTAGCGTAAATGGAATTTTTCTTACTTTCTTTTCAGATAGTTCATTGTTAGTATATAGAAATGCCTGATTTTTGTGTATTAATTTTGTAATCTGTAACTTTACCATATGCATTTATTAGTTCTAACAGTTTTTGGGTGGAATGGTCAAAGTTATACACATCTATAAGATCTTGTCGTCTGCAAACAGGGACAATTTAACTTCTTCCTTTCCTATCTGGATGCCTTTTGTTTTTTTCTTTTTGTCTAATTGCTCTGGCCAGTAGTACTTCCACTACTATGTTGAATAGAAGTGGTTAGAGTGGACATCCTTATCTCGTTCCTGATCTCAGAGAAAAAGCTTTTAGTATAGTGTTAGCTGTGGGCTTTTCATATACGGCCTCTATTGTACTAAAGTAGATTTCTTCTATATCTAATTTGTTGAGAGTTTCATTATAAAAAATGTTAAATTTGTCAAATGCTTTCTCTGCATCTAACAAGATGGTCATACGGTTTTTGTCCTTCATTCTGTTATTGTGGTGCATCACATTTATGGATTTGTGTATGTAGAACCGTCCTTGCATCGCAGGAATAAATCCCACTTGATTGCATGAGTGATTCTTTCAGTGTGCTGTTGAATTCTGTTTGCTGGTATTTTATTGAGGATTTTTTCATCTGTATTCATCAGGAATATTGGTCTACAATTTTCTTTTCTTGTAATATCCTTGTCTGGCTTTGGTATCAGGGTAAGGCTGGCCTTAAAAAATGAGTTCACCTCTTATCAGATGTATGACTTTCCTCATAATTTTTGAAGGGTTTAAGAAAGATTGGTATTATTTTTTAAAATATTTGGTAGAATTCAGCACTAGCAGTGAAGCCATCAGGCTCTGCGCTCTTTTTTTTTTTATGGGAAACTTTTTATTACTGATTCAATCTCTTTACTCGTTACTGGACAGTTCAGATTTTCTGTTTCTTCACAATTCTGTCTTGGTAATTGTATGGTTCTAGGAAGGTATCAGTTTCTTCTGGGTTATTCAATTTGTTTGTGTATAATGATTCATAGTAATCTCTTAGGATCCTTTGTGTTTCTGTGGTATCAGTTGTAAAGTCTCCTCTCTCAGTTCTGATTTTATATGAGTCTTCTCTCTTTCTTTCTTAGTTTATCTAAGGGCTTTTAGCTTTTGCTTATCTTTTCAAAAAACACAGCTCTGTAGTTTCATGGTTTTTTTTTCTATTGTTTTTCTAGTCTCTATTTCATTTATTTCTTCTTTGATTTTTGGTATTTCCTTCCTTCTCCTAACTTTGGACTTTGTTCTTCTTTTTCTAGTTCCTTGAGGTGTAACATTAGGTTGTTTATTTGAGATCTTTCTTCTTTTTTGACATAAGTGCTTATTGCTAAAAATTTCTCCTTAGAATTCCTTTTGATGCATCCTGTAAGATTTTGCATACTATATGTTGTTTTAACTATTTTAATTTGTCTCAAAAATTTAAAAAATTTCTCTTTTGATTTCTTCTTTGACTCACTGGTTGTTCAGGAGCACGTTGTTTAATTTTTACTCCTTCATAAATTTTCCAAGATTTCTCCTGTTATTGATTTCTAGTTTGATACTACTGTGATCAGAAAAGATATCTGATATAATTTGAATCCTCTTAAATTTATTCAGACTTGTTTTGTGGTCTAACATATCCTCCATATCCTGGAGGATGCTTCACGTGTGCTTGAGAAGAATGAGTACTCCGTTGCTGTTAGACGAAATGTTCTGTACGTGTCTTTTAGTTCTATTTGTTCTTTTATAGATCAGGGCCAATATTTTCCTATTAATTTTCTGTCTAGATGATATAGCCATTGTTGGGAGTGGGGTATTAGAGTCCCATACTATTATAATATTGAGTCTATCTCTTCCTTCCCATCCTTTAATATTTGCTTTGTATATTTAGGTGCTCCAATGTTGGGTGTACAGCAGGTCCTTGAATAGTGATGTTGCATTCAAAGTCATTTCATGATAACATTGATAAGAAAAATATCAATTCTGGGCTAGGGCCACCGTCTTCATAGAGTTTGCGTGGTGTCTCCATGTCTATGTGGATTTTCTTCAAATACTTTCACTTCCTCCCACATTCTGAGATGAGCACATTATGTTAACTGGCATGTCTAAATTGTCTCAGTGTGAGTGAGTCTGGGTGTGTGTGTGCGTGAGTATGCCTTGCAATGTGATGGAGTTCTGTTCCCAGTTGGTTCCCACCTTGTGCCCTGGGCTGCTGGGATAGGCTCTGGCCATTTGTGACCCTTGACTAGAATAAACACATTGGAAAATGAATAAATAAATACATATAAATTATTGTAAAATAAATATTTGCAAAGCATACAATAATTATACAAATGCAGAAGAATAAACAATGCAGTATGAAAGCACTCTGCAACCCTGTCATATTTGCAATTACTTTTGAACTGCATGTTGGTTGGAGGCATTCCTTATAATTATTGCTTTGTAAATAATTATTCTTTGATTTAATCCACCACCATGATGACTGCCATCCTACATTGATTCACAAAAAATTTGGTAGATAATTATCTTACTTGTTTTTATTACTCTTTCATAAATGTATGGTAGCTCATGTTTATTTCAATATTTAATATTAGAAGTGTTTGGGGTCTTTATTTAGAAGTTTGGTGATGTTTTTGTGACCAGAAATATTCTATAGGAACTTAACTCTTGCTTATATTAATTAGCCTATGGTAAAATTGGTTTAGTTATACATTTTCACTTAAAATTTCAGTTTCCAAGAACCTACTGATGACATCAAGGGAAAACTTACTGTATATGTGTTAACAATTGTTATATCCTCTTGATAAATTGACTCCTTTATCACTATATAATGCCCTTTTCTGTCTGTTTTATAGTTTTGACATAAAGTCTATTTTGACTGACATAAATATAGTTACTCCTGTTCTCCTTTTCTTTCCATCTATTTCCATCCCTTCACGTTCAGTCTATATTTAGGTGCTCTAACATTGGAGCACCTAAATATACAAAGCAAATATTTAAGGATCTAAAGGAAGAGATAGACTGCAGTATTATAACAGTAGGGGACTCTAACACCTTTCAACAAGGGACATATCACCTCAAAAGTGAGGTGAGTCTCTTACAGGCAGCATAAAGTTGAGTCTTTTTAATTTTTTAAAAAAAATTTAACCAGCCACTCTGTCTTTTTATTGGAGATTTAATCTATTGACATTCAAAGTAATTATTGATGAGTAAGGACTTGTTACTGTCATTTGTAGTTTGTTTTCTGGTTATTTTGTAGATACTTTGCTTCATTTTTTCTCTCCTGCTGTCTTCCTTTGTGGTTTCATGGTCTTCTGTAGTGATACACCTTGAATCTTTCAATTTATGTTTTGTGCATCTACTACAAAGCTTTGCTTTGTGAGACTTACATAAAACATCTTATAACCAGGTATTTCAAGCTGATAACAACATAACGTTGATTGACTATGGCAACTATCTATTTTAGTGTCCCCTTAAATGTTTTGATGTCAAAACTTTCATCATTTTGTAATTTGTATCTCAACAATTTGCTTTATCCACAATTGCTTTAATAATTTTTCTTTTAAGCCTTGAACTGGAGATAAAATTGCTTTACATGTCGCCATTGCAGTCCTAATGTATTCTGAATGTGACTTTATATTACTTATACCATCGAGTTTTATATTTTTATATGTTTCATGCTATTAATTATCAACCTTTTATTTCAAGTTGAAGAACTCCCTTTAGCAATTCCTGTAAGGCAGGCCTAGTAGTGATAAAACTCTTGGCTTTTGTTTGTCTGAGGAAGGACAGTTTTGTCAGGTAAAGTATTCTTGGTTGCTAATTTTGTTCCCTCAGCACTTTGAATATAACATCCCACTCTCTCTTGGCCCGTAGGGGTTCTGCAGAGCAATCTGCTGATAGTCATATCGGGATTCACTTGTAGGTGATGAAGACTATTTTCTTTTTAAAGCATCACAGTTTTTGTAGACTGCTGACAAATATGAAATTAACACAAATCTCACAGAGTAACATAGATTCTTTACATGTCTGAACTCTGACAAGTGAAGGCTGTTCAGTAAACGGCACAATTCTGGTGTTCAGCTGAATGTTGTCATACAGCAGAGCTGGGGAATGAGTTGTAATTTATTTGCCTTGACTCAAAAAGGCAGAAAACAATCTTAGAGTGGGATAAGCAAATTAAAAGAAAATTCTGGTTCAGAGGAGCCCTGTGTGATTACATGTCATTCTTCTAGTTGATGTGAGAACAGTCGCAAAGTTAATGGAATTATGAGCACTGCACTTGAATCGACTTGAATGTGAAATAAATCAATAACAAATATCCAAGAAGATTAAATTCCACTAGTGTCTTCAAATGCAGAGTTGCCAGTGGCATCTAGCATGGAATTCTGCAGTGTTTTGCAAAATACGTTTGAAAAATAGAGGGAAAAAAGGCTGTATCCATTTTCTGCTCAAATTACTCTATTTAAAAAATTAAATTGAATAGCTCTGGTCTGCTTTGTTTTCGATCGACAGGAAATTGCAGGAATTTTGGGGGAACATACAGAAAGAGATCCACATTTCTCTGATTTTTAGCATCATTCAAAACTATGTTGAAGTTAAAACAAACAAAGTTTGCTTTATAGAATATTAACTTTATGTAATTTGTGTAGGTGAGTGATATGACAGCCAAAAAATGAGGTTTATCCTGTATCTCCAGAAAAAAGGAAAAGGGAACACCAGGAACAACAGGAATCAGTCTGAGAACTGAATGAAGTCCACCTTGTCCATCAAAAACTTGGAACAGAAATCAGCCAGGCAGCATCCAGGAATCTGGAGTCTCAGCTTGGAGACTACCAAGAACAGTCATGACAGAAGGGGTCCTGAGGGGCTGGGTGACAGCCAACAGTAGTTGAAGAAGCAAGTGCCATTTTGGGAAACACAAACAGGAATGAGCAAAGATGGCACTGTCAGATACTCCTCCAGGGCAGGCTGTACTTGAAAACTCTTCCTAGAGCAAGTGCTTCTGTTTAATGAAGTATAACATTAAGCCTGAACAAGGGTAGCAGCAGAAGAAAGCAGTAGAGATGAGTAAAACACTTCAACATAAAGCTACGAAAGAACTTTCTGTAGTGCAGAAAAAGGAGACTCTATAGCAGTCTTCATAAACAAATGGTTTTACCATCAAGGACAAAAAGAAGAGAAAAGGATGAGAGAATGAACACCTTTAGACCTCTGACCAGAGAGGGACCTACTTCTGGCTAGGAAAATACGTTCTCTTTCATTCAGAGCATACAGTCCTAATACAGACGCAAATGCCAGGGAAAATGGTGCATCATAAGCAAGTATCTGAAACAATATTTTAGCTTCGGAAAACCTGGCTCCTGACAGCAAGTTTTTGCCTTCTCTGACTTTAATACCAGCAATAATGGCAACCTCCATTGGTGTTGACTAAATAGCTAACATATTGGGATCTTTGGAGGCTGAAACTGTTTTTAGAAGCATCTGAATAGAAGAGTGAGAGAAGACAAGGAAGGAGAGAAGAAAGGTACATGCTGAGTATGTTCCAGTGCAAAGGCATCGGGGACCACAGAGTCTCTAAGGAATCTGTTCCTAGGACTCTAGAATGTGGAATACAGAGAAAATAAATCTTAACCATTTTTAATTACTAACCTTCATTTTTCCTTAAATGCATTCATCTATTTAGCCCTAGTCTTGTAATGTTCCTCTATGCCGCCCATTGCCAACCTGAATTCCATATAAAGCAACATGTAAAAAAGCCGACTACAGCACAATGCAGATCCAATAAGACTCCATGTACATATTCCTGGGAAATCCATGAATTTTTTATGACTGGTTCTAAGCATTTTTATACTTTTATTTTTATGATTATCTTAAGGCTGTTAGTAAAAGTATATTGAGACCATTGCAATGACTGCCCATTAACCAAAAATTTCAACATGCAGCATTATATCTGAGGTTACAATCCTGTGGGTTCCAAGCCACGCTGTGACTTTTACAGTTGGTAGCTAAAGAGCAAAGGAAGCAAAGAAAACTTCATATACAAGCAAATAGTTACAGGAGGAAGGTCCAGTGACAGCTATGGCAGCTCCCCACTTCATTCAGCATAAAAGCAAAGTCCTTACCAGGCCTCCTCTCATGCTTTGTACCCAGCTCTCATCTCATCTTCCAGTCCCTCCCACTCCCTCATTCTGCTGCAGCCATGCTGGCTTCCGCACCCACACCAGGCCCTCCTCCACAGGAGAAACTAGGCCTTGGGTGTTCCCTCTGCTTACAACTTGCACTTGGTCCCCTCAGAGAGCTCCAGGGCTCACTCTCCTTCAAGGCTTTGCTTGAGTACCACTTTCCCTCCTAATTAAAATTGCATCCTCATTCACTCAGCACTCCAAATCACCTTTCCCTGCTCAATGTTTTCCTTTTCCATAGCACTGACCTTCTAGCTATTATATATTAATAATTTGCCTTTTTTTTTTTATCAGGTTTATTGTTTATTGTCTAGAACAGGGGTCAGAAAACTACAGCCTTGAGCCAAATCCAGCCCACCATCTGTTATTTATTAATATTAAGTTTTACTGGAACACAGCCAGCTCCATCTGTCTATGGCTGCAGTTATCAATGGCTGTTTTGGATCAACAGCAGCAGAGTTGAGTAGTTGTGACAAAGAACAAAAAATGGCTACAAAGCTGAAAAGATTTTCTCTATGTTTTTTTTTTACAAAATGTTTGCCAACCGCTGGTCTAGAATAAAGATTCTACATGGACAGGAAATGGATTTGTTCATTGATATATCCCAAGTGCCTGCCACATTGTAGGTGCTAAATAAATATTTGTACAAGAAATGCATGGGTGAATGGTGCCTTCAAGGTAAAAGTTATTTTGTTTATGTAGTCTGTGAAAAGTAGGGGAAACTGAGTCATCACACCATATACTTTAGTATCACACATGGAATACAGAAACCTCAGTGTAGTGACAGTGAGAAACGTTCGTGTTTATACTGACTGAGAAAACACTGAGTGTTTATGAATTTTTTCCCCATTAAGAGGAGTCTGCACAGTTTGAGAAGCATAGGGATGAGGAGTTTGATCTGTAGGTAACCAAAGATTGCTCTTGGTGGCTATGAAATTGGTGAAGCAAAACAAATCACTCTATTTCCTGAGTTTTCCAGAAAAATCTAATTTTAGTCTGTCCCTTTGTTCCTGGGGTTATACTTCCAAACTTATGTGGCTTGGTTCATAGAAAATGCCTGGTTCACTGCAAATATGAACCAGCCATTTATTCTCTCATCAGTCATATATAAGGGGAAACAGAGTCTTGAGAAGAGGGATGTTACCGGTCCCAGTCTCCAGGTTGGAGGAGATAAAGGACTGGCTCCAGTAGATTCAAACCTCTCCTACATCTCGAATCCAAAAGAAGAACCAGGGCAACTCTTTAATTCTGTTTCTTCTGAAGTACTGAGGTAGTGAGGTACCAAGGCATCATCCTGGAATATATCAGCAGGAAGGAACCATAAACATTATCTAAGTCAATGTGCTCATCTTCCAGAGAAAAAAAGCATGGTTCAAAAATTTGCCCAAAATTAACAGATTGGGGTGGCAGCAGAGTCGGGATGGGTGATCCAGTCTTCTGTCTCTGTGGCCATTGTCCTGCCTCTAATGCTTCATAATCTTTCCACACAAACCATCCAACTTGATTTAGTGACTTCTGTCTCAATCTCACTTTGTCTGGCTCCGGGCTTTAGAGATGGGAAGAGCCATTCCTATAACTCTCACTTCAAGAATCAGGTTAGGGCACCTCTTCCTGCCACCAATTTTGTGGCATTTAGCAACAACATAGGTATGCATCCAAATTAGCATACGCATATAGACAAATGTTTGTATTACCAAATAGTCATCCCCCACCGAAATCCCATCGGCTCCACACTATCACCACTGCTGCCATTATCAATATTATCTATTTGTCGTCAGCAGCAGCAGCAGCAGCCTCCATTGCTTTAGTGGAGGTTTATTTTCATTTCACCTGTTGAATTAACACGAATTAGATGTGCAGGAGGCCCGGAAACAATCCTCCAAGTGCATGATGATCAGGAAATAAGGCAAGTCAGGTTGTAAGGTGACTCAATGTCATATGTACCACAGTGAACAAGTCACTCACAAGAAGTTGAGCTCAAGAAAATGGTTTCACCATAAGATTTAGATTAAAATGAAGGAAAAAAAATTGCTTCCTTATTATTAGTCCAGTGTAGCTTTAGAACATTCTGATAACCTAAATTTTCATTCCCAGAGATCTGCAAAATGTCATCTAGGGTTTAGGTTAGGTTTTTTTCAGGAGACTGAAGTGGTTGACCTCTTGTGTTTCCAATCCAGGCTTGAAGGAATCAACAAGTAATAAAATTTTGCCTTTAAATTTTTTTGAAAGACTTTAAAGATTTTCAGTTTTTCTATTTTATTCTTTTAATCAAGAATAAAAAATTATTTC